>NC_135434.1:5457500-5770000 GCF_051991255.1 Vanacampus margaritifer
AGGCTGGATACCGGTCCCCGAGGACCACTGCCCTAGTAGACTCGGACCTTAGTTGTTGTCTTCATGGTCTTACTTTTTGGTCAACAAACTCATCCTTACTAACCGGTGCACATTAGAATGAATAAAATCCGACAAATTTGTTTGTGCATATTTTCCGGATGTACTAAAAATGTAATTTATTGCTATATTTGCTTTCACTGAGTTGGGAATTTTGAACGGTATGGGATTTTTTTAATAGGTTTTAGGTGAACTAATGAATGCACACTCGCACATACACATACTCACCCAAATACAAAAAAAAAAAAGAGAGAGAGAGAGAGAGCAATGATGATGACATGTCAAATCGGTAAAATTACCGAATGAACAATACTGAGCTCTCCAGAAAAAAAACGAAAAAAAAAGACTAATGGTGTTTACGGGGTCTGGGTGGATTGAGGTCCACCAGTACAGTGGTCCTCAACCCTGGTCCTCGGGGACCGGTATCCAGCCTGTTTTCCATGTCTCCCGCAGCCAACACAGGTGGGAATCGTTATCAGGCTTCTCCAGAGCTTGCTAATTAGCTGATGATATGTTACACCTGTGTTGGCTGCGGGAGACATGGAAAACAGGCTGGATACCGGTCCCCGAGGACCACTGCCCTAGTAGACTCGGACCTTAGTTGTTGTCTTCATGGTCTTACTTTTTGGTCAACAAACTCATCCTTACTAACCGGTGCGCATTAGAATGAATAAAATCCGACAAATTTGTTTGTGCATATTTTCCGGATGTCCTAAAAATGTAATTTATTGCTATATTTGCTTTCACTGAGTTGGGAATTTTTTTCCCACTCCTAAAGTGGGGTGGGGTGGGGGTGGGTAGCAGCAGGCATTCAAGAGTCGAGGAACGAGGGAGGATGTGAGGCATAAAAGATCGGATTTGTGTCAAGAGACAAAACTGATGAGGGCTGTGTGTGTGTGTGGGGGGGGGGGGCTTGTAACCATGGCCGCACGGCAGCAAGGTCTATTCAAGCCTAAGATTCTACACAGCAAATTGTAGGCTCGGGTGCTCGCCTGGCTCGCTCAAAGCTTTTAATAGCCGCGCTGCTAGCTTCACACACGTGCAGCTACTTTCCTAGATGCCCTGAAGACAAAAACAGAAGACAACTTGTTTTATCTGTTGTGTTTTTTTATGTGAATACGCCTTGCTGCTTCGTTTCGAATGATAATGTTGGTTTTAAAAGCACATATCATCCTGTCACTTGATAAGTAGGCGGGCCCGCCCTACAATATTGTCACATGGACCTGATTGTGACATCTGTGTGGTGAGGGTTTATGCAGCGATACTGGCAAACAAGATTATACAGTACTCTTATCACACAATGACAAAAGGTTTATTATTAAAAAAAAAAAAAATAAGGAGAAACTGTAGCGAATCATGTCACTAATGTCTTAAGGAAACTATCATGAGTACAAGGGTCATCGCCTTTCAGAATTTCTCATGTTCATGTGCTGTAAAGGCAAAAGTAGGCAACCAGACGACCGTCCTACACAAAGCAATCCATTGACATGCCTTTTGGGAGAGTAGCATGCATTGACTAGCAATGCGTCAACTAGCAATCGCAATGTTGTTTCTTCACTAATATCCTTCACAGTGAACTTTGGCAGCAGTTTATGGCATATAGCCGGAATTTTATTGAGATGTTGTAGGTAACGTGGGGATGTTGATGACAATTTACAAATTGCTGTAGTGATTGGAGCTACCAGGAAGCAGCGTTCATTTATTATTTATGATCTAATATTAAAACATGCTAACAAAATGTAGCGACGTAAACATCTTTTAAAGTGGACTGTGGAATACAAGCCAGCATGCGTAAAAAGGAAAAAGCACAGCACTGTCTAAGTACTACAGATCAGATTGATCAGGTTCCTCTTTAACTCATTCACTGCCATTGACGGCTCTAGACGTCGAGAATTCATTTGAACTATTTCTATTAGTTTAATATTTTTTCCCTAGAAAACCTAGATTTTTTTTATAGTACATTTAGAACAGATATAACATTTCTGATTAATTGTGAGTTAACTAGTGAAGTCATGCGAATAATTAAAACTAAAAAAATTATTTGCCTGACATCCCTACTTTTTTAATAATCTTTTTTTATTTTTAATAATCAACTCAAGTAATCATTTGGAGCCAATTTTTTTATTTAAAATTTTCCAAATCATCTGATTTCAGCATATCATCTGTAATTAACTGATTTCAGTAGTCCTTCATTAAAATATAAAAATGCTTAAAGTTAACTCACGATTAATCGCAGATTTTATATCTGTTTTAAATGTACAATATTTTTTTTCTAGGGTTTCATACTCTTGTTAACAAAAGAGGAAAAAAATGTTAAACTAATAGTTAAATAGTTCAAATGAATTTTTGACGTCCATAGCCGTCAATGGCAGTGAATGAGTTAATAAATGTAAAATGTCATAAAAAAAAAAAAAAGTATTTTCAGCTATTTGTCAATGGAAATGTTTTATTTTGAAAGATGAGTCATAAGGCAGTAGTCCGCGCATCGGTGATTCAGAGACTTCAGCTGCCAATGGGTTCGAGCTGATTGCGGATCAGGTTTCTACACCCGTGCCTGACCCTGTTACTAAGCCAATGATGTGTTTACGATACATCATAACAGCACAAGTACTGCAGTACAGGATGTAGAGGGCGGAGCGAGACGCTGCACCCTCCGGTTTGGATTCAGACAAACTCTGGCGTGTAAGCAGGAATTAATTGCGAGCAACTACGCTGATCGAACCATCCATTTCATTACAACCTGGACTGGTTGCCAACCAATCACAGACCGCATGTAATTTGCCTATTTGTTAAACGAAAAAATGTATACAAAATGTGGTACAGTGCAGTGTCTTGGGTTTACCTGTTAAAAGATAGATCACATTTTTTATTTTATTTTTTATTTCATTTTTATTTTTTTTCTGGAGTGCTCAGTATTGTTCATTCGGTAATTTTAACCGCTTTGACATGTCATCATCATTGCTCTCTCTCTCTTTTTTTTTAAATTTATTTTTATTTTTTTAATATATATTTTTTTAAATAAATTTTTATTTTGTATGTGCGCGCGCGCTCACCCAAACCGAACAGATAGATCAAATTTATATTACAGATAATTTTGAACATCTGGCGCGTGTGATGATTCGCCAATGAGTCAAACCCGCAGCATCAGCATAGTGCCCAACTATTGACTAGGAGGACTTATTTAATGTCAGATTTATTTTTGCCTTATCTATCCGTGGCTGGTATCGGCAGCCTCCATTAGTACTCGATACCTCGAAACATGACCGGTGTCTGCCCCATACCGACACCTAGACTCGATACTTGCGCATTTCTAGTATTTTCATTAGTTGTGAAGAGACAAAACGGACTTTTCTGTTGGCCAATCAACGGACTACCCTCCAATTGGCCTAACACTGCCTACTGCATCCCAGCCTAAGGGTGCGAAAATCTGAGATGAGTTGGGACCATTACAATAGAAACGCAAAAAAAATTAAATAAATCTTTACTGCACTCAACTCAATGGAATCTTACTATTATTAGTTTTATTTAATGGAAAATTGATTTTTAACTCGATTTGCGAGGATGCCGTTTTCCATGTCGTGTTACTTTTCACCCCTATTTGTACTCTGACGGCCAATTGGCTTACAAGTTCTCAACACGTCTGGGAGCAGGTGTGTGTGTGTGTGTGTGTGTGTGTGTTCCTGAGCTTATGTTAGGTCTTTTGCACTTTGAGTGTGTATTGTGTTTCCTAAATGTCATAATCCACTTTAGCGCTGTAGCTGTGAGTCATTTTGGGTGTTCTTTGCGATGTACAAGGACAGAACATCTGGCCTGTGATGTCAACTGTGCCGAGCCAACGACGAGCAGCCTCATTTGTTTTTTTTGTTTTTACTTTCTGTATTTTGTTGAATGTGTTTTTTTCTCTCGAATTGTACAAACACCAAAAGCAGTACCACTTTTTGTTAACCTGATTCTTAGCAGCCAGGTGTCACGTGCAGAGCTGAGTCGAAAACAGTGAGCCAGTCTTCTCAGGCTGGATTTCTGTTAGTCAGCTGACTCTCACGAGAGCGCGTCACGTTCGCAAAATAATCAGCTGGGGAATGTCTTCTGTTGCCTTTTTGTTTTGCCCTCTCACTTTCATTTCCCCTTGCAACCAATCCAGTGTTCTCTATTTTCGCCCTATCTGCTTTTCCTTTTGATGTTCCACCCTGTGAGTCCGTTTTACAAAAGCACCTTAGCGTCATTGCATGATTGTGTGCTTGGTTTAGGAGGCAGCAATCGGTGAGTCACGAGTGAGTAAGTCATTTGGCCTGCAGGTGTGTGTGTGTGTGTGTGTGTGTTACTCAAGGTAAATTTCTAACCTCAGCTTAATTGGAGGGCTGTGATTAGAAACAAGAGCGTCCTGTCCCTTCCTCTTTCCCGTTTAAGTCAACATTTAAAACTGCTTCCAAAATACAGCAAACCCCCCCCCCCCCCCTCACTTGCCCACCAAGCTGTTTGTTTTTATATCGGATGGCCAATTCGGACGGCCGCCAGCGCGTGCGGCAGAGCAAACAGGATTTACCCAAACGTGTCTCTTCTCGTAGGTATGGCATCCGTCCAGAAACCGTCATTGTGTACGGCCAGAGTATTGGAACCGTGCCTTCTGTGGACCTGGCCTCTCGCTACGAGAGTGCCGCAGTCATCCTGCACTCGCCGCTCACCTCCGGCATGAGGGTGGCCTTCCCCGACACCAAGAAGACTTACTGCTTCGACGCCTTTCCCAAGTAAGTCCGCAGATGGATGTGGCGGGGGGGAAGATTTTATACCGGCTTTCGGGGACGTTTCTGTGCTGCCAGCTTTAACTCATTCACTGCCATTGACGGCTATAGACGTCAAAAATTAATTGTAACTATTTTTATTAGTAAAATATTTTTCCCACTTTTGTTAACAAGAGTTTGAAAACCTAGAATTTTTTTAATTTTATTAGAACAGATATAAAAATTGGGATTAATTGTGAGTTAACTAGTGAAGTCATTCGATTAATTACGATTTTAAAAAAATATATATATTTTCTTTGAAAAAAAAAGATGATTATTTTTTTTTCGGAAATTAGGGGCATCAGGCGATTTAAATTTGCAATCGTAATTAATCGCATGACTTCACAAGTTAACTCGCGATTAATCACAAATTTTACATCTGTGCTAAATGTACAAAAAAAAAAAAAATTTCTAGGTTTTCATACTCTTGGTAACAGAAATGGAAAAAAATGTTGAATAGAAATAGAAAAAAATGTTGAATAGAAATAGTTTAAATGAATTTTTGACGTCTATAGCCGTCAATGGCAGCGAATGAGTTAATAATGCAAGGTTTCTCAACATATACAGTTGGATTTTTTTTTTTTTCAATTCCCCCCCAATATTTGTATGTAATTTATTATTATTTTTTTTTTGTGGGGTTCTTAGGTCTCTCTCTTTGAGAAAAATTTCAGGGTTTAATTGTTATTTGAATTTGTCAATTATATGCTAATTTTGGCTATTTGTAGGCTGGCCCGGTGCCAAGTGGAGTTTGACCGTACAGTAAATATTACGTTTTTTTTTTTTTAATATATTGGATTGGTTGGTCCTTCTTCTGATTGGATCCAAAATCTTGATTGTGTAACAAAAGCCTACTTTTATGTCGAGCTACCACTGTATGGTTTCCGCTTTTAATACAGCGCGTGCTTCAGTTATTTACCGCATATGCATTGTGTCCAATAGACATCTTTTTTTTTTTCCTCTTAGGAAAAGGTGGTGCTTGTAAGTGTCTCTAACGACTTTAACATAGTCATGTTTTCACCACAGGGCTACACCTTGATTTGGTTAGTGGGTGTGTAGTTGTTAGCAGATCATCTTATAGCAGCATTTGCTCTGTAAATAGGGTGACATCATAGTAGCAGGATTCGAAATTAAAAAAACCTTTCGCTGTCATAACACACAGCATTATTGTTCATTACCCAAACCATGAAAACAAGTTGGAACAAAAGTCATAGGTCACCACTAGATTTGTTTTTATGATAACCCTTTTCAAAATGTGAAACATTTACATAAGTCTCCCCCCCCCTATCCTCTATGAACCAGGAAGTAGCCTGATAAGTAATCAGATGGACAGACAAAGCCAAATATGAAGAATTATGAATTGTTTTCACTTTATTTGTTCTGCGCTCTACTTAGCTGCCGCTCTCTTGTCGTACAGTATGATCATTAGCGTTGCTAAAATACCAAATATAATTAATTTTGCACATCAAACAAAATACTGGCATGCTTTCACAGCTCTGATGAGATGTTTATAAAAATAGAATTTACATGATAAAAGTGAAGCTGGTCCTTTTCTGCTCTTCGCTGATTGCATTTGTCAACTAGTTTTTTGCCTTCATGACTTATTGCATTATTATCGCTGTGCTTTTATAATGGTGCGACTTTCCCTTCTCTTCACAGCATCGACAAGATTTCAAAGGTGACCTCGCCGGTCCTGGTGATCCACGGCACGGACGACGAGGTCATCGACTTCTCCCACGGCCTGGCGCTGTACGAGCGCTGCCAGCGCCCCGTGGAGCCGCTGTGGGTGGAAGGGGCGGGGCACAACGACGTGGAACTCTACGGACAGTACCTGGAGAGACTCAAGCAGTTTGTCGCGCATGAGCTGGTCAACTTGTAGGAGAAGAAAACGCTGCGGAGATAACATTGGTGGTTGGTATTATTATCATGACTTTTTTTTTTTTTTGCTGGGATGCAGGCATTGTTTGCCTCTGGGAGTGTTGGTGGTAGGATGATGATGATGATGATGATGATGTACCACCTCTGGTACTTGGAGCTCCAGTTCAGTCCCATCCACTCCACTGCAACTGTGAACCTTGAACAATACCCAAACTAAAACCCCATTGTTTTCGCTTTTGTGTATGGATTTTTTTTTTTTTTTTTTAACATGTTGCACAATTGCACATCGCTACAGTATGCGGATGCAAGACAGAGTAGACGACATACTGTGTGAAGAAGAGCCTGTGTACAAGCGTGTATGTGACATTTTTGCTGCCTTTTACAAAGGATGCAGTCCTGGCTTATTAACGCAGACCTCTGACCAGGCCACAAGGATGCTGACACTCTCACTAAACAGCCTTGATCCAAACTGCACTCTCCAATCCAACCGATGTTGAGTTGTTAGTATTTTTTTTTTTTTTTTTGTGTGTGTTATTATTGCAGTATGTTTGTATACATCATACGTGATATTTGCACATTTTAGCCGTCACTGAAGAACTGTGTGGGACAAACTGCTGTGCTGGTCGGTGTTGCCAAATGTTTCGTATAATATATCGCAAAAAGGGGGCGGCCTCTCGCCGACTCTGATCTTACTTGTAAGTTTATCATGCAATGTAGTTCCTCTCAGATTAGCATCACTATGCAGAAGTCTTGTGTCCTTTTAGAAGAACATGTCAAGAAGAGTGCGGATTCTGACAGTGTTTTCTCTTTGTTGTTTTTTTTTAGAATGTTAAAGAATCCATATCTATAGCTCATATTAAAAATAATCGCTTGTATAACTGATAGAAATATAACAGATTTACTTTTGTCTTTTTTATAATATGATGAAAATGTATACCACTAATGCTCTTCTTGGCCTCAAGTGGTGCCTGGAGTCTATTTATTCTCAGTTCAGGAAAATTAAAAATGAAGAGGTTTTGTTTTCCGTAGAATATCTAAACAGCCACACTTACTAACTCACCACGCATGTTCATGGACAATAACTTAAGTTTTAGCTCAGCGTTACATGACCCTTTTTTTTTTGTTTTTTTTGCTTTCGCGTTTTTGTCTGCTTGCCATTTCTGGTTCCATTGTTGATGGTTTACTTGCCCTTTTATTGCCGAGCAAGGCCAAGCAAGCACTAATGACTCCCATTTACGCTCAGAGCTGAGATAAGCAAATGTCAACGTTCACGCAATGCCATTACTTTGTTGTTGTTTTTGGCCCACAAGTCCGAATTCATGTCTGACTCTAGACCATGTTAAAGCTATGGGTGCTAATGGAACTCGTCACATCGACTGATTAATCAGGATTTGGCGTCTGTCCGGTCCTGTGTGTTTTATTTTACAAGATTATTGTTCATTTCTGTCTTAGTTAAATTACTTTGTAAATAGATCACTATATTATGTTTATATATTTTTTTTGTTCCTTTTAAAACTCAGTTGCCATCATCTTTGGTATGCTTACATTTACAGTATACTTGATGTGACATCTCTCAGATCAAGTCACAGCCCTCATTGTTTTGTACTGCTCGACTGGACTATTGACATCCTTTGATTCAGTTTTTTCTACCACATATTTCGATACAAATGGAACTCAAGCTGTAATAACAATATGAACTTTAGTATATCTAATGTGGATAGCGAAATAAAGTGGTAATTTCGAAGAATTCTAGTTTGTGTTGACTTTTTGGGGATTGATTTGAATGTTAAATAAGCCTTATTCGGTCCAGTCAAATAAAAGGAATGCAATGTCAGCAGAGTGGAGAACCAGAGAAGGTGAGAGGAAAATGAAGTTAAAAAAAAATAAATAAATAAAAACTACTAAAGATTTCAGCCTTTTTCATGATATTACTGAATATCCATAAACTGACAGCAAGAGCCAGATATTCTTGCCAGTGACGGCAGCAGAGGAGAATGAAATGTTTCTATAGAGATAAAACAAAAATGGCTATTGGAATGGCTGTTTCTTACATGGTGTTAAATAGTCACTGGCCAGATGGACTTTAAGATAAAGAAACCGTTATGTAACTAGTATCTTAATCTGTAAGATTTCAAAAGACCATGTCCTGAGATGAAAATAAAACTTTTTTTTAAGTGCGGTACATGGTTGTAGAAGGCCCTCAAGTGACTTTCCAAATCCCTGTTCTCGAATTCACACATTTTAGTTGATGCTAAACATTCATATTAAAAATCTTTACAGTCCACGGATGCGACGGACCATGTTTTACCTCGGACTCCAAATGACTAAATAACGCCCGTGTTCATAGCAGAATCACAATAAGGTTCCTTTTGTATTAGTTCCAGCAGGTGGCAGTGTGGCATTGGTTTAAACAAGCCACTCCCCTTCACTAAAGGGGCTTCACGAACACTTTGGAAACCGGCAACGCCGCTATTTAAAAGCGATCAAGGCAGAGTTACAGTTGACACTTAACACCATAACTTTCTTAATTTCACAAACACTGCGTTTTAAATACTTACTAGTTGCCACAATTAGCGCTACTACCTTAAGTGCGAGGTGTACTACAGTATTTTGTTAATAGCAATATACTCGCTGGCTGTCTTTGAACGCATCATCACTTCCTCTCCCAAACCGCGCCTGCTCCTCTCTTTTCCGCGGCTGAAGGGGGTTGACCGTCTGAGGAGGGGGGGGGACGACTGCCCATCAACAGGCATAAAAAAAAAAAAAAATCGACCATGTGTAGAGAAGGTGAATATAAAAGGCACGCTGACAGCCGACGGCGAGGGTGAAGCTATTTCCTTCGTCTCAAAGTTGGCTTTCGAAGCGAATGGACAAGAGCGGGAGCTGGGAGCAGGACAGCCCGACCACCACCGAAGGTAACTCACAAAGCCGCCCGGGAGAGGCTTCACATTGTGTCCGCTTGTGTCAACTGGTACGAGGGGTAGCGAAGGAGGGACCAGACACTCAAAGCGGTCCAATGTGTTGTCTATGCATGTTACATCCTTCGTTTTTAGCCAGCTGTCAAAAGTCGGAAAGCGTCTACTACAGTAAGCTAACATTCTGTAATTTCCTCTTTTTGTGTTGACATAGTGACTCACTTTAATTGCGAAGATGAAATCAATAATTTGTAGTACTGCTGCTGAATTATAAGCGGAACCCCCTCAGTTTGTATTTGAGCTACTGTAAGTGATGGTTGCATTTGCCAAGAATGAGGAGAGTTCTGTCCTGTCCTCTCCACGCATCATTAACCACATTTGTCTCATTGCTGTTGCAGATTCTTTTAGTTTTTATCAATTTGAGGACTGCACACTTACCTCACCTCAGCTGTATTTTTCACTTCAAGGAATGTTTTTTGGGGGGGGGAATCTGAGGAATGTGTGAGGGTCTGTCCCACACATCTGTTTGATATTCAGTAGCAGGAAATCCATGAAGTGTTGTGTGTGTGTTGCAGCCTTGTGCTCAGTGTCATGTCCAAGGCGATGAATATTGAGAGATGTTGGGTCTTAAACCTCAACAGGAGCAGCTCACCTGTTTTCAATCGAAGGAATGTCTACATTAAGTTCCACCTCAAAAATCACTTAGCTCTCAAAAAGTACCACCCATAATGACCAACATTAAAATACAGCAGTATGGGTGCTGGTCGATTCAGCGAGGGATTCTTATTGAAATCAGAAATGAGAGTTTTGTGTAAAAAAAAAAAAAAAAATTTAAAGTTCATTTACATCTAGAAACAGAGTTGCTCTAAGTGTTCCGCTAAAGCTATGGAGAGGTTTTAGTTCTAAAAACCAGAGGCGGGCAAAACCGTTGTTACATCGGCACACCATTGACGGAATGCTTAGATCCGTCAGTACGAGGGGTGTTAGAAAAAATCGATTCGGCAATATATCGCGATATTACAGTGCGCGATTCTTGAATCGATTCGATACGCGGCCGAATTGATTTTTAAACATCCATTTTTTTTAATGGGAATATTCAACAAAACGTCTTACTTAGGGTTAGGATTTACATATTAAGCATGGAAGAATGTTATATTAATGGAACATTGAACCATAATATTTTATTTCAGTGCTGTTCAAACATGAAACTGCAACCTGTTTGCTAAATGCAGTGGCTCAATTATAAGCCTGAATTTTCAAATACAATTTTTTTCATACAAATCTTACTTATATGTACATGTTTACTGATTAGTATTTTCCAAATTTGAGTTAAAAAAAAATCGCAATAATCAATTTATAGATTTGTAAGGTGATTTATCGGTATCGAATCGAATCGTGACCTATGAATCGTGATACAAATCGAATCGCCAGGTACTAGGCAATTTACACCCCTAGTTAGTATTGACACGGTTATTGACGATTACGTTGATGGATAAAAACCCACTTCCGGCAAAGCTTATAGTCAGTCCATAAATGTTTCAAAGTTTCCCGTCATTAATTGATTGTCAACAAAACGGGCGTTTTGTGTATGTATATGTGTGATAATGCAGAGAATGCCCCTTGGTGCATTTTTAATTGTTCAGTTGAGCAAATGGTCATAAAATAAACAAGTACCAGGAATAAACAAATTCATACATAAGCTACTACAGCCACAACTAACACCCAGGCAGGCACATAAGCAGTAGACGGTTAACAGGCAGCCACTAACCTGAGCTCACAACAGCCAACTTTACTCTCTCATTCTCTGACTCCCACGTCACTCACCAGGTCAGGCCCCGCCTTTTAAAGCCATACATGCTCAGTCACAGATAGTGTTGACGCGTGGGATGGCGACCCTAATTAATAATGCAAACTTTATTTTTTATTTTTTATAAGGTTACTCAATGAATCCATGTACAGTCATTTCTGGACTATAAGGCGCACCTGACTATAAGCCACGCTAGCTAAATTTGGGGAATACTCGAGTTTGTTACGCATATAAGCCGGACCCTGACGCTCTTCTTTATAGTGCGCCCCTTGTGATCTGATATATAAGCCGCACCTTTGTGTTAGCCGCAGGGTCGAATGCAATTGAAAAAAGTAGCGGCTTATAGTCCAGAAATTACTGCAGTAATCGGTACAATAACTGATTCTAAAAATATTCGATAACGGCAGTTTTTGCCGTAAGAATACTTTGCTGCAGCGCAAGAAGACACTCAAGTTACCGCAGAAGAACAATTTTTCATTTGGTTGTTTTGTTTAGGGTCTACAAGTGTTTTTTTATACAAACATTTATTGAAATTCTGACTTCATGACAGGGTTAGTGTCTGACTACGGCACCTCTGTAGAAATGAAACTCTGTCGTACTAAGGATGCCTTTATTACTGTCTTGATTCAGTTTTTTACCCCCACCGATAAATCCAGATTTATATCAGACGGGTTCATTCAGTGCACACACAAAAATGTGACTCCAATTAAGTCTGCATGCAACACTATTGTAAAAACGTTCCACGCTTTTTTTTCCCTTCCTTGCCACATTTTTCCCAATCTTTTCCAAAGCGCCTCAGTGACTCATTTGTTCAAACATGCAGCGTTGAATGACTATTGTTTGTCTGAACCACCTTCCCCATCTCTGTGTTTTTGTTTCCTTTCAGATAGCAGCAGACGTCAGCAGACGTAACTACCATGCCGACAAGTGATGGTTCGAGCCGCTTCCCCGTCTTTGCGGCTCCCCCCAAAGGCAATCACCAGCGCTCCCCGGGCTACGTCCCCGGGCGGGTCGCTCCGGTCCGCTCGCCCCCGCCGGCCAAAGCCCCACCACCGCCACCGATCAAACCTCATGGCCTGTCGTCGCAGCGACAAGCCACCTTCAGCTTTTCGGAGGAGGGCCAGCGCCGGGAGTGTGCTCAGAGCCTCCAGCTGAGAAAGAACACGCTCATCTGCTTCGGGGTATCCATGGGAGCTTTCTTCCTCAGCCTCATACTTGTACTTAGTCTCACTAGTGGTGACATTTTAGACGGTAAGTGTTATAGATCCTCTAAAGCAGTGGTTGTCAAACATAGAAAAAAAAATACTTGGGTCTTCAAGTACCACAATCATGACCAACATTAAAAGTACAAAAGCAAAAATTAAAAAAAAAAAAAAGTACAATAGCAAAAAAAAAAAAGTACAATAGCAAAATATGTGTTAATAAAAAAATAGCAAAAAAAAAAAGTACAATAGCAAAATATGTGTTAATAAAAAAAGGAGGCAGAGGCTTTATTCCTTAAAAGTACATTCAATATTTTTGTAAGCTATTGTAACATAATAAACAGCAATATTGCACATACAGTAAATATAGTAAAATAAAATGACAGGTTCCCAGCCACAACCTTGAAGACAGCCACTCTACCACTTGAGCTATGCCACCCCTTTAATACCGGACTGAGTTAATGTACCACCTCATCTGTTTCGCCGATTTTTTTTTTTTGCAGAGAATTGTCCTGATCACAACCCGTCTCTGAGTAACTGGAACCCAGGCCACCAGACAGAAAAGGCCATTGTTGTGAGGAGGGGAGATTTATTTCGATTGGAATCTTCTGCTACTTTCCGTTCACTCACCATCCAATCAGGAGGTAAGAAGCCTCAGAAGGAGCAACCTCAAATCTCCTGCATGGTTTTGATGATTCCCTCCAACTCACTTGATTCAAATGAGCAAAAGTCTGGTCACAATCCTGATTATTTGAATCACATATGTTGGAGGGGGGAATCATCTAAAACATGCAGAAAAGTGGCCCTTGAGGATTGGATTTGGACACCCCCCCATTTCAACTATCTGTCTTCTCACAGGTCGTGTAGTGTTTGCGGACAACACCGACGGCTCCAAAAACATAACCTTAAGAACAGGTCATATCCTGATTGAGAATGGCGGAGCCTTTTACATCGGCGCACCCAAATGTCGCTACCGTTCCCACGTTGCCATCGCCCTCTCAGGGCGCTCCGACAGCAAGGACATCCCTGAAGTACCCGGTCTTGGCCGGAAATTTATTGCCGTCATGAGTGGCGGAACGCTGGAGCTCCACGGCACAGAACGAGTCTCCTGGTCTTTGTTGACTAAAAACGTGCCTGCCTCTGGCCTGGACACGGGGGGCGACGCCTTCCAGCGCAACTTTAGCAGAGGCATCAACCTGCGCGTGGTGGATCAGGACACGGCCGACATCCTACTCAGGGAACGGTACGACACCCACGAATCCCGCAATGACAGTCGCCGGCTCACCCTGCTGCTCCGGTCGCTGCCGGCGGGTCGCATCGTCGCGCTCGCTGTCGGAGACTCGGCCGTCAAAAGTCTTCTGGATGAAACCAAGAAGGCCATTGAAGAGACGCTTGGCAGCAGATACGTCTACGATCTCAAGTACAGGTGAGGAGGTGTTTTGTGGAAAACACTACTTCACCTTTCTATTTTTATGCAGGATCGTGAGTGATCGGCGGTAACAATGAATACACAGAGACTGATTTACTGTGCTAGAATAATTGTGTATTTTATTCCCCGCAAACAGCAATCAACACCTGTGCTGTGCTAGAATAATTGTACCTTTTATTCCCGCAAACAGCAATAATCACAACTCGCTTTGCTAGAATAATGATGCCTTTTATTCCCCGCAAACAGCAATCAATACACTACAACGTTAAGCAGCATAATATGATCATCAACAGCGCTTACCTTGACACTAGACCGGAGAGCCCACGGTCCGGGTAGAACGAGCTGCAAAACGGCTGGGCAATGGTACGTATTCCACAGCTGACTCTGTCCGGACCGCGTGCCGCTCCGTCTTTTATTCGTTAGCGTGAAAAACCGGGCTAGCCAAGCCCTTTCTCAGACACTTTCGAAAACATGTTTTGCGAAGCAGGGAAGGCTGTAGTATATACAAAGAAGTGTTCCCAGGCTGATTCCGCCCTTTATTTACAAATTGTTGGGCACCTGGATTCGTACAACAGTTCAGGACAACAACATATCCTTATGTAAGAGGTTACATGAGGACATATCAAACCATGGTTATTTTCCCTTCAGGAGGCGTGTCACACTTGTACTGAAGTGACTCTGTGGTAATAAGCATGACTATGAACACATTCTGTACCGTGTACGGTTTGTCTTCGTCAACCAGACTCCAACTGTGTCTCAGTCTATCGATGCGTTCAGTGCGGCATGTTTTTCACAGTTTCAGGTCATACCATTTTGAAATCTTACTTTTCCTGGTGGTGGTTCTGGACCACTGGGAAATCGTTTCTTGGTCCCTAGGGGCTCAATTTTGTTTTTGTTTTAAGTTTTTTGACTTATGCTATTAATAACCCTGGAGAACCCATGGGGTCAAATTTGGCCCCTATAAATTCTGCTACTCAAATAACAAAGACCTTTTTTTTTTTACAAATTTAACTTCAAAAGTCCAGAGTGCCAGTTTTGACCCCTGCATGGGGCCATCTAGTGGATGAATATTGCACTTACAAGAGCCAGACAAGATGGTTGGCAACATGCTTGCTGTTTTGTTGAGCTGGAAATCAATCCAAACGAAACCATCTTCTCAGCAAACCATCAGATGGTAAAATTGTGTATTTTTTGTTAATCTATTTCATATCATGTTGCAGAATGCCTAGGAGTATGTTTTATATATATATTTTGATAAATTAGCAACTCTGATCTAGTTCAAAAAACAAGGGTTAAAATTGAAAAAACATATATTTTGGTGTTCAGTGAACTTATAGCAGTCATTTAATGTATAATTCATAATTTTCCAAAGAAGAAAAGGGTTCTTGGGTTCTCCAGGGTCAATTTATATTCCTTACACCTTTTTTGACACCTCATTACGTAGATAGACAACCAACAATAACGCCAGAATAATGCTCTCTCATACCTTCCCATTTGGGATTCTACCTTGAATAATTCCGTGTACTATTTCTCTTCCTGTTTTTTGTCAATTTCTGCTCTTTGCCAGGAAAGGAAGCAAACACCGGATAACAAGGTTATGGTCGTAAAGTTTCCAGCAAAAATGTGACTGTTCAGGAAAGGTAGCGTTCCTATCACTCCTCTGTCTTTAAAAGACAAAAACTTTGCCGTAGTTAGTTGAATTACTCGATTGGGCCTTTTGTGTCTACAGCACCCACAAACGCATATATTTCTTCCAATACAAGTCTAGCGTTACACTGGATTTATTTTGTAGCTGAACCCAGCTCGGACCTCGGCTTGGCAGACCAGTCAAGCGCTATGCCAGATTCTCCAGTTTCACTTTAGGGTACCGAGCCAGCACGGAGGTCTTCACAGAAATCCACTCAAATCCACAACACAGCGCTTCAAATGACTCCGATGATATAGCCCTAGTGTGTGTGTGTGTGTGTTTACACAACAGCCTAACGTGCGCACTTTCATCTTTCACCGTTTATTGGAGGGATTTAAGCTTAGCTCTCAGTGGATTTGCCTGATAGGAGACGTACCGCTGACATATTATAGACGACAGTGTGCAGTTCAAAGTCTCACTAGAGTTGAGAAATCTTTCAGGCTTTAAATCCATAGAACTGCGTGTGGGACGTTGAACACGTGCGCATGCTTATATTAACACAATAAACTATCCAGCGTGCGTAGCTGCGTTCTTGTATAAATGTATGAAGGTTCACCTCGCGAGTCAGCCGTGCATGACTTTAGAGCAATTTCAACAAAATAATTTACTGCAGTTTTAGTATTTCAACATAAGGTTGCTGAAAAAAAAAAAAAAAAACCACACGTTATTTTTGATACAGAAAATGAGCTCCAGCTTGTTTTGGAAACTAAAGTCGACCACGCTTCAGTAGACCCTTTGTGTTGAACGTTTTTGTCTCTCAGGAGAGCGCTTAGACACACGCACACACCCAGCAATAATGAGGTTGTTTAAAGGCTGTGAAGATCAACCGGTGGCCGAGACTGAAGGGAAAAGTGTGCCATTTTACGCGCTCTCTCTCTCTCTCTCTCTCCCTGTGCTTCCTGCTTGCGCTTTTATCAGTTTGCGCACGGGGCGCAAAGGTGAAAGGTTCTTTCCCCTCGGGAAGATCTGCACTTGACAGTACAGTGCGGCTCCCCAGATGGATCCGGTTTGTGTGTCCGCTGGATGCAATGTTCCACTTTTATCCTCAAAAAGATTGTGTTATTTATTTTACAATGAGGATTACCAGTGTGTACGTTTCGGTTGGTTTGTTTTTTTCATAACTTTTGATGGAGTCAAAAATAGTTCAAGGGCATTCCTTCACTGGGTGGTCCTTTCCTGCGAAAGGCATGTTTGACGACTTATTATGACATATTATCTCCATAAGTTTTCTTTCTCGTTTGGAATCTAGACAAACTAAAATAATTGTGACATGAAATTCACTACAGGATTACACCCCTAAATCCGCACCCTCCACCACTCAAATGATTTCATCTTTTGTCTATTTTATTTTTTATTTTTTTACAATTATCTCACCACAATACTTTTCAAGACATTTTGAATTCAAAAGTTTCCATCAAACTGTGAAACATCCCTTTTGGTCTTTTAATTATTCTGTGACAGGACACAGTGGATGCTCAAAGGTCATCGTTGTGGAATTTTTAAATCAATGTCAATCATGGTACTCGTGTAAATTGCGATAATCGGCTCCACACATTTGAACATGGTGGACTGTTAACTGTTATTATATCTATGAGTGACAAGTGCAGTGATGAATGTAAGTGGTGTACATTTTGTTCCGTTGTTTCTTGGCAACTTCATTTTTTCGTCCTCGCCATATTGTTCTGAACAGCTGGGACAGAGACGCGTGTACCGAACTACTGACCATGTGACTCATGTGCCACGGGGACTTGAGGCGGACGGGGAGGATCTGATGTGTCAAAAATGATCTGTAGCCTAATTATTATTGTTAGCTTATTGTTGACACATTGAACACAACAGGCAGGACTGAGATGAATGTGCCACTTTCCCACATTCCAAAAGTCAATTTCTGCTTCGTTGGTTGCTTTGATGACTTTTTTTTTTTTTATTCTTGCATCACCGGAGGACTCATGGTGGCATCACACTTGTCAAGTTAAAATGAGCCGATGACGCAACACAAGATGACATTTTGACATTTTTTTTTTCTCCTCCTCCTCTCCGTGATCTTTGCAGGCAAGCGTGGGCTTTGGTGTCGGCGGTGGGCGGCGGCAACGCGTCGTGCTCGGAGGACGTCAGGGAACACGAAAACCACGACACTGGCGGGAGGGCCGTAGCGAGACGGAACTTCACCACCGTCAACGGCGTGCGCTTCTCCGTCTCGGCCTACAGCGAGTGGAAGAATGGTGAGGAATGCGTAATGGTACCAATAGTTATATCATGTCCTCTTTGCCGCTATATAATATGCAGCTACATGTTTTGAAATAATAGCTATATTTGAGAATACAGTGGTTTGTTTGAAGGCCCCCCCCCAAAAAAAAAACATACAATTGGTCACATGTTTAATTAAGAGAACCCACGGGGTCAAATTTGACCCCTATAAATTCTGCTACTCAAATAACAATGACCTTTTTTTTTTTTCCAGCAGTGATTTTTTTCCCTATACCCACAGCTAAGCCCGTAGCATAGAGAGGGCTATAAATAACCGACAAAATTCATTATGACAAAAATTGACATCTTTGAAGAGAACTATTTAATACAGGTAATAAAAATGATAAACATGTCACCTGACAGTGGAACCACTAAGATCAAACTCAATTTGCTAAGAAATAATGAAAATATAAATTATTTATTTGATCGGGGGGCGGGGGGGATAATAGTCATCTTAATGTAGCCTTTAACTGTAGTACAGTACAGTACCTTAACCCTGGAGAACCCACGGGGTCAAATTTGGCCCCTATAAATTCTGCTACTCAAATAACAGACCTTTTTTTTTTCCAGCAGTGATTTTGTCCCTGTGTTCTTGTTTCCGTTGGCCAAAGTGTGTTTGTACATTCAAAATTCAGTTCTAAAATGCAACAAATAAAACAAAAAAATTATATTGTTCAATGTAGCTGTGTATTTGATTGATTATTTTCTTAAATTCTAAATAGTTTACTGACAGTTTTTGTTATTCTGATTTTTCGAAATGATACCCCTAAATCCCAAAAGGGTCAAATTTCGCCCTAATCCTAAATTAGGGAATAAAGTGTTAAAATTGAAAAACCATATATTTTGGTGTTCAGTAAAATTATAGCAGTCATTTAATGTATAATTCATAATTTTCCAAAGAAGAAAAGGGTTCTTGGGTTCTCCAGGGTTAAACTACATGCAGTCACACTATTACTCCCTAAAATTCTGAAATGCATTACTCACTCATATGTTTTGTGACGTATACAACATAGATATAGAATGAAGTGATGATGAATTTAGCTTTATGAACTTGCAATGGGAAGTTGATGGATTTTTCTGCAGCATTGTGTAAGCAGGTACAAAGGTCACAAATGAGGTGTGTCAGATGACTGATTTGCCACCTGAACCTGAATTAACTTTATGCTTTGGTGACCATATCATTATGACAAATGTATACAAAGCTTTTAAATCATTAAACATGACCTTTGAGCTGTATATTTCGGGTGACTGCACATATCCACACCCTGACAAACCTTTTTCATACTTGAGTCAATTCTACTTGCAGGTGTGCTTTCTGATTGACTTTATGTTCCTCCCACCCAAAAAAATAGTCACAAGGTAAATCCATGTTATTCCTTTTTTTTTTTCTCGATTAAAAGTTAATTATTTCCCTTCCTAGGTTTCCCCATCTCGGGTTTTCAGGTGGATGCGGTGGACCAGGTGGTGCTCAATCTCCAGGATGAGGTGCAGCAGACCTGGCAACCCGGCAATCAAATTGTCGTTGCCAGTACAGATTATTCCATGCATCAAGCTGAAGAGTTTACACTTTTACCCTGCCCTCATTGCACCAGTAGGCAGGTCCGAATACAAGGTGAGACAGCGGGGGTGTTACAAAGTCCAGATGTGGTGGGAATAGTGGTTTGTTTTTGAATTAATCAGGCTGCCCCGAATTTATTCTGCGATGCTTTACGATTTATATCTAGAATAATCAGTCCCAGAGCCCAAACTGTCGCCTTTTATTAACTTCCACTGCCACGTGCATTTTGTTGGCATGTGAGAGCAAGTTTTTAGGCACATGAAATTGCTTAGTTATTATTATTATTATTATTAGTTATTATTATTTTTGGCTGACTTTTAATGATTTTTACATGATACATACCTACAGTACCTTTAACGCAATATACATCACAGAAAGTTTCTCTTTTGTCTTTTTTTTTTTACGACACCCCAATGTTCTGAGTCTGACCCAACCGTTTTTGTCCATCCTACTATCAGATCTATTTTCTTCAAGCAAAGACCAACTCCCTTCCTGCAGAAAAGGATGTGATTAAAAACGCGGGTCTCGACTTTTAAGTCACTGTTGAAACCAAGCAGCTGCTCTGCTGTTATCATTGCCAACAGCACTCTGTGGACACGAGCACTTTGGGAGCTGATTTATGTTTTTATAAGCGTCTCACCAGTTTTCTCTTCCAAGCTGTATGTTATTTTAGTGGGTCGAGCGTGAGGTGCGGCTACGGCTAAAGCATATTTCTGTGGTGGGCAGTAAATATTTAATTTAACTGTTTGGAATACTCTGCTTTTGGTTAATGCCGTGGGACACAATCCGTTATGTGATATTGGTTGGTTCATTATAATTCGTTCCCTTTGGGAAACAATTGTCAAGTGAAACAATTTGGCTTCAACTATTGTCATCAGAAATATGAATTTCCTGCCAAGTGGATGTTAAGTGACATTCTTAACTGTCATACAAGTATAATGAGAAGTTCTGTATGTTCTATTATACAAATATAAGTATAACAACTCACCCTTTGAAGACTGATTATTATTATTATTTTTTTTACTTATACAGGGATGTGATTTTTCCGCTAATTCGCGGAATTCCGCTTTTTTTATCTCCCCCCCAAAAAAAAAATCTGATTTTTTTATTTTTATTTAATTTTTTATTTTTTATTTTTTTATAGTAGTTCATTGTGTATGCACATGACTCCGACAGATAACATCTTCTGCTATAACAAAGGCATTTGTGGTATGCTCTAATATGAGTTACTTTTCATTTGGTCATGATACAATTATTTGTTCATGAAATTTGAACTCTTCAACATTATTTATGTGTTAACTTAGTAATCACATTAGTTAGATATGATGATATTCTCAGTGATAGTTTTTAAAAGCAAAGGCAGTCCAATGTTTTTGAATGTGACTGATTTTGAGTTGACTAAAACTGCCATTTTATATGGGATAGTTCAATATACATTGAAAATTTATGCTGTTGTTTTGTCTATTTCTTTGTCATGTGAGTGCATTGAAAGTACTTAAAAACACGGAAAACCCATGAGCCCTAACCCTAACCCTGGACCTAGCTGGGTGCCAGCGGCCCCCAGACCCCCGGCTAAATTTTCAGATAATTTCACTTTGGTCAAAACACATCCCTGCTTATACCGTCGCCCACCCGTGTTGTCTTGTCTCACGACCATTCTGTTTTATCCACGGTGACCTGAAACCGTACCGCCGCGGCCGCCGGGTGCATAGTATATACGTAGCCTAATTAACTCCAGTTATGTGCCGTTTTTCTCTATTTCTATCCAATCGGAAAATCACCTCATGCTGACTGCGTGTATGCGCTCCACAGGGAAGCCTCTTTACAACCATGTCGGCGAGATCGTTGATGGAGTGGACATGCGTGCCGAAGTGGCTCTGCTCTCTAGGAACATTCTTATCTATGGAGAAATGGAAAACTCCTGCTACGGAAACAACTTGTGTCAGTTCTACAGCCACGACACCTACGGAGGCCACATCATGGTGTGTAACTTTGTAGTGCCCTTGCTTTGTATTCCTAAGTGCTAAACTAAGCTTCGTGTGTCTGCATGCTTTATCCTGACATTGCTTTCTTCGGTTACTGTGTTGTGACTAATGTACATATTTTTCCATTCAGCATTTTGGAACTCGGTGAATTTTGTTTATTTACCTTCTGTGCTAATGTGAGGTGTTATTTATGTTCCCTGCTTGTATTTTTATGTTAACTCTTTGACTGCCAGACGTTTTCAGAAAAGGGATGCCGTGGGTGCCAGCCGATTTAAGCATTTTTGACTGATCTTTCAAGGTCCACAGAAAATTATGTGTTTGGACTATGGAAACACACATACTACCAAATGAAAGATTGGACTCTCATCTTTCATCAGAAAAAAAAGTTTGTTTCTACCTTATTCCGTTTTTCAGTAATCAACAATAGAAAATGGTTAGTTTCACCTCTGTTTTGAAAAAAACAAACAAACGTATTTTAACGTCTTTGGCACTCCTCCATAGGATTTTACTAAACGTTATTTAACGTTTTTGGCAGTCAAAGAGTTAACTAACTACTGTCTTTCTACGCCAATTTCTATACTCTGTCTTGGACATTTTTCTCCTTTTTCTCATGTCATTTTTAGATTACCATTCTGTATACTCCATCTGGAAATATGCACAAGGCAGTTTCTCATCTTAATGTTTTCACCTTATGCATTTGGGTTCCCAGTGGTTCCCTAAATATTTGTAAAGCTTGCTTTTTTTTTTTTTTACATTATGTTTCCACTGTTTGAAAACTACTCAAATGGCTTCAAATTATAACTCAATTCCTCAACTTCAAGATCAACTTCTACACGTTTAAATTTAATTTGTAATCTGCAATGACAAAGTAGATAGAACATAAACCACGTGCTGTGATAAAGTAAAAAAAAATATATATATATTTTTTGACTACACAGTTAAGTCACAAAATATTCATACCATGATTACATTTGTGCTAAAGTGAATATTTATTTGTTAAATTAGTCTCTCCCTAACTGTAAATGGCTTAAAGTGGTAGAAGACCAACAAGTAAGTTACATATAATAATAAAAAATATTCACACATTTAATTTAGTAACATTATCATATCTTAGCCATTTTGGTGTGAGTTCCAGTTAAGATGCTAATTCTATGTGATGTTTAAGAAAAAAAAGGAACAAGGAAGTGTACAGTATGTGTCACAGCGCGAGCAGTTGCGTACACTTAAAAATTATCCTTCACAGGGCCAATGCGGTCTACTTTTTCTAACACACGATCATCTCATTGGCTCCCTGCTCTCCTCCCCACTATGCCAGATCTCTGGAAACTTCTCCTCAGTGCATCTGTCTTACGTGGAGCTTAAGAACATGGGCCAGCAGAAAGAAAGGAGTCGCTACCCGATCCACTTCCACATGTGTGGCGATGTGGACCAGAAAGGAGGCTACTGGGAGCCCACCTACGTGGACGGCCTCTCCATACACCACTCCTTCTCCCGTTGCGTCACCATCCACGCCACCAACGGCTTGCTGGTCAGTAGTTCTGTATAACTTGAAAAAGAGGGAAACTGATGAAGATAAATTGTCCGTTTTGACGCTTTGTCAGAAAATTAGTCCTTGTGTTTTATGGAAAACACTACTTCACGTTTATATTTTTATGCAGGATCGTGAGTGATCGGTGGTAACAATGAATACACAGAGACTGATATACTGTGCTAGAACAAATGTGCCTTTTATTCCCCGCAAACAGCAATCAACACACTTCAACGCTAAGCAGCAGAATATAATCATCATCAACGCTAGACCGTAGAAGCCGACGGGCCGGGTAAAACGAGCTGCTTAGCGGCTGGGCGATCGTACGTATCCCACAGCTGACTCTACCCACACCGTGTGCCGCTCCGTCTTTTATTCGTTAACAAAAAGTTGTGAGCGTGAGAAACCGGGCTGGCCAAGCCCTCTCCCAGGCACCCTCAAAAACATGTTTCCGAAGCAGGGAGGACTATAGTATAAACAAGGAAGCGTTCCCAGGTTGATTCCGCCCTTTATTCACAATTTGTTCGGCACCTGGATTCGTACAACAGTTCAGGACAACAACATATCCTTATATATATATTTCCTTTCACCTTGTCAGTTTCAATTTGCAAAATTGAATGAGTCAGTCCTCTCAGTTTCTTCAATCGAAGGGCCTGTCCTGTTGCCTTAAATGGGGTTTCCTTAGTGACAAAGGGCAACACATTCTAATGAACATGTGTCAAGATTCAGTCCTCAAAGTGTATATTTTTGAGGTTTCTCTTCTCCAACGCGCCTGATACAATAATCAGGATAATTATCAGGCTCCTGCAGAGCTTGCTGATGAGCTTAAATATGAATCAATTGTGTTGCACATGAGAAACCTCTAAAACATGCAGGACTCAGGCCCTCGAGGACCGGTCTTTGACACCACTGTTCTAATGGGATCCACTACAAGAGCTGTATCACCAAAATGACACGACACGTTTTAATGGAGAAAAAAAAATAGCTTTTATGTAACAAAAAATAAAATACCGCCTTAACTCCTTTCAGCATTGCATTGCTGTGCATTTCTCCACTAATCTTAATGCCCCCCCCCCCCCCCCAATGACAAACATTTTATCTTCATCCATGTATGCCATTGCACATTTTCATTGACATCACGTGTTCAAGGTTGTTTGTTGACAACGTGACTGATACTGCCTTGACGTCAATGGATCATCGTCTTTGTTTTTGTCCTTGGGGCTGTTGCATTGCCATCATTTTTCCTTTCAGCATCAAGGAAATGGAAAGTACAAAGGTGTTTCGTACACATAATGCCAATTTGACCTCTTTCCCATGTCCAATTCATCCACGGTGCTTTCCTGTCAACACTCTTCGGCTGGCAATTGCCAGCCCAATTTCCCTCAGCGGTAATCAGTAAACACTTTGTGGGAACTCCACCGTCATCTGTGACGGTTTCCCAGTACTTTGTTTGTGCTAAAGAGGAAGCCAGACACAATTAGTAATGCACTAAAGCATTTGTATATGAACCTTGGACAAGACAATTAAAGATAATGACTTCCTGAAAGACAGGAACCCTAAGGCTGTTCATTTTTCATCCAGCCACCTGACTTCAGATGGATTTAACAACAGAAAATGGGTGTCTTATTTGGTAATAACAAATATTAAATAAATGAAGTGCACTTATGTGGCTCATCATTTTTGTTTTCCTCTTGGATGGTTGTTGACAAGTTTACTCAGATGTCAACGGGGCTTCGTATTTAAGCTGTAGCACTTTTTTTTAAAAACTATTTTGCATTAATAAGTATTTATGCAACAAATGCATATTCATACAAAGAATGTGTTGCATCTCCTGGTCAGGTGAAGAACACAGTGGGCTACGACACTCTGGGTCACTGCTTCTTCTTGGAGGACGGCATTGAGCAGCGGAACACTTTCTACCGCAACCTCGGCCTGTTGACGAGGCCCGGTACTCTGCTGCCCACTGACCGCAATGAGACCCTCTGCCTCAGCATTAAGGACAAAGTCTACCAGGGCTACACTCCCTCCCCCAGCACAGAGTGCAAGTAAGTGAATACCCATGAATAGCGAATATCCTCAAGTAATTGATGCCCGCACGCAAAGGTTTGTGATTGCCTATCGAGGCCACAAATGGCTGCAAAACACTTTTTTTTTTTTTTACTAGATTAAAACCCTGGAGAACCCACGGGGTCAAATTTGGCCCCTATAAATTCTGCTACTCAAATAACAAAGACCTTTTTTTTTTTTTTTTACAAATTTAACTTCAAAAGTCCAGAGTGCCACTTCTGACCCCTGCATGGGGCCATCTAGTGGATGAATATTGCACTTACATGAGCCAGAGTGGTGGTGACAAGATGGCTGGCAACATGCTGTTTTGTTGAGCTGGAAATCAATCCAAACAAAACCATCTTATCAGCAAACCATCAGATGGTAAAATTGTGTTTTTTTTTGTTAATCTATTTCATATCATGTTGCAGAATGCCTAGGAGTATGTTTTATATATATATATATTTTGATAAATTAGCAACTCTGAGCTAGTTAAAAAAAAAAAGGGTTAAAATTGAAAAAAACATATTTTGGTGTTCAGTGAACTTATAGCAGTCATTTAATGTATAATTCATAATTTTCCAAAGAAGAAAAGGGTTCTTGGGTTCTCCAGGGTTAAGCTATGGCCTGACCATATGAAGCTCCTCCCCTCAGTGGAATATGCTGGCCCAAGGAATATTTTTATATTAGACATCCAAGAGTTCATGTAAGATTTTTACTGTGAATAACAGAGCATGGGTTGCACTCAAAAATCAGCAAATGTGCAAATGCCAACCTTCTCTATGTTCTATAACATGAGAAAACTAATTTGAAGATGAAGATGGCAATGATAATGATGATAATGTTGTAGTTCATAAACCTTTTTTTTTTTTTTTTTTTGGGAGAGCTCAGTATTGTTCATTCAGTAATTTTACCGATTTGACATGTCATCATCATTGCTCTCTTTTTCTTTTTCTTTTTTTGTATGTGTGTGTGTGTATTCATTAGTTCACCTAAAACCTATTAAAAAATCCCATACCGTTCACCTAAATGTAGTTCATAAACCTGTCTTTTGTATTATTGGCTGTGATTGACTGGTGGCCATTGTAGTATAGTCTGCCAAAACTGCTTTTTTTTTTGGTCTTCATTGAATCTCACCAAGGATTAAAAATGCTCAAATAGCCATCTCAACAGTATTATAGGTAATATAGAAATACAATTAACTCTTTGACTGCCAAAAACGTTAAATAACGTTTAGTAAAATCCTATGGAGGAGTGCCAAAGACGTTAAAAGACGTTTGTTTCGAAACAGAGGTGAAACTAACCATTTTCTGTTGTTGATTACTGAAGAACGGAATAAGGTAGAAACACACTTTTTTTCTGATGAAAGATGAGAGTCCAATCTTTCATTTGGTAGTATGTGTGTTTCCATAGTCCAAACACATAATTTTCTATGGACCTTGAAAGATCAGTCAAAATGCTTAAAATCGACTGGCACTGGGGACAACCCGTTTCTGAAAACGTCTGGCAGTCAAAGACTTAAAGGTGCACGAGTGAACTTAATCGTTGAATCAGGGAGTCAGTGTGGGAAGAGACGGTGTGGACACTTTGATGGACAACAGACAAGTCAAATTCCATGTGAGAGACGCTGATTTTGTGAACTCACATCCACTCCTCTAGACCGGATGTTTTTCTGTCACAGTCAGACGAGCGCCACTGGGAGAGAAACTCTGTGACGCCTTCTTCCAGTAGTGTCTGTGTCTGTATGTTTTGGTTGGGCTGTTCCTGTCCAAGGTTGATTTTGGAGTGCGAGATTATTGGGGAATGTTTGGGGAAAGATCACTGATTTTCCTAGTCTGGTCATCTCCCGTATGCCGAGGCATTGTCCACCTAATATCCTCCGTGTGGCGATTGTTTTCCAGGGCGGTTTCAACCTTCTGGATCGCTAACCCCAACAACAATCTTATCGGCAATGCTGCTGCTGGTTCTCAGGTAATTTCATCATGAGCTCTATGTAAATAAAAAAAAAGATCCCTGTGGTGAATCATTTTATGCGTGTAACAAATTGATCCGTCAATAAAAAAGGACTTAAAAGCGTCTTTATTCAGATTTGGTGTAATTACACAGTTGAGAGCTTTAATATAAAAGAAGACAAGGGTGGCTCATGGAGGGGTCTCCATGTGGGGTGGTATGTAATGTTCTCCCAGGTAGGGGATATTATCTGTAGATCATAACTGATCTCATCTAGGATGCTGTATCAGGTTACGGTATTCTGCCTTCCTTTGCGGTCATCTTTGTGGTTGACTGAATACCAGCTACAAATGGAATTGATGTTGTCATCTTTTTTGTTTGTTTGTTTGTTCTAGGATGCTGGCATATGGTTTGTGTTCCACAGCTCCTCCACGGGAGACTCTCATGGCTTGGTACCAGAGACAAAAGCAGAACTCACCCCGCTGGGGATTTTCTACAACAACCGCGTTCACTCTAACTTCAAGGTAGCACAAGGAAAACGTACTAAATTAATAAGTGGGTCAACCAACACTAAAAAAAGTGTCCTTGGTGTCCTCATTTGAATTACTCAGTGTCATAAAACTAGAAAACATTACGCACAAGGCTGCAAATGTTATACAATATAAAATAACCAAATTAGAATTTTTATCGCCATTGCAGTTTTTTTTACAATTTTTTTTGTATTTACAGCAACTTAGTTGATAAATCAAGTCATTTTAACTCTTTGACTGCCAAAAACATTAAATAACGTTTAGTAAAATCCCATGGAGGAGTGCCAAAGACGTTAAAAGACGTTTGTTTCAAAACAGAGGTGAAAC
Organism: Vanacampus margaritifer; assembly: GCF_051991255.1. Lineage (NCBI taxonomy): Eukaryota > Metazoa > Chordata > Actinopteri > Syngnathiformes > Syngnathidae > Vanacampus > Vanacampus margaritifer. The sequence goes on from NC_135434.1 coordinate 5,485,422, forward strand.
TAACCATTTTCTATTGTTGATTACTGAAAAACGGAATAAGGTAGAAACAAACTTTTTTTTCTGATGAAAGATGAGAGTCCAATCTTTCATTTGGTAGTATGTGTGTTTCCATAGTCCAAACACATAATTTTCTATGGACCTTGAAAGATCAGTCAAAATGCTTAAAATCGGCTGGCACTGGGGACAACCCGTTTCTGAAAACGTCTGGCAGTCAAAGAGTTAATCATGTGTACTCCATTTTCATAATGATGTTGAACATTTTGCATGTGGCCTAAAAATGGCTGTCCACCCTGTCATTATGGGGTGACAATTTTTTAATGAACTCTGAAACAGTAGTGAGTGGCAGAATAAATATTTACACAGTTTCGTATCGTATTATCAAATTATGTATGCAGTTGTGTCTTGTCAAGATTAACATGTCCACTCTGTCATAATGAAATAGCAATTGGTAAAAAAAAAACTTTCAGAAATCTTAAATCCAACATGTGCTCATTAAATGCTAACGTTATCTAAAACGTCCACCCTGTCGGCAAGCTCACTTATTTTGCTGTCGTCGTGTACATTTTATGCTTGCAGTTATGTTATAAAAATGGGTGGCAGCTTGGCCAATATGCATTTTTAATAGCATAACATCTCCTCAATGCAATGAATATGAAGTTCAATGGAAAAAAAACATGTTTTGAGTGAAATGGGGACGTCTCGTGATATCCACCGAAGTGTTGTTTTTCCTACGCGCACAATAGAATATGCCGTTTTTACATGAAACACGCAACCCTCTGCTGACTTACGTGCTTGTTGTACACATGCGCATGCGCACGTGCACAGTCACACACACACGCACATAAGCTGGCTGTAGAACAAGCCTGTCTGTTGTGTAATGACAGCGGTCGTCAGGTGAACTGTGAGTTCTTTGTCCGCTCTGAGAGCGAGAGAGCGAGAGAGAGGAAGCAGCCCAACTATACTTTTGCACAAACCGCAGGATTGACACACGGCATGTTTTCTTATACCCAACACACACATTCATATACATTTAAGGCATACAAAACTAATTATCTTATTAAGTATGTATATATACACACACCCCGTAAGTCACAGAGGTCTTGTGTGAGCCGTGGAAGTCAATTGACTTGCGCTCCCACGCTGTAAAACGTACCATACGAAAACATGCTGTATGATTTTTTTGTCTATAATCACCATTGTCTCGTCACCATGCAGGCCGGGCTGTTCATTGATAAAGGAGTGAAGACCTCCAAGGCAAGTGCTGCAGACCCCAGAGAATATCTGTGTCTGGACAATAATGCCAGGTGAGTTATGTTTTTCAGTAAACTATTATACATATGCAGCGGAACGAACCTCTAATGTTGGAATGCCTCTAAGGATCATGTGAGACCTCAGGGGGGCAAGTTTTTCTTTTTCTTTTTCGACAGTTTGTAACCATATTTGAAAAGATGATCAAGACATATTTTGCACAAAAAAAAAATGTCAGCGGAGGAAGCGGACCTGATGACAACACCGTTTTGTGAGGATCAAATGATTATCCGTGTGTGCATTTATAGATTTTTGTTGACCAATTATTTAGCACTTTGCAAGAACAGTCACAAGAGAGGCAGACTCAAGATTTAAGCATAACATTGTGAGTTGGGGCTAAGTTTAACCCTGGAGAACCCAAGAACCCTTTTCTTCTTTGGAAAATTATGAATTATACATTAACACTTTGACTGCCAAAAACGTTAAATAACGTTTAGTAAAATCCTATGGAGGAGTGCCAAAGACGTTAAAAGACGTTTTTTTTTCAAAACAGAGGTGAAACTAACCATTTTCTATTGTTGATTACTGAAGAACGGAATAAGGTAGAAACAAACTTTTTTTTCTGATGAAAGATGAGAGTCCAATCTTTCATTTGGTAGTATGTGTGTTTCCATAGTCCAAAGACATCATTTTCTGTGGACCTTGAAAGATCAGTCAAAAAATGCTTAAATCGACTGGCACCCACGGCATCCCTTTTCTGAAAACTTCTGGCAGTCAAAGAGTTAAATGACTGCTATAAATTCACTGAACACCAACATATATGTTTTTTCAATTTATTCCCTAATTTAGGATTAGGGCGAAATTTGACCCTTTTGGGATTTAGGGGTATCATTTCGAAAAATCAGAATAACAAAAACTGTCAGTAAACTATTTAGAATTTAAGAAAATAATCAATCAAATACACAGCTACATTGAACAATATACATTTTTTATTTTATTTGTTGCATTTTAGAACTGGATTTTGAATGTACAAACACAATTTGGCCAATGGAAACAAGAACACAGGGACAAAATCACTGCTGGGAAAAAAAAATAAAGGTCTTTGTTATTTGAGTAGCAGAATTTATAGGGGCCAAATTTGACCCCTTGTGTTCTCCAGGGTTAAGGTACTGTACTGTACTACAGTTAAAGGCTACATTAAGATGACTATTATCCCCCCCGCCCCCCGATCAAATAAATAATTTATATTTTCATTATTTCTTATGGGGGGAAACAATCCAAATCAATCAAAGTGGAGATGGTTCAGCGTCATTGAGCAAATTGAGTTTGATCTTAGTGGTTCCACTGTCAGGTAACATGTTTATCATTTTTATTACCTGTATTAAATAGTTCTCTTCAAAGATGTCAATTTTTGTCATAATGAATTTTGTCGGTTATTTATAGCCCTCTCTATGCTACGGGCTTAGCTGTGGCTATACGGATGGTCATATTACTACAGCATTTCATTTTGGAGGAGGGTCTGACAGGTTTGTGTTGACAGAAATAACAAGGTTTCACACATACAGTGTCCTCTCTTCCCAAACTCGGCCCTCGATTCCACGGAAAAATCCAACGCATCCACTGGGACTGCTGGCCACGCTGAGTTTGGGCTGGAATTGGAAATGCTCAAGTGTGGGCGCAGTATTAATGTTACATGTGAAAGAGAGAGAGTAGTTTGTGACACGAGGAAGAAGATTTAAGATGAGCAACATTGCATGCCAAGTACTATAGTCCATATTTGTTTGTTTTTATGGTGGCGAAAGCCTGCATCTTATAAGAACCATTATATGCTGAAAATACGACACAGAGTGAAAGACAAAGGGCCCTTCTTTTCTTAATGGCTGCTGTCTTGGCCAAAATAATCACTCGTAATCTTGTTTGGCAGTCCATACTGAATCTATGAATATCTTCACCACATCCAACCCCAAGTGAAAAAAAAAAAATGTCCTCTCGTGCCACCCACAGGGCACAAACAGCAAAAGACGGCTTGCAGTCAAAAGTCTTCACGGTTCATCAAGGCTTTATGCTCACATTCTATTAGCTCAATTATGCGTGTCCAATTTTATAGCTCAGATATTTTTCATTATCTGAGCGTGTCCGCATTTCTCAAGCTGTCGGGCTTTAAATCTGTTGACAAATTTGCATTATGTGTGACGAAAAACCTTGTTGTAATGCAGATACTCCAGGAGTTCCAGTGCTACGATGCACCTTAGTCTTAGTCACCTTCATCAACCTTTGCTAGTAAAGCAATACATTTATTTCTGATAAAATAAATAAAAAACAGCAATTTCAGCCACAACTGAGTGTTTGGAACCTGAGGGGGGGGGGGGGGGGGGCTTGAAGGCAGAGGAAGGTTGAAAAAAAAAATACTTACAAGTTTGTACTTTTGTCAGATTCCGACCTCATCAGAACGCGGATCCGAGCCGACCTCGAGTGGCGGCGATCATCGACACGCTGGTCTCCTTCAAGAACAACGACATGGGAGCGTGGATACGAGGCGGTGACATCGTCATCCAGAATTCCGGGTGAGACAAATACGGCAGAAATCAGGATCCCATGTGAAATTCTGTTAAGATTTTTGGAATGCCCAAAATCTGACCTTTATATCAAGTCATTTGTTTTGTCTCGGTGAACAGCTTTGCAGACAATGGCGTGGGATTATCCTTTGCCAGGTGCGTACATGTGGGACCACTGAGCTCATATCAGGTTTCATGCAGCTGTTTTTCTCACTTCCTCACCACTAACTCATTCATTTTCATTCATCTTTTCGCATTCTCGACCAGCGAGTCTCAAATTATGGTAGTCGAAAATACTCCCTCTAGTGGTATGCAAAAGGATCACTAAATTGAACCAATTCAAATTTTATGAATAAAACCTTTACCTTGTCTTTTAACTTGATGTATCGGGTTTGAGAATCACTGCTGTATACACACACGCTCGCACACACACACGCACATACACATACAAAAAAATATATATATACATATATATATATATATGTGTGGATATGTATATATATGTATAAATATTAAAAAAAAAAAATTATTAAATTTTTTTAATTTATTTGTTTTTTAAAAAAAAGGAGAGCAATGATGATGTCAAATCGAATGAACAATACTGAGCTCTCCTGAGAAAAAAAAAAAAGAGAATCACTGCTGTATACACACACGCACACACGCACGCACACACACGCACATACACATACAAAAAAATATATATGTGGATAATGGATATGTATATATATATGTATATATATTAAAAAAAAATATATTAAATTTTTTTAATTTATTTGTTTTTTAAAAAAAAGGAGCAATGATGATGTCAAATCGAATGAATAATACTGAGCTCTCCTGAGAAAAAAAAAAAAAAGAGAATCACTGCTGTATACACACGCGCTCGCACGCACGCACGCACGCACACACACACACACACGCACATACACATACAAAAAAAAATATATTATATGTATATATATTAAAAAAAAAAATTATTAATTTTTTTTAATTTATTTGTTTTTTTAAAAAAAAGGAGAGCAATGATGATGTCAAATCAAATGAACAATACTGAGCTCTCCTGAGGAAAAAAAAAAAGAAGAGAATCACTGCTGTATAGGAGAGCCATACATTTTCTTTTTGTATTTGAGATTTCTTCCCTCGTTCTTGTTGCAGTGATGGCAGCTACCCAAAGGACGAGGGTTCCAGTCAGGAGGTGACACAGTCTCTGTTTGTGGGAGAAAGTCGAAACCGGGGCACCAACGGAGGACAGAATAAATACTGGGGCTTAGGAGGTACCGATGGGAAGATGAGGACGCTCCCTAGAAACAGGTGAGGAAAGATGTGCTATAGTAATGAGAAGAAAAAAAAATGAAATGAGAAATAGAAAAAGGTAGTAGTAGGACATTACCACAGATGTTGGTGTGTTGCGTGAGGTTGAGGAAGGAAGTCTTGTGCTGATTTACTGCCAGCGTAATGAACTGGTTTCTTTAAGCACGCAAATAGTTTGCTAGAGTGACATGACTCATGGCTGCATTTTGATGACTTCATCACAAATGCTTCTTTTTTTTTTTTTCGAGTGTAGGATTTCTAATGAAGTTGATGTCACTTTTTCCCTCCATTATTCCTGGAAGGGAACTTAAGGACAACTACAAATATAAAGCCATCACTAGTAAAACATGATGTTAAATTAATGGTGCCACTATTTCAGTCAAGTGAAGTCATATTCTTATTTACCTCTATTTTACTGCTTGTCTTTTGAGATATAACATGTTATTAAACTTTCATTTTTTTATCATTGTGTGCTGTGCATCAGGCATAAAGTTACGTAATATGTCAGCCACAAATGCATGGAGTAATTGGTACAAAACAACACGCATGTCAAATTTATTTATTTAGCCCTTAATCACCTCTCAAAAGGCTTCACTCACCCACAGTTGACAAATATTAACAACATACCCTGACCTTAACTTCACAGGAGTGTAAGGAAAGACGGAAAAAAAAAAACATGTGAGGAAAAATTTGAAACCACATTGATGCAGTTAACACAAGCACACACACAAACAAACACTTACGATGCATGCAGCTAAAATTATTTAGCGATAAAGCACAATAGCAGTACAATGTGAATTTTTTTTTTTTTTTTTATTGCTGGTTTTGTTCATGTTGATGTCTGTCAGTAAGTTCTAATTTTAAAAATGGCGCTTTGCAAATCGTTTAGGATTGATATTTATCTTTTTTTAAATAAAAAAACAAACAAACAAAGCAAAACCTTAGTTTTCATAAAAATACCTTTATCATATCGTTATAAAAATATCAAGCATGAATACAAATCACACACATCGACTTGCAATGTAAACATTCACATTTTCACTATAATACTGATAAATAGGCGGAAGTTCCGAATATTGCCAGCAACAAGAAATTATTCAAGGACATTATTATTATTTATTTTTGTAAAGAGCAAATTCATTGGTCTGACATACGCAATCAGATGAAAAATATTGTTGCACTGTCAAATTTAAGGAGCGGTCTGGAGCCCTAATTTTTAAGAACTTTATTTGGTACCAAATGTACCAAAATTCACTGACTGTTATTCTAGTATTAATTTCTAATTCACATATTTATTTTAAATTGTCCCCAAAAAAGACAATGTTAAAACAATTTTAGAATTTGAAAAATGGAATAAAATGCTTATGAAAGTATTAAATAATGTATTAGCAGTTTATTATTTAACATTTTTTCAAATCGTCTCTACAGTTATCAAAATAATCGTCTTTTCTCGCTCTTCTCCATTATAGAACGTTCCCAATCCGAGGCTTCCAGATCTACGACGGCCCGGTGCGGCTGACCCGCAGCACATTCCGCAGTTTCATCCCCACGCCGGAGCGTTACACCAGCGCGGTGGGCTTCAGCCTGAAGAACACCTGGCAGCTCACCCCGCGTAACAACCTGTCCCACCTCCACTTCCACTCCACCGTGGGCCTGCCGTCATTTTTCGGCCGTCCGGGGCAGTGGTTTGAGGAGAACGACCTGGATGGAGACAAGAACTCCATCTTCCACGATGTGGACGGCTCCGTGACGGGCTACGAGGATACTTACGTGGGCAGGGCTGATAATTACCTAATTCAACATCCGAGCTGTGTTAACAAGCCTCAATGGAATGGAGTGATATGCAGCGGCCGCTACTCTCAGGTACAGCAGAGGACGCTCACAGCTCAGTGGTTTTGTTGCATCCGGTGGAAATAGACGCTCTTCCTCACTCTTCTTCAGGTGTATATCCAGACCCAAGGTGCTCCAAGCCTCACGCTGTCCATCAATAGAGACGAGTACCCCGCGGCCCCTCTGGTTCTCAGGGGTATTAACAGCCACGGGGCTCCGTCGCAGCAGTATCAGCCGGTTTTGATGATGAGCAAGAGCTACACTTTGCACTGGAACGGACCCGCACCCAGAGAGCTTGTCCTCTCCCTCATCAACTTTGACAAGTGAGACCGCTAACGTGTGTCTGAGATGTCGGAGCAATAGCTGTATTTGAACCCTACACAAACCCTGGAGAACCCAAGAATCCTTTTCTTCTTTGGAAAATTATGAATTATACATTAAATGACTGCTATAAGTTCACCAAAATATATATTTTTTCAATTTTAACCATTTTTTTTGAACTAGCTCAGAGTTGCTAATTTATCAAAATATATATATATATAAAACATACTCCTAGGCATTCTGCAACATGATATGAAATAGATTAACAAAAAAAAAACACAATTTTACCATCTGATGGTTTGCTGAGAAGATGGTTTTGTTTGGATTGATTTCCAGCTCAACAAAACAGCAAGCATGTTGCCAGCCATCTTGTCACCACCACTCTGGCTCATGTAAGTGCAATATTCATCCACTAGATGGCCCCATGCAGGGGTCAGAAGTGGCACTCTGGACTTTTGAAGTTAAATTTGTAAAAAAAAGAAAAAAAGGTCTTTGTTATTTGAGTAGCAGAATTTATAGGGGCCAGATTTGACCCCGTGGGTTCTCCAGGGTTAAAAAAAAATAAAAATTCAATTAGAGCTACCACCCTGCAGTGAGGGTAATAATAGCAAATTAGATTAGATATGTTGCTAATGACATAGTCAACTGATGTGAGTCATCCAGCTGTAAATGACATAACACCTGATACATGATGATAAAAACACAGGCGCGACATTGCAGATTGCAATTGCAGGTGACGGATAGCACATGCTGTTGGTGGACATGTTTCGTGTGATTTATTTATTTTTAACTCTAGAGAACCCATGGGGTCAAATTTGGCCCCTATAAATTCTGCTACTCAAATAACGAAGACCTTTTTTTTTTTTTTTACACATTTAACTTCAAAAGTCCAGAGTGCCACTTCTGACCCCTGCATGGGGCCATCTAGTGGATGAATATTGCACTTACATGAGCCAGAGTTTGTGGTGACAAGATGGCTGGCAACATGCTGTTTTGTTGAGCTGGAAATCAATCCAAACAAAACCATCTTCTCAGCAAACCATCAGATGGTAAAATTGTGTTGTTTTTTTGTTTATCTATTTCATATCATGCTGCAGAATGCCTAGGAGTATGTTTTATATATATATTTTTGATAAATTAGCAACTCTGAGCTAGTTAAAATTGAAAAAACATATATTTTGGTGTTCAGTGAACTTATAGCAGTCATTTAATGTATAATTCATAATTTTCCAAAGAAGAAAAGGGTTCTTGGGTTCTCCAGGGTTAAACTAGAGGGCACTAAATCACTCCAACTGATAGCACGCGTTGTGTAAAAGGTGTAAAAGTGAGCCCAAGGTGAGACAGCACGCAGCTCACCCGTGACCCTAATGAGGATATGCGTTATATAAAATGGCTGGAACTGGGAAATAGGATGGGAAATACTCATCCAAAAATGTGTAATCATTTTAGCAGACCACCATTGCAATTCCTATCTCAAGCACTCCATGGGGGGGTTCTTTGAGCACCAACACATAACAACTTTGTTTCTGAATCAATAATGACGCTTGAAGCTTTTTGTGTAGTGGAAGAAAAACACACATTGGGGATTTTTAAAATGTATTTTTTATAAACGTGTTATTCTAGCTTTTGTAGAGTGTCCTTTTTCCATATAATTGCGTGGTCGGTCTAAAAAACGGATCCATGTATTTCTTTTCCATTAGAGATGATTGGGTGCTGTTCGGACTGTGCTACCCACCAGACGCAACCTTCCAGATCGTGGCCGACATCAACGACAGGCAGAGCAACACTTTTGATGACATCACCGACTACGGGCCTGTGTTCTCTCTGGCTGATTTAGAGTCAAGACCTCTGGATCGGAAGTACTTCTTCGATCAAAATGTCGGGTGAGAGAAGCCAACCTGCTTACTTGCATCAACCTGATGTGCGAATACTGCAAAGTTAAAAAATAGAAGCCACAATTTTGTCAACCCCAACTGTATCCCCTAATCCTTAAATAAAGACAGGGATGTGATTTTTCCGCTAATTCGCGGAATTCCGCTTTTTTTATCTCCCCCCCAAAAAAAAAAAAAAATATATATATATATATATATATATATATATATATTTTTTTTTTAGTAGTTCATTGTGTATGCACATGACTCCGACAGATAACATCTTCTGCTATAACAAAGACATTTGTGGTATGCTCTAATATGAGTTACTTTTCATTTGGTCATGATACAATTATTTGTTCATGAAATTTGAACTCTTCAACATTATTTATGTGTTAACTTAGTAATCACATTAGTTAGATATGATGATATTCTCAGTGATAGTTTTTAAAAGCAAAGGCAGTCCAATGTTTTTGAATGTGACTGATTTTGAGTTGACTAAAACTGCCATTTTATATGGGATAGTTCAATATACATTGAAAATTTATGCTGTTGTTTTGTCTATTTCTTTGTCATGTGAGTGCATTGAAAGTACTTAAAAACACGGAAAACCCATGAGCTCCGCCCCTTGTCCCCCCACCAGGGCACTGCCCTGGACCTAGCTGGGTGCCAGCGGCCCCCAGACCCCCGGCTAAATTTTCTGATAATTTCACTTTGGTCAAATCACATCCCTGTAAAGATGATAATGTGCTCAATGGAGCAAATTTGACATCCAAAGTTATTTTGCTCCCGCCAGCTTGCTGTGGCTGTACCTGCGAGCCCGCCACGGTCGTGACGGTCACAGCTACTGCTCGGTCAAAGGCTGCGAGAGAGTCAAAGTCACGGCCACTACGTCCTCCCAGCGGACATGCAATTGCACCGGCAAGGCCTACCCCAAGTACGCGAAAACCCCCTCGGCCGTACTGCCTATGCCGGCCCCAAACGCGCAACCCTGCACGGACTGTGGAGCTGAACAGGTTTGTTTTGATTTAAAAAAAAAAAAAATGCGAGTGCATCAAATCGAAGCAAATCGTTACACTTTACGATATTAAGACCAATGTGTAAATAAATAAGTAAATACCAAAAAAAAATTGCAATTTTAAAAGAGCTTATATATCAGTTGATTAAATCGGCCGGACGATCAATTGGTCAGGTTGTACGTAGTAAATACCCACTATAAAGTAAACTGCAAATTTCCGCAATATAGCAGTGGGACACTAACATGATTTTCATTCATTGTGTTGGAAATGTTGGCCCTTGTGACTTTTAGTTTGTGTTTGGTCAGCGTGTGTTTACCAGCGAGCCGTGGACGTCCTACCTCCAGACGCAAATCAAGTCTCTCAGTGTGAAGGAGCAGAAAAGAGGAGACAACGCGTCATTCATTGCTGTGAGCAAATTTAATGAGTGGCACACATCACACTTTAGCTGCCCATTAATTGGGGTGGAATATTTCCGTGAGAAGTCAAACTGGGGGATTTGGATATAATAAGCATGAAGTGGAACATTTTATTTTGTCATATGCGGACATCCGTGCAAAAATGATACAAGTAAAAACATGATAATTTAACAAATTCTTTTTTCAAGTAGAACTTGATTGATTTTTGAATAATTCCTTAACTCATTCACTCCCAGCCATTTTCACTGAAGCGACCCCCTTCGCTCCCGTCTGTTTTACTGGATTTTGACTGATTTTGCAAGGCCAGCAGGATATTGTGTTCTATTGCTATAAAAACATGGAAGCTAACAAAAGAAAGATTAGAGTCTCTTATTTCGCCAGGAAAAAAAGTACAAATGTATCTGTTTCCGTTTTGCAGCATTTAGCATTAGAATATAGCTTAGTTTCGTCATTATTCACAAATCTGTTTTTAAAAGAAAACTGGGGAAAAGAGCTTTTTTGCAAAATGGGCCTGGTTGATCTCTTATACTCTGCTGCCACCTGCTGGCCGTTTTTTTGTCATTGCTATCATTGCTTTAACTCTTTGACTGCCAGACGTTTTCAGAAACAGGTTGTCCCCAGTGCCAGCCGATTTTAAGCATTTTGACTGATCTTTCAAGATCCATAGAAAATTATGTGTTTGGACTATGGTAACACACATACTACCAAATGAAAGATTGGACTCTCATCTTTCATCAGAAAAAAAAGTTTGTTTCTACCTTATTCCGTTTTTGAGTAATCAACAATAGAAAATGGTTAGTTTCACCTCTGTTTTGAAACAAACGTCTTTTAACGTCTTTGGCACTCCCCCGTAGGATTTTACTAAACGTTATTTAACGTTTTTGGCAGTCAAAGAGTTAAGCGACCTCTTCAGGTCAGAGGCTGCGTTAAATCGTATCTCCCTGATTCAAGCCATTTAAAGATAATAATAAAAATGCAGCCCCCTCCATCCTAAAAAAAAATGCCAACAATGTTCATTCAAAATGCAAATAAAAAAGCATTTTCCTCACACTTAAGCCTGGCTGCGTTTTTGCAAAACACGTTCCGGCATTGTGCCCTTCATATTCACCTGTGCTTGCGTGAAATCATTTTTTCCCCTGCAGGATTATGCTAAAATATAATTTCCGGCTACATTTAAGTTCTTCATTTAGAACCAATGTTCAGCTTTTGTAATTTCCTGCTTTATTCCTGTTAATTGACGATTTTTTAATTGGGAAAATTCCTGGAATTTTCCAACCCTGCTCACTAGGCTCATTGTCCGAGTTAATATCAACATTCGGTGCCTTTAAGACTTCCCCATTTCATAAAAAAATCTTGATATTTTGCATTAAACTTTATATTGCGTAGATATGTCTTCCTATTAGAAATGCATATTAATCAAAGGACAAAATATGTGAGGTTGCTGACTGGGTGGACAATGACAGAGTGGACATCTAGCTACACACATAATATAAACAGGGATGTGATTTTTCCGCTAATTCGCGGAATTCCGCTTTTTTTATCTCCCCACCCCAAAAAAAAAAATTCCGATTTTTTTTTTTATTTATTTTTTTTAGTATGCACATGACTCCGACAGATAACATATTCTGCTATAACAAAGACATTTGTGGTATGCTCTAATATGAGTTACTTTTCATTTGGTCATGATAGAATTATTTGTTCATGAAATTTGAACGCTTCAACATTATTTATGTGTTAACTTAGTAATCACATTAGTTAGATATGATGATATTCTCAGTGATAGTTTTTAAAAGCAAAGGCAGTCCAATGTTTTTGAATGTGACTGATTTTGAGTTGACTAAAACTGCCATTTTATATGGGATAGTTCAATATACATTGAAAATTTATGCTGTTGTTTTGTCTATTTCTTTGTCATGTGAGTGCATTGAAAGTACTTAAAAACACGGCCCCCAGACCCCCGGCTAAATTTTCAGATAATTTCACTTTGGTCAAATCACATCCCTGTATAAAGAAATAATGAAACACAAGTGTAAACGAGTATACATACACGTATATTCAAAAAAAGGAGTACTTTATATTCATCTGTTTTTCTGTCCATCAGGTAAATGAAGAGAAGATACCTTTCACTCAGCCCGGCTATCTTGTGGTCTCCGTGGACGCCTGCTCCGGGAAAGTCACCACGAAGGTGTCTTTTGCCAAGATGGACGCCAAGATGCAAGAGCACCTCATGACCGGAATACCAAAGAGGCAAGTGCAGAAACCCAACATTGACTTTTGTCAGCGAGAAATGTTGCTGACTCGGTTGTCGTCGTGGTGAACAGATCCATCGTCCTGATGGCGACACGAGGTCAGCCTGAGGGTCTGCCGGATGTCGCTCGCCATCTCATCCCCTTCGGTTTGGCCAAGGCGGCCGACTTGCACAATAAAGGTTTGTGGCGGTGACTACTACGACGATTATTACCCGTGTGCGGTAGCATCTCAAAATCTGTCCCTTTCCCTGCAGAGAGTGTGGCACTGTGGGCTTTCCAAGGAAGCGCCGCCCCCCCGCCTCCGTGGGTGTGTCTCCAGGCGGGCCAAGGAGACCACATCCTGGGCTCACAGGAGCGCTTCCTGCCGCTCGCTCTCCAAGCGTACGGCTGTCCGCCGCCAGCGGCCCAGCAGACGCGCAGGGACCTGAAGCTGCTCAAACAAGCCACAGGACTCCAGTGAACCAATGTGAACTCGACAAACATACACAACTGGCTGATGAATGTGAACTGCTGAACTTTAATTTATTAACAATGGCATATATGTTGCGTTTGGGATGTTATGCGTGTGCGCGAATACAGGCCGATAAGTCAATGCACTTTTATGTAAAGAAAGAAAAAAACGAGCCGAAGTCACCTTTTTGAAATAATATTTGGAATAACAAAGGAGAAAACAAATCAAGTTATTATATTATTTTATGGTTTAATAAATGAAAAGAGGAATCTCATCAGAGGGAAGAGAGCGGCGCATTAGTCACAGAAACGGAAACAATTGAAATCACGTTGGACGGGGAGTCAAACTGGAACGAGACATACTCGGCCGGGATAAATCAATGCAAATACCGTTGCGTCCAACAACGCAACGTGTGATAAATAAGCAAAGCCAACGGGGGTTAGGTGTGCAAAACAACAAGCCATATTCACATGCATATTTAAACAAGTCATTTGCAGAGAGTTAAATCCGCTTTCCTTATTTTAAGATACATGATGTTTTGCGAGGTTAATTTTCCAGCCATATGAGGAGAAAAGCCCCTTTTGGGTCGACGTCGATTATGGGTGTGTTTAAAGTGCAGGCCACGTGAGCAATGGATATACAAAATACAATAAGCCTGATCAAATATACATATACAGGGGAATGTAAAGATATTCCCAGGGCTATACAGTAGTATGTTTGATATAGTTTAGCAGCAATGTGCTTCGTGTTGAGCGTATCTCTTTGAGTGTAAATCTTTGAGAGGCCTTTTGGATGTGAGCAGGGCTCCCCCACTGAGCATTGATATGTGCCAATGAGTGACTGACGACAAGCGTGTGTGATTATGTGACTGTGTGGCTTTGTAACCACTCTACTGTGTAAAAAGGGCAAATCCATGAGAGAAAGTCAAATGAGATTAAAAATTTTTTTTTTTTTAATTATAGTGTATTTTAAGTCATTCTGTTCATCTATTGGGCAAACTGGTCTTCGTGTTTTTTTTTTTTGTTTCAACATGGTTTCCTGGCTTTTGTTATGAGAATGTTACTGAAATAAACATGTATGCTTTGTTGTAACGTGCTGATTCTGTGACTAAATCATTATTTTTGTCTGTAAGGAGCAAGGTTATTATAGTTTTGTTTTTTAAATTTAGTTTGTTTTAATTAGCTTTCAGGGTGGTTCTGTTAGTTTATATTATTATTTTATTTTATTTTTTTCATGTGTATTGTGCGCAATATTTTAAAAAAACACCATGGGAGCAACGTCATCTGAAGGTGCTTTTCTATTGGCTGCTGCTAGATGACGTCACTATTGTGTGACACATTCAAAATGTTCTTATTCCGGTTAATATCAAAATAAATCATCCCCAAAGGCTCATGCATTAAATTGATTACCAAAGACTAAAAGGGAAGGACATTTTTGCTATAATTATAGTTAGTTTTAGTTAGTTTTGTAAACAGAAAATGTAGTTTCAGTTAGTTTTCGTTTTTTAAAAAGCATTTTCGTTTTTATTTTATTTCGTTAACGAAATTGTTTTCTGAATTTTTGTTGTAGTTTTTTTCGTTAGTTTTAGTTAACTAAAATAAGCTTGGTAAGGAGCCACTATAATAAAAATGGTGTGTTCCAGAACCAGGTTGTTAGAACGAAAAATACAAAAACAAAAATTGGAAAAACATTTTCATCAACATAATAAAATTCAGAGTGGTTAAAAAAAAAAAAGAAGATAATAAAATTAATTTTACGTTAATAAAATAAAAACTATATTTGGAGCGAAAATATAAATGTTCCTTTTTATCAATATAACTTTTGGGCTTTATTTAATTTATTCGTTTCAGTATAAAACAAAAATTGGAAAAACATTTTCATCAACATAATAAAATTCAGAGTGGTTAAAAAAAAAGAAGAAGATAATAAAATTAATTTTACGTTAATAAAATAAAAACTATATTTGGAGCGAAAATATAAATTTTCCTTTTTATCAATATAACTTTTGGGCTTTATTTAATTTATTCGTTTCAGTATTATTGAATGGAGACAATAATTTGGGTATTGCAATGTAAATATATAGTGACCTTTTCCCTGCCCCTCTTAAATTGCACAAATATGCCATGTATATATAGTAGGCTACATAAAACTATTACTAAAACTATAACAAACTAAAGTGAAGCATTTAAAAAAGTAACAAATCCGCTCTAAAAACGAATTCAATCAAAATCGAAACAATATAAAACCTATCAACCATACAGGCAATTTATTTCAAATAATATTTTAGCATTCATACCTCTCCATAAGTTAACCATTGGAATACAGTGTAAAACAAATCAAACACAATGACATACCTTGAATTTAATGCAATATATATTAAAAAAATAAAAATAAAAAACGTAACCTGAAATTTAGTGGACATCTATTTCATTTTGGAGGGCGTGGCTAAAATGGCGCCCAGTGACGCACTTGGGTTGCACTTGCCCCTCCCCCACTATATAAAAACCTGAGCGCTTCTTTCGCAATAGCACAATTGTGAGTTTATTTTTTTTTACTAGACTAGGCCTAGTTCTATCACTTTTAACTAGCCACGCTACACTTCGAAAATGTATATTCACTGGACGCCATGTCCATGTCATTATTTACGCCTTAGGGCCGATGCAAGTCATCGTGAAGGCCCGTCGTGTAGCCACGAAAGCTTGTTAGCTTACATGCTAGCACGTCACATGGTTTTTGGACGTGACTCAATGCTTCACGCGATTTTTTTGTGACTTTTGTTTTTACCAAAATGGCTGGTTGTGTGGATGTTGGGTGTTCCACTCATCACGGACAAGTTGTGAGGTTGTTCCAGGAAAAACTTAAAAAGATGTCTATGACAAGGTAAATAAAACCTATATTAATCAAACTAACCCTAGCATTATTACTTACAGATGAATAATGAATTAATTTTGTGTCAAAAATGGTACATATTTTTAAAACAGGTATGCTCGCCAATGCACGCTGAAGAAGATTTAAAAAAATGTCTCTGTAATTGTTTTAAATCATTGTAATTTGCCAGAGTTTTTAAACAACATTATTTTCTATGGCCTGTCAAAAATGGCAAGAATCCATTTACTGCCATACAAGTGTATAGTTTTTAGTGTAAAGTTTTAACCACTGTATGGTGAAACTTTAGTTGTAAAGTGTAATGAAAGTTAAAGGAGAAATGTTTTTCCAACACTGCAGTACATTAACCATTTTTATTGGAGGCAGCCATTGCTACCGTTTGTCTTAACCAACTTGACCACATGGGGGCATCCTAACATTTCTAGCATTGGTTAGAAACCAACTGCCTTTCAACCTCCCCAGCCCATTACTACCCCTTGAGCGGATGGCTGGGTGAATTAAATTATTATTATTTTTTGACCAAGTAAATCCCATTTAAAACGTACAAATGGCCTGTTTAAAAAAATAAATGAAAGCACAATACAATGGTTCCACACTGAACACCCATCTTTTTGCTCATATTGTAGGATAGAAAGAATAGCATATTATTGTGCAGAAATATTGATTTGATTTAAAAAAAAAAAATAAAAATCCCCCCCCTTACTTTGATGCTTGTGTTGCTATATTGTGCATGGGTGGACTATTAATGGTGTAGAGTAAAATACAGCCGTTTGAACTGTGCAAACAAAATTAGAGAAATGCCAAGGCTAATAATAAAACGCCGTACGAGACGAATGTGCATGTGTGTGTGTGAGTGGGTGACTGAGCTGGTATGAGGGCTACTATACACACATAAAGTACATTCGTTCGCTCACATATTAAGTTCCTTGAGAGGCAGTTGTACAAAAAAAAACAAATGATAACGGAGAAAAAGGAAGATTTTAGCGAAGGGATAACCTGCGAATGCTGTGATTGGCTAGCGACCAGTCCAGGGTGTAGCCCGCCTCTTAGCCAAAGCATACTGCATATTATACAGTAAGTACCTTGAAATAAGGTATACAATTACTGGTGTCTGTACTCTCTCGTCCCTAGATTTCATATGGCCGCAGGATGAAGGTACGGCTGAATAGCTGTTGTGGGTGTACCTAATGTTAAGTCCAGCGACGAGCATCTAATGGAGAGGGGATTCTCCTCCCAGCTGTTGGAACAGGTACATTTATCTTCTCCCCCCTCGCAAATCACCCCATGATATGACCTCTTAATGGTTTGAACGGTTCCACTTGATTCCCCGCTGACGCCGCTCCTAAATAATTAAATGATTCCGACTGCTTCGCGGGGGTCCGTTTCCATGGCGACCCCTCCTCCCCGAGGAGTGATGTCAATCTGCTGTCTGCTTATCGTCACCTTGACGGCCTGTTACATTGGAACGTAATTAAAAGGTGTGGATCAAAGCAAATCTTGTCAGATTTCAGCTCCATGCGTTGCTTTTTCAGTGGCTTTTTTCCTATTTCTTTTTCTGATGCAACCATCAAAGGGAAACTGATTGCCAAAAGGGAAAACAAAGTGATAACATGACACACATAGAAGAAGAAATTGAATTTACCAATGGCGATCGGATTGGATGACGATTATGGGTGAAGCAAGCGTTGACCACTTGCGGGAATAGAACCCAGAGTGTGGGGAAGAAAAAAATAATTAGAGCATTTTCACTTGTGGGGGGCAGCACTTCATTGATGACACTAGTGTGTATGTGGAGTGTGGGCACATCATGTGAGCCGCCACCATTGAGACGACTTCACACAAGTATGTGCCAGATTATCAGATTTGAATCTTGCACATCCTACATAATTTTATGCAGCTCTGCTTACCTATGAAATGACCAACACCAGTCTATCTTGCCTCTGGCGCAATGTTACGCCACACATTTTCAACTTTGGAGAATCCACTGTGTATGGCCTTTCTTTTTCATTTAATCTCGTTTTTTGCCATCATTGTCATCTTTTAAATTAATCCTGTCTTTAATCATTTTAACTTTGCCTCTGTAAAGCACAGGGAATTTTTAGCGCCAGTGAAGATAAAAAGAAAAAATTGTCAGGATTCTGACTTTAAAGTGATAATTCTGACTTTAAAATGAGAATTCTGACTTTAAAGTGATAATTCTGACTTTAAAGTCAGAATTCTGATAATAAAGTCAGAATTCTGATAATAAAGTCAGAATTTTCACTTAAAAGTCAGAATTCTAAAAATAGTGAGAATTTTCACTTTTCTCATGAATTCTGAGAATAAAGTCAGAATTCTCACTTTAAAGTCAGAATTCTGAGAATAAAGTCAGAATTCTGACTTTATTTTCAGAATTCTCACTTAACTCTTTCACTGCCAGACGTTTTCAGAAATGGGATGTCGCCAGTGCCAGCCGATTTAAGCATTTTTGACTGATCTTTCAAGGTCCACAGAAAATGTTGTGTTTGGACTATGGAAACACACATACTACCAAATGCAAGATTGAACTCTCATCTTTCATCAGAAAAAAAAGTTTGTTTCTACCTTATTCCGTTCTTCAGTAATCAACAATAGAAAATGGTTAGTTTCACCGAAATGCTCTGTTTTGAAACAAAAAGCGGAGAAAAAGAGCTTTTTGTGAAACGATGTTATTTCTACTGACACCTACCCAATCTTGTCAAAAGAGAGTCATTGCTGCCATCTAGGGGCCAAAAATAGTCATTCGGCTAACTAGATCTGCTTGAAACTTTCACCACAGCTGGGCAAGGCTTTCCTCCACCCGTTTCAAATATATATATTTTTTAAATTGGATGACGTCTTTTAACGTCATTGGCGGCCCTCTGTAGGTTTTTACTTGACGTCTTTTAACGTCCATGGCAGTGAAAGAGTTAAAAGTCAGAATTCTGAGAATAAAGTGAGAATCCTGCTACCCCCCACTTCACTAACCCTAATTGTCTTTTGTAAATTTGCCTTTTCATGTAGCATAAACTTGCTTCTCCTATTGAGACACCTGAGATCTAAATTGTGACTATTGTACATCACAGTAGTGCATCTTCCTAACAGATGCGCCTCAACCCAGCAACCTCATCCACCTGCACGTGAGCAAGTACGGACCCGATGCCCGTGGCCTGCGCTATTATTAGCAGAAATGCGGCGTACTTTTCCGCACGGCGTGGCGCTTTTCTAATCAGGCCCGAAGAAATGCAATAAAAATGGGATTACAACATAGTTGTTTGTCGTCCAAAGCGCTTACGCCGTGTTTTCATCGTGGACTTCAATTCAATTTGCTTATTAGGACGTGAAGGAGCCGCGGTGTTTAAATGCTGAAGCCCAGCGTGGGATTTATGAAGGCATTTCTGAAGCCATTTAGTCGCAGTGTAACCACATTGTTGAGTGTATTGGTGACAGTGTTAACAAACTGTTGCGTGGCTTAAATTGGACTCATTTTGTTTGAGGATTAATGAGGCTCATATGATTATTGATGGCTCAGGAAAGGCACAATCTAATGAGATCCAAATAAGTATGTATATTTATGTCTCGTTCTTAGTACTATATTCTTAGAATATAAATGTATTGCCATTGTTGGTATGAACTATTAAGAATGTAATATTTGTTGCCTATGGTAACATCAGCATTGTTGGCACTCAACAATTCAGTTGATAAGCCATGATAATGTTTATTATGATAAAATTGTAACTTGCAGGAAGTACCATATATTTATCGATTAGAGATGGGATTAAGTAAATTTTCTTTTCCCCCACTCCCCTTTAGGCAAAATCATATTTATTTTCATTCTTTTTTTCCGTTCATATTATGAAACTACAGTATGAATTGTTGCTCCTGTGCTCAACTGGAATTTGTTGCCTGAAATAAAAATGCTAAATAATATATAATTTGTGGTATAACTTGCATTGGATTAGAGGTGCAATGATTAAAAGATTCATTGACAGATAATCAATAATTGTTTTTGATCATTGATAAATTGTTCGTATGCCTTTTTTTTTTTTTACATACAAAATTGTCCAAATGCTTAGAATTTTGGCTTGTCAACAGTAAATGTTATCCGATTTCTGTAGTCCTTCATAAAAGCGGACTATCTTTGGGTTGAATCAAAATAAAACATTTGCTTTTACTTTGGAAAACAATGATCAACATTTTTGCCCATTTTCTGACATGTTACGGACCAAACCAGTAACTGAATCATAATTACAATATGTCAATTTGTGATAATGTCATGTTTTTGAATAACGGCATTAAAGGGATACTTGACTCATTGAGCCATTTTCAGTTGTGAAAAGTTAATATTTTGTCCAGAATTAATTAGATAACGTAATTATTTTTCACATAAAATGAATACCTTTAAAAAAAACTATTTTTCCACTTGCTGTCGACTGATGATGACATCACCCGTGCTGAGGAAGTAGGTAACAAACAACCAATCTTTCTGGGTTTGGTCAGTAAACTGAGCCATAATTAAATAATAATAATAATAATAATAAAAATAATGGAGCCATCACATTAATTATAGACAAAATATTCACTTTTTACTGCTGAAAATGGTTCAATGAGTCAATTATCACTTTAAAACAGCTCGGTGGCCTAGTGGTAGAGTGTCCACCCTGAGATTTGGAGGTTTGGGTTTAGTCCCGGCCAGGTCGTACCGAAGACTATTAAAATGGGACCCATTTGCCTCCCTGCTTGACACTCAGCATTAAGGGTTGGAATGGAGGGGGTTAGATTACCAAGTGATTCCCGAGCGCGGCTTATGCTGCTGCTCACCGCTCCCTCAGGGGACGGGTCAAATGCGGAGAAAGAATTCCGCCCCACTTAGGTGGGTGTGACAATCCGTGGTACTTTAACTCTTTCACTACCAGACGTTTTCAGAAACGGGTTGTCCCCACTGCCAGCCGATTTAAGTATTTTGAGTGATCTTTCAAGGTCCACAGAAAATGTTGTGTTTGGACTATGGAAACACACATGCTACCAAATGAAAGATTGGACTCTCAGCTTTCATCAGAAAAAAAAGTTTGTTTCTACCTTATTCCGTTCTTCAGTAATCAACAATAGAAAATGTTTACTTTCACCGAAATTCTCTCTTTTGAAACAAAAAACGGAGAAAAAGAGCTTTTTGTGAAACGATGTTATTTCATGCACTCTAGTGAATTGTACACTTCTTTTTGTCCATGAATGATGCCACAAACACCTAAATAGTGCTTTACTTCTGTAAAACGCTTTCACCAACAATGAAAAAGTGTTTTTTGATTGCAAAATACGTTTATTTCCATTCAACAGTGTAACAATTTGACAAAACAATTTCGCAAACTATTTACAAACGTGTGCAACTGTGGTACTACTTACAATTATGTGGATGTTTCAAATACAGTTTTTCCTTTTGTAACGCTCTCCTTTTCCGGGGAATAAAAAGCAAGTAGCAGACTGTACACACTTCCTCCGATGAATATGCATTGGACTCGGGGCACTCTCCGTCGTCCGATCGAACG
The DNA here is from genome assembly GCF_051991255.1 of Vanacampus margaritifer. Classification (NCBI taxonomy): domain Eukaryota; kingdom Metazoa; phylum Chordata; class Actinopteri; order Syngnathiformes; family Syngnathidae; genus Vanacampus; species Vanacampus margaritifer. The sequence continues at coordinate 5,507,116 of NC_135434.1, forward strand.
TCCGCCTGTGCGTGCTCGGTTGCGCTCCGCGTTACGACACCGTCATAGCCGCCGCGTCAGCGGTTCCAATTTCGCCGTCAAGCTCGGATTCACCTTCATCATCATCGTCATCAATGTACTCTTTTAGCGTTGGTCGATGCCTTTCGTCTTGTAAGTGTAGAGCTGCTTGCAAACGCTCGCCACTGCCCGTTCCCTCCTCCATCTAGCTTCATCTAACGTCTTCTACTGCCGCGTCAATGCTTCCCAACCACGGAGTCACCACCCTCATCTTCATCATCGATGATGATCATCGTCGTCAACAATGTGCTCTTTCAGCGATGCTTTTGGTCTTTGAAAAAAACGGCTCGGGCGTGAGCTCCTCGCGACCGGCCGCCATTTTTCCTTTGTCTTCCATTCTCATCTCCTGCTCGATGCTCTAGCTCCGCCTCTACTGACGCCCACCCGATCTTGTCAAAAGAGAGTCATCGCTGCCCTCTAGGGGCCAAAAATAGTCATTAGGCACAACAGACAGGCTGGAAACTTTCACCAGACATGCGGAAGGGTTTCCTCTACCCGTTTCAAAAAAAAAAATTATTGGATGACGTCTTTTGACGTCATTGGCAGTGCTCCGTAGGTTTTTACTTGACGTCTTTAAACGTCAGTGGCAGTGAAAGAGTTAACTTTAAAACATGTTTTAATGCGACAGATTAATCCATTATCAAAAATAATCCTTAGTTGCAGTTTTATGTTCAATCATTAGATTTGCCGAAGTGTACCCAATGAGCTGTTCTGTGATTGAATTTACATAATATTATCGGTACTCAGTATCGACTCACATAAGCCCTTATACTCATATTTGGTCTAAAAAATAGTGGTGAAGGTGCATCATATTTACAGTATGGCAAAGGCATTGGAGGAAATATCGCAATTTCATTCCATTAACTGTAACAGCAAAATAATGTATTGTCAGCATTGTGCACAGTGTGTCATCGCAGGGTTCGAGTGTGGAACTCAGAGTTGAGTTAAGATTGAACAGAATGCATAACTTTCTCCCACTTCTCCTCAGAACACTTTGTACTGCATAAATCAATCATCTCGGTGGCCTCACGTTAACCTTCAGTGCGCTGAAAGGACGCTCTCTTCTCTCTCTGCCACGGAATTGGAAGCTTTTTTTTCTTGCCTTCGCACCTTTTGTTGGTGTAACAAGGCAGCCGTTAAGTGCGCCGAAAGTGGTGAAATCATCGTTCTATCCTTCACAGATCTTCTGATTATTGTTCTCGAGCCACATGTAGCTTCATCTTGGTGTTAAAGACACACTCGTCTGCTTTTGAACATGTCCCCCCCCCACGTTCCAAAGTGATTACGTCTTCTTTGAGGCCTCACGACAATATTTAGTGGTAAAAGTCAAACATATTATTCAAGCAAGGCAGTAATAGAGGACTGATTGCCTGTTATACTTTTTTACTGCGATGTAGGGTGCCATCATATGTTCAATAGCTCAGTGACTCTTAAAGCAGTATGTGAAATAATCGCTGCCTCGTCTGGTGCATGAGCACAAAAGGATACGTTTCTTTTTTCCCTTTACAATAATATATTGTATGCAGCCCCACTAGTATAAACATTCTGATTAAGCAGAAAAACCCACCTGTTGTCATCCATCTCGGGGTGGGGGGGGAGGGGGCGGCCATTTTGGCACTTGATGTCGACTGAAGATGAAAAATGGCAGTGTCCTTGCTGCTTAATTCATATTCCACAAATGCAATATTAATCAGAAAGCTGTGTTTAGACTAGTGGCGGTGCATTGGATATATTGCCAAGAAATGTTTTCACTTCCTCTAATTCACTTCTATTTCACTAATTTTCTTTCATAACTTTCTCAACCAACATAACAACCTTTAAAACTAATCTTACATCATTTTCGTAATATTCTGACTTCAATTTTTATAACATTCGACTTTTGTATTGTAATACTATGATCTGATTCTTACAACATTCAGACTACCACACTCTATTATTATATATATATTCTTACGTTACTTTATTTATTCTAAAACGTGACTTTTTGTCGTGTAATTTTAAAAGATGGCAAATCCAGGTCCATAAAGTAAAAACCCTGCCACAGTTTGGCTTTAGCCCCAGATGCTAGCTAGCTCGCTCCCTCCCTAGCAAGTAAACAAGCGCCTGGGGGCTAGCTAGGAAGCTAGCTAGCTAGCATCTGGGGCTAAAGCCAAACTATGGCAGGGTTTTTACTTTATGGACCTGGATTTGCCACCTCTGGTAATATTTTGCAGGATAACAGGTTTTGTAAAATCACACACACACACACACACACACACACACACATATACATATTACATATATATATATATATTTGTTATATTTATTTATTTGTTATATATATATTTGTTTTGCTATTATGATTATTTTTTGAAACTTTTGTTGTTGTTGCAATAATCAGGCTTATTAAGTATTTTCCATAGCATTATTTTTCTTGTTACATTATAACTTCATTTGACTTTTTCCTAGGAATATTATAACTGAAAAATTCACAACTTCGGAAATTACCATTCTTTTTTTCTTTTAACGTCGTTTTTGAAGTGTTTTCTTTGTGACACCTTCATACAATAATTTGTGTTTTTTTTTGTTTGTTTTTGTTTTGATTTTCACTGTACTGTGATACTGCCGATATGATATTATTGGCATAATATGACAATCATTGCACGTAGATGTATCCATAAGACATCACAATCATGTTGCCGGACAACAGAGAGGCACGCAAGGGCCCTAAATAACAATCAGCGTGAGACGGGGTCCCGATCATCCCGTCCCGACACGCGTGTCCTTCCCCTCAGTTGCTGTGGCATCCCAGTGATGTCGTCATTAATTCATGGCACAAATTAACACATGTTTAGCCACCCACTGTTGACTTTGCTTTATTTGCAAGCATTAACCTTCCTAGCCATCAAACCACATGTGTCTGCGTGGCAATGTTTGTGTGTGTGTGTGTGTGTGTGTGTTTTGGGAGGGAGACGTTGAGCTTCATAGCGTCCTCACCTAGCAACTGGCCCCGGAGAGATGCTCAAATGTTCGGAAAACACACACACACACAGACTTGGCTCTCTAATCCTGCAGCGGCACCTTACAAGATGGCCGATCCTCCTGATAGGACCATACACACTTTAGTAACTTTACAACCAAATAGCAAAGACCAGATCATCCATGTGGTCTCCATGGTAGCCAGATGAAGTCATCTTCCTCTTTTTAGGACCAGAACCCAAAAATGTTAAATGTCAACCACGCCGTATCAATCCAACGATTAGTCACGGTTTATCCATTTGAGGTTAGAAAAGGATGAGTGTGGGAAATGCGCATGTTGTCCACAGTTTGTCTCCTGGACCTACAGATGTGTTTTAATACGGATTGACAGTGTGACACACGCACACGCACACACACACACACACACACACACACAGGGGCGTCTAGCCCACCTGTGGCTTTTCCTGACTCCAGCCATCTTCTCATAGCCTTCATTCCTCTCTTCTGCCAATCACCTGTGCGCTCTCCTCCTATCTTCCATTTTTATCCTTCACAAGTCTTCCTCTTTTTTTTTTTCTTTTTTCAAATTTTAAGCCAAAAAGGGAGCTTTTCCCCACCAGAAGAGGATTCGTAAGGTCCTGCAAGGAGCCACGGGGTGTCTTGAGAGTGGTAAGAAAGCAACCATTTATTTAATTATTTCAATGAGTATGAGAAGTTTGGACCAACTTGATGGTTGAAATGAATTAGACACAATGTGGCCGGTTGGGAGTGAGTGCTGTCAGTGCGCTGAATAAATGATAATTGTCTCCATATTCTCTCTAGTTCTTGGTTTGACCCTCCATCTGTTGGCTGTTGGATGCCGGCGCAGCCATATGCTCCACATGTATAAATAATTTTCAATAGCCTGCTACATAAAACATAAATAGAGCCAACTATAGTTTTTTTTGCTTTATTGTTTTTTTTAAGTTTGCTGTACTTTTAGACCTTGAATGCGCTTTGCTAATCACCTGCTGTGTCTATACAATACAGTGTGTGTTTGTTATTCCAAGACTTTGTTGCGTTTGTGCACATCTCTGGTAGTCAACAAAAGCACTGATATGTGACTTTGCTTCCAGGCAGCTCTACGCTACAAATGGGTTGTTCCCTCATTACCGAGTCCGCCGTCCGTTCCAACACATATGCAGAAAAAAAAATAAAAAAAATAATGGCGCCTGATGCTGAGTCTATCATTTCCAGTGTAAGTCAAGCCATGTGGCCCCTTTTTTCCCCCGTGGGACTCCGCCTTTGCTTTTTTTTTTTGCGCTCATCTAAAATCACAGCTTGCGATCTGGAGGTATTTGTGTGTTTTCTTATAATACGTTGGAGGAATATTGGCCCCAGCTGCACAGTCAATTTGCTTTCTGATTGCATCCGTTCCCCTCGAGTATTGTGTGTAAACATGTTGCCGATCCACAAAGCCAGCGTACTTGAATAAATGTACAAATAGTTGCAAAAAGTGGAAAATCCCACATTGTCTGTATAGAGAGGCTGCCAATGAATTATTGATGGCGGGGCGGCCTGCTTAAAAATGCATCCCCAACCTTTCTGTCAAACACAAAGAGGAAGTCATCATTAGCGTTGGGATGCTGCGGCAAAGTAAACATCTGATGCTGATACTTTTAAATCAGTATTGCTTTTGAAAGGTTTCATTGCGCCAACCAGTTGGTTTACATGAGAAGTGATTTCTTATCAGTTTTTTTGTGGTCATATTATATTCATGGGAAAATATGATACAACAATCACACGCGGTTATTACTGTACAGTATATTTTGAGCCTTTGTTGAACAGAGGTTTTATTAGGGCTTTTTAATTTTTTTTATTTTAAATAAATTTTTTATCTTATAACAGGGATGTGATTTTTCCGCTAATTCGCGGAATTCCGCTTTTTTTTATCCCCCCCAAAAAAATTCATTTTTTTTTTAATTTTTTTTTTAGTATTTCATTGTGTATGCACATGACTCCGACAGATAACATCTTCTGCTATAACAAAGACATTTGTGGTATGCTCTAATATGAGTTACTTTTCATTTGGTCATGATACAATTATTTGTTCATGAAATTTGAACTCTTCAACATTATTTATGTGTTAACTTAGTAATCACATTAGTTAGATATGATGATATTCTCAGTGATAGTTTTTAAAAGCAAAGGCAGTCCAATGTTTTTGAATGTGACTGATTTTGAGTTGACTAAAACTGCCATTTTATATGGGATAGTTCAATATACATTGAAAATTTATGCTGTTGTTTTGTCTATTTCTTTGTCATGTGAGTGCATTGAAAGTACTTAAAAACATGGAAAACCCATGAGCTCCGGGGGACTTCGCCCCCCTTGTCCCCCCACCAGGGCACTGCCCTGGACCTAGCTGGGTGCCAGCGGCCCCCAGACCCCCGGCTAAATTTTCAGATAATTTCACTTTGGTCAAATCACATCCCTGTTATAAGTTTTTGTCAATGCACGGTAGGACAGGTCAAATACTGTCACTATGCCTCATATGACCTATTGATATATATGATATATGAGCCACTTATGGAACACCGGATTTGTCATGCTTCAACAAGTTCGCCCGGAATTGATCCAACACATTTTCTGAAATACATTTCATTAAATTTGTTCATTGAGGAAGGCAGTCCCACACTTTTTTTTTCATAGACAAATAAATCAGATCAGTGCAAAGAAGAATGGATGTGGTGAAATATTCCGAAAGAAGCACAAAGAGTCTTGAGCGAGCGTCGTCGATCACGCCGGCCTCTTGCATGAGATTCATTTGTTAGCATTTGAGCCGATCGCAAGTTCTGCTCATGAATCCAAATGAGGCGTTAGTCCGAGACTTTGATCGGATATGCAAGTAGAACCTATAGCATCCTTTGGCACGGCAATACAAAAAGTGCTGGAGTGCAATTAGTAGAACACAAATGCCTCCCTAAAAGTAAATCTGTCTCAATTAAACCAAGTTGACCATCAAATTAATTCAAGACAAAAATTCTATTCTATTCTAATTCTATTTTACGTACTTGCAAGATCTTGTTGAATATGATTTTAGTATAAATATGTTATATATTCCTCTGTATGTGTTCCTTTCATTTATGTTGTTAGCACATTACCAACAAATTAATTAAATAGAAAAGACAACATAATGTGTGAATGCTGAAGACATTCTCAACTTATTCAAATCTATCCAAGTTAAAAATATTCCTAAAAAAAATTCAGGACAAATTATGTGCGCCAATGTACATTCAACAAAAAGTTCCACATCTTTACGATTCCAGCTTCAAAGTTTTCAGCTCATTCAGGAAATCTACAATACTATTTGCATTTACAGAAAACAATCATTTTCACAACAAAATTCTCAATTTAATATAATTTAACATTTACGTCCAACTTTGCACATAAACATCCCAACTTCAAAATGTTCAACTCATCCATCCAGGACATTTTAGGAAACCAATCTCATTCCCCAAATTCCAAGTTTCCAAACGAAATTCCCAAATAAGATTAAAAAAAAAAAAAAAAAAAAAAAAACATATTTAAATTTCTTCAATTCAAACTGTCCAGTTTCAAACTATTCAGCTCATCACCATTGCAGGAAAAAATATCTAAGTGAAAAAAAAAGCCCTAATTTACGTGTTAAAGATAAAAGTTAAAGTACTTATTTGATGCAATATTGCATATTTGTGTCCATTTTCCACACACCGTTACAACTTCAAACTGTTGAATTCATATTCCCAAAGTTTCAAAACAAAAGCCCTACATTATAACATCCTTTAGTATCAGCCCATATTATTCACTATTGTTCCACAATTCCACACCATTACAGTCCCCTCTCAGCTTTTCAGCATTCAGCATTTTTTTTTTTTTTTTTTACCATGAAAACAATTTGGAAGCTTTTATCTTCATGAAATGTTTTCTTACCAACTTCTCTTTTGGGTTTCATTCCTCAGACGAAGATGGCGAGGAAATCTCACAGTCGAAGAGTTCTCACCCCACTGTGTACAGAGATAAAGGTAAGAAACAACTTTATTTTTGGTATTGATGCTTTATGATCCTTTCCACTTAAAGTGCTTTGCCGCCATCTAGTGGGATCGACACGCAATGCCAATTACAAACCCTTTCTGGGAGGGGTGGGGGGTGGGGGGTGGGGGGGACAACTAATACTAATACTAATTGCAAGTGTTCCCCAGAACTGATCACAAACAACAAAATGCTAATTGTATTAATAATAAATAATAATATAATCGCAATAAGATTCCGTTCCCTCCTCAAAATCAAAGAATCCGTGATAGAGAATCATTGCACTTGTTGCATTGTAATGTTTACACAGAGGGAGAGTAAAATAATTTTAGCTGAGTTTCAGTGTCTGTAAGTGGGCGATAAATGCTCGGGATTTGTAGGCAGCAATTTCAAAAGCTCAGATTTCAGGCAGGAACTAAGCTATGGATTTATGAAAGTTGGATTAGGAAGCGCACAATCATTTTTTTTCCCATACCAGCAGCTTAATTTCTGCATTTAAATGTGGAGAAAGTCATGACAACTCAAATGTTCTGGTGTTCTTTCAAGTGGTTACCGATGAAAATTATTACACCTGCGGGTTGACCTGCATACTGATTCTGACTTTGGAAAAAAATGCATCACTTTTCTCTACTGTGTGACAGGATCTAATTTAAAGTGCTAAAACGTGTTCTGCTGCTCCCTCAGATAATGCAAGCCGCTTTTGCACAGACATGTTTTTGTTGTTGTCTTTCTCTTGTTTTTTTGGATATTTTGTTTCATCTAAATTGGATTGTGCACCCCAGAAAAAAAATAGCCCTTTGTCTTGACAAGCCAATTAAAAAGACTCAGGAAGAACAGATTTTTAGTGATGACCCAGAATTACCTATTATATTCACATTCATGAGCATTAATGAGGTTTTTATGTGGCATACTTTGGAATGCATGGATTTTTCTTTTGGATTCATCAATTTCTGTAAATGAAAATGTTATCATCGGGTGCTGCGGGTGTGCAGAAATGGGACATGACTGCTCGAGGTGCTACATACATGCGATGATTATAAGGAAGAGCTGATGATGCAACATCAAACTTTTTGTTGTAGTTGCTATGGAAACCCTGTGGAGGTCGATGCTTGATGTTAAAGCAAGTGGTGGACGTGACGGCGACACATGTCACAACAGTATGTCCAAACTCTTAAAAACAGATCGTCAGCTATTGGCAAACAAGCAAAAGCTTATTTCTTTTCATACTTTCTTTTTCTTGAGGTTTTTTTTTTAACCTCAATTTTCTATAATTATATACCCCAACCCAATCAGTTTGTCATTTGCAAATTGACAGATTCTTTGTCACGGTTTTAGCTCAGAGGTGGCAAATCCAGGTCCAGAAAGTTAAAAACCCTGCCCCAGTTTGGCTTTAGCCCCAGGTGCTAGCTAGCTAGCTCCCATGGTGCTTGTTAACCATTTAGCGAGCTAGCTAGCTAGCTAGCATCAGGGGCTAAAGCCATCTCCCTAAATGGTGAACAAGCACCATAGGAGCTAGCTATAGTTAGCTAGCACCTGGGGCTGTTTTTTTACTTTCTGGACCTGGATTTGCCACCTCTGTTTTAGCTGCATTTGAGATGTCCATTTTGTTGTCGGTGCAGTATTTTTTTTTTGCGACAAATAGCCTGTATAGTCTGTGATTCAGTTACAGTTTTCCTGTATTCCTGAACATACATGATTGTGTGTCAAGGCCAAATTTGATGCGTTATTATATCATTATAAAAGTTGAGTTTAATGACCCAATACTGTTTGTGTAAACGGTTAACTAGTATGTAGTGCACATTTTTGTTTGTTTATGTATCTACTATCTCGTAGGCCTATGCTAGCTAATACTATGAAACATGGGGGGGGGGTTACCTCATTTTTTTATTTATTATAGTGGACGCCAGGATAGTCTGGCTGTAACTTGTAAACTTACCAAGCTTAAATGTAACATTTTTAACATCATGCAAATCAACTTGTGATTGGTTTGCTAGAATCCAATCATAAACCAGAAGTGTGTTCAAATTATGCGTTTTTAGTGGTTTAGACACGCAAATACATCATGTCCAATGCAATCATCTATGAGTACAAAATTGGATGTTTTCGATTTTTTTGCTATTCACAGCAGGGCTCGGACCCTTTCCCCCCTCAATTACAGGGGGTTCTCTGTATTCATCAATGTTACGGCTGAGTGTTTTTATAATTTTGGTTAAAGTATAGACAGGCTTTATTGTTTTGATGTTAACTTGTATGACAGTTAAGAACGTTAAAACCTCCGGGCACTTAACTAGCTGCCGACTCGTTGCTATAAAGGAGTGTTTAATTGTCTCCACATTGCATTCCTGTATTATTATTTTTTTACTTTTTCAACGATTACAAATGTTAAAAAATGTATTTCCATGCAGCAGACACGTTTCAATTGCCAATCATTGACTGTCAATTAGCGAAACACCTCGGACTTTTCTTCAAATAGAACCCTTCATGTTACTTGGGAATTTCAGCTTTAACATTGCAGACATCCATGGATGCACAGAAAAACATCGACTTTTCGGCTTCTGGACTCTTATCAGTGATGTGTTTACGGTAAGATATCCATTATTCTTCATACACTGTTGTCATTTATTTGCCAAACTCAAACACGTGGTATCTTACCCAGCTACTGTATGTTAAAAATGTTTGTCGTGATGCTAATGTAGCATATGAAACATTTGCAACTGCCGTGTAATTCATTGCATAGCTATTAATCGGTGGTATCATTGACCAGTCCCGAGTGTGCACCGCCTTGCTTAACCCGTGGGCAGTATTTTATTTTGAAATGGCTTGGTCAGAACCAACAAAAAGCCCAAAAATGGTCACAATAACGCCTAGGGGTTAAATTCATGTGGCGCAGGCCCAGCTTACCTGCGACCATAATGAGCACAAGCGCGGAAGAAAATAGGTACTTCATTTGATGCTAATAAAAGTGGCCACTCCTCAACATCTCTTATTGTTACTGGTAGTTAAAGAGTATTGCGGCTATGGCAACAGTTGTCAATTTGTCAGTGAATTTCAAAGTCAAGTGTCGTCATCTATAATCGTTTTTGCCTTTTTTTTCCATTTCTCTAAGCCTCTCTCCTCATACAAATTATACAACAATATGTTGTATGTGACATGATTTGTTATTATTTGAAGCACACATAATATGCTTGCGGTGTTTTTTAAAATAAGGATGTGGGTCGTATGCATGCAGCCACCAGTGGTCATAATCAATTATGTATGTACAGTTTATGTGTGTTTTTACACTTTTAATCTTTCTATTCACTGCCTTTGGTGAGTTTTTATTGTGTTTTATTATTTTGTGTTACTCACGCACATGCGCACACGTGTCAAAACCCAAAACTCCCAAGTGGCGAATGGTTGTTGTGGGCGATGGCAACAATGTCCCAAGAGTTTGACATTTGTCACCTCTTCTTACACGCTTCCATCCTTCCCTTGTTTGTTGCCTTGTCTCAGAATGATCTCTTCATCTTTGCCTCCCTAATAAGAGACTACCACTGAGAGCTTGGGGAATATGTGGAAACACCCTGGCAATTTGAAATAAGATCATTTTCTCTGGAACTACCCAAAATGTTGTACAATTAGATCACTTTAAATGTTGGGAAGTAACAATCGATTCAGTTTTTTTTTTGTTTTTGTAAATAGAGTAGAAGAATCTCTGAATGGTCTGATCTCCTGCTTGCATGCCATTGTCCCTCAGAGAAGAATAATGCTGTAATTGACTTCTATTTTGTAGTTAGCCACTAACTGACTCACTTCTAATCAAGGGGCGAGTGTTTTGCGTTTTGCATTACTTTAGCGGGTGATCCATTTTCACTCGCCAGTTGATCGATAGTGTTAAGATGGCAATAGTTGTTGTACCCTGGAATGGATTATTCAGATTTTTTATTTTTATTTTTTAATGTGAAAATACTTTTGAACTCTGAAAAACGTGGAGGTAGAGCATCCCGAAACAAACTGTTTGCAATGTTAAAGTTTTCAGGTAAGAACGTGCCGTAGTCTGTCACTGATGCTATAGTAAAAATGATTATTACAGTTTATACTTGAGTGAAAAGGACTTCCAGATCAGAAAATTTTCAGGACTGGAAAGTCACCACTTCAATGTAGGCCAGGTGCACACCCAGCTCGCCAAAAAGAGTTTCTGCGGCGTTGGCATTGTTTTAGCCTGAACCATGAAATATATGAGAGAATATTCTGATTCTTTGTAAATAGAGTATTTATTTGTCCTTTTGAACAAAAAGCAAACAAAAATTTGGGGAAAATCAACAGGCTTAGATAAAGGCAACTGATTTGCTGTGGCGACCCCTGAAGGAAAAGAAGAAGAACTTCCACACTTTTGATTTGTGTCATATTTGATACATCCGGTCACAATGCTTTAAATTTGTACATTTACAACAGTCAAAACTATAATAACAGACATATCAAACATATTAATATTTCTAAAAATCAGAACATTTCCCACTATTAATAAGTATAGGTGCCTCTCCTTTCTCAATTGAGGCAATCTTGCAAGGTCGCTGGAAAAGCAGCCAGCTGGGTGATACCGCCCTCTAATGGATTATCCGTGTAATGCATGTGTCAGATCATATACGCAGGGTTTTAATAGGGGGGGAAAAAAAAATTATACTCATGAAATAGAGGGCTCAAAATGTCTTGTATTTAAATATAATACATTCGGCTTTACAGGGTTTAAGTAAGCAAACAGGCGAGAGCGTTTTACTGCTGCTTCACCATGACAACGCGGGCTTACTAACAATACTGTGACAATTCCTGGCCGGGAAGTCGAGATCGCTGTGCTGAGGCAACTTTCTATTCACCTGACCTGTGTAATTTCCCCTGTCCTTTCCAACCTCAAGGGGTTTGTGAAGGGTACCCATTTTGAAAACATGGGACGACATAACGATAGCCATGATCGTAGACGGAGTGCATAAAAAGGCTGTGAAAGTAGACACCGAAGAGATTATTTTGAAGGGGAAAACTGACAAATCCTGGAACTTTCCTGACACACCTTGTATGAAATAAAGGAAAGATCGAAAGTACGGCAGTAACTGAGGGCGCCTTCTTGTGCTTTGTGATGTAACCTGAAAAATGTCATAAGTCGGGTTCATCATAAACTGACCGAACCAAATCGAGGTTCATGTGAGCTGCCTCATGGGCTGTTAACTACGCCTGCCAAAGAAGAGGAAAGAGCATTATGTCGTGAGAATTAAGGTTTTGGAGCTCAGGTTGATCTCAGTGAGAGAGTGAACAACCTTACACCCGGGCTCTACAGAGCCCCCTCCCTTTGTTCAAGAGTCTTTCCTCATCTCATCACCACCTGTGTCGTTATCGGTTGCTCTTTGTCATTCTGCTTTTTTTCCTCCTCAAAGCAGAGCTCCTAATTCCTGAAATCTTTCTTTTTTTTTTCCCACCTGGCTTTCCGAAGCCCTCAGACCCCTTCCTCCCCTCCTCACCCTCCTGCCCTCCCTCTGTCTGCGAGGAGGCAAAACGAGCCACATTAGGAACACATGCAACAGGGTGCAGTTTCTGTGTCGCCGCCTCTCCTCTCCGACTGGGCTACAAGAGAGACGAGAAGCGCACCGGAGTGCAGCCGAGTGATCACTTCTGCTTTTTCTTTCCCCCCCCCGTCCCCCGCCCCACCCCCGTTCCCAACCACAAGATCAGATGCGGAGACAAAAGTGAAGGACTGAAAAGAAAGATTTCTCTTTCATCATTTCCTGGACAGAGGGAGAGCACCCGCTCGGAGAGTTTCTCAGTTGGCAGACGAGTTTGGAAGGAGATCAACATGCCACCTGTGGCACCAGTTTGACGAAGAAGGGCTGCCCTACTCACTACATCACCGCATTTCGACACCGATGGCTTCCAAGAAGAAGTGGGCTGAGCGGAGGGAGACGCGCAAGGAGCAACCCTTCTCCACTCGCGATGATGCGTCCGTCGCATCAGGGGCGTCGGGGCCGGGGCGTCCCACCGCCAGGGGGCGTTTCTCCGAGTCTTGGAAGAGGCTGAGTTCCAGAGGGGGGTCCACCAAAAGAGGGGCACTGGGCTCTCAGCAGCCACCGGTAAGATGTTTTTCAGGACACGCTGGTCTACGTCAGTCAGGCTGATGGGAGAGGAAAGGAGGACCCAGTGTTGTCAACTACAAAGTGGGACATGACAGCAAGTCAAGCAAGTGAGGGATTGTGGGACTTTAGAAGACTGACTTCTTGATTAAAGTTAACGGTTGCATAATAATTATTCATTATTCACAGATAAATGAGCTTGTATGTTAATTTTGCTTAGTTAATTTGTCTTAAAATTCGGTCTCAAATTTAGGATCCTTGTTCAAAATGGAAGCATTTAACAAACAAGAATCTTTATTGTCATTATGCAAGCATAACGAAATTTTGTTCCTTAAAGCATTTCTTGATGCGTTATAATCACTTTTTTGACGAGTCATGTAAAACATTTAACTACTGTGTACTAGTACTAGGTAATTTAGTTTCAGCTTTCCTGGCATTTCCTATCTATAAATTGAGCATCAGAGAGAATATTACGATCCCCTTCTCGTCAAACTCTTTGAGTTCCTGTCCCGCCCTTTCACTTCCGGGCTAAGTACCACCCCTTCACTTCAGGTCCCCCTTTACCCAAATATGGGCACATTTGCTATGACGTCATGCTTTTCGGGCCTGCCCGCTATGCCCAAATATGGACTTTCTATGACATCATACTTCCGGTGGCTGAGAACATGTCCCAACATGTCCTATCAATACCTGTTTGAGAACGTCTTCACTCTATCCTGCAAGATTAGAAGAAAACTCATTTTCAAAATCTGAGTATGATTTCTGGCAGTCACCAGTCTCGTTTAGAAACATACATCGGAGCTACATACAGTATATACACAAATTCAATGTAAGACTTAAAGGTTTAGTCCGACAGATTTGTTTTGGCCTGTTCGAGACGTTTCTGGCCGGAGACTCGTTTTACCTGCAGCCAACCCGCGTAGTCAAGCGACTATTTTATGCATTTGCAAATATCACTGTGCGAAACCCCCGTTCCTGATTGGCGGACTGGTTTCGCGGACGTGTTGTGCATTTGAGTTATGTGTCACTTCCGCATATGCAAATTCGGCTGTGTGAACCCCCACCCCTGATTGGTGGACTAGTTTCACGCTTGTTCCTGGTTGGCTGCTGTCCTCGGCTTCCTCGAGCGTTTGAATGTTGTGTTTACAAACAGCAACAGAAAGCTGTCGGACAAAACCTTTAACCATTTGGCCAATCATTCAAACATCCTTTACACACTTTAAAATCAAGTGAATATGAAACTGTGTTTTAGCTGAGGAATTAAACTGCCATAGCCATTTTGTAAGAACTGACTGATAGCAGATAACAGTGTTTTCCAACACTTATTGCAGGGATGTGATTTTTCCGCTAATTCGCGGAATTCCACTTTTTTTATCCCCCCCCCCCCAAAAAAAAAAAAATTCAAATTTTTTAATATTTTTTTTTTAAATTTTTTTAGTAGTTCATTGTGAATGCACATGACTCCGACAGATAACATCTTCTGCTATAACAAAGACATTTGTGGTATGCTCTAATATGAGTTACTTTTCATTTGGTCATGATACAATTATTTGTTCATGAAATTTGAACTCTTCAACATTATTTATGTGTTAACTTAGTAATCACATTAGTTAGATATGATGATATTCTCAGTGATAGTTTTTAAAAGCAAAGGCAGTCCAATGTTTTTGAATGTGACTGATTTTGAGTTGACTAAAACTGCCATTTTATATGGGATAGTTCAATATACATTGAAAATTTATGCTGTTGTTTTGTCTATTTCTTTGTCATGTGAGTGCATTGAAAGTACTTAAAAACACGGAAAACCCATGAGCTCCGGTGCCCCTTGTCCCCCCACCAGGGCACTGCCCTGGACCTAGCTGGGTGCCGGCGGCCCCCAGACCCCCGGCTAAATTTTCAGATAATTTCACTTTGGTCAAATCACATCCCTGTTATTGAATCTATTTTACATCACTGAATAGTGATTACTCCTTTTAGGATGACATGGATAATTCAGCAGTTTGCGCTACCACCTACATAACACCATATGTAATAAAAATAATGCTGGACCACTTAACATTGTACTTTCTAACTGTGTTACATATTTTTATGTGCACCCATATGCGTAGCTAGTACAGTTTGCCTGGGTGTGGGAAGACGGAATGACATGTCTGCTTTGATACGTTTCCCCCAAAGTCAGCCTGACTGATGAAACCTCTGCTCTATTTTTGGAAATTATTACTTGTATTTGTGAATGAAGGCGAGAGTGTCCAGAATTGGCTACTCACTGCCAATATTTATGTATTTGGGTTGTCAGCCAGTAAGTGTGTCTGGAGGCACCTTTTAGGTTTACAAATATTTGGACTGTAAAATTACATTAAGAGGATCATTGACAGCAGTGTGGGTTTTGGTCTTGTTGCATATTTTAGCTTGTGCAGCCAAAAAGAAACTGAGCTTGAGCTTGTGGGATTTGTGTTGCTTGGTTATGAACAGCAATATAGTACTGCCTTGCTGTGTGTGTGTGTGTGGAACCAGTTTTTTTTTTCCTTCTAAAAACTTTGGCGGTATAAAAAGTATATTTCAAAAGAAACCATTCTACTATCTATCTTCTCAAGGGATAATGCTATAGAAATGGTCTTACACAGCTTGTATAGCAGCACTGATGTACTGAAAAGAACCCATCACATCCATTGTTTTCTAAAAAAGCTGGGAAGAAAAGTGAGCAAACCTCACAGTGAAGAAAACCTAACTGTGCCTTAGGAATAAAAAACTGTCAATATTTTGTGTGTACTGCCTTAATCCTCTCAGACATGAAATTCACCAGAGGTGCACAGGTTGTTACCAGAATCCCCTTTTCACCCGTCCATGAAAACATCACAGAGCTGGTGGATTTAGACAGTTCGTGCTTCACTACATTTCGCTTGAGAGTGTCCCACTGGTGGTCAATCGAGTTCATGCCTGGAGGCAAACTTGACCACTCAGTCGCTTTCACCTCCTTCAGCAAGTACATGTTGTACATGCATGTTTCTCTCGTTGAACACTCTAAAAACAGTCAAAAAGAACCCAACTATGGGTCAAAAATGGACCGAGTCTTTTTGACCAAACTTTGGGTCAAGAAATTGGTCTTCTAGTGTAAAACAACTCATAAATATTGGTCAGATCCTTTACTTGGGTCAAGAAATGGGGCCATTTTGTATAAAACTACCCATAAAGTGGATCAGTCCATAATTGGGTTACTTTTGACCCAACTGTTTTTTAGAGTGAATGAACTTCACTGCCGGCAGCACTCATAGATCCCCAGACCATGACGACCACCGCGTTTGGTGTCAGGAAAGACACAATTACAGTATCTTGATACGCCTAATTAGGGTGCCGCCACATGCAGGACATCACCATCTTAGCACATCACGTTGAGCTCATCGCACCACAGGCCATCGCGGGAGTAATGCTTTCTCGACTTGCCTTCAGGACAGTGTTTGCCGGTTTTCTCGAGAGCCGAATTCAGAAGCTTCGCCGTGGATCGAATGCCATGCCGAAGAACTGCATCGTATGTGCACTGACATCCATCTGTAACAATTTTATTTGTTAAGTTCTTTTTTTTTTTTGCTATACAGTTAAACATCTAGTAGCCAGTGAGAGAGAGTTGTGATGGACCGGTGGGCTATCACACAGCGAGAACCGTGCAAAATAATGAAAGTATGTGGCTGAATGGATAATAGATTACCGCTTTAAAGGTTTATTCAGAAGTTCAGAGTATCTTTTATAAAGGCTAATTGATATTCACCGACATGATGTTGTCTCCCGACTGTAGAAGGTTATTTCACCTCTCATATCTGCAATGTAATTAGTTTGATCATTTCCAAATGCAAACTTGTTTTGCTTTTGGCAGCGGCGAGGAACACATTTCAAGGGAAGATCTGTTGGACAACAATTTGCAAGCAGACAGTCAGCGATTTACAAGTGGAATGTAGTGGCGCAATTAGAAGCTAAAGAGGCAGATGTTCTCTCGCACAACACACCCAGAACGGCAGCTCCAAACAAATGGCAATTTTATTCAGTGGCTGCTCGCAAAATGAGCCACTGTGTACTACCAGTGTTGTCCTATCAAGTAAAAAGAAATGATGCCAATCCAGTAAACAAAATCTGAGAGAGTGATATTAGTATTCCACAAAGAGTGACTAGCCGTCTCATAAACAACATCACCCAATTAGTCTCAGGTGTATTATCGTCTCCCTCACATAGATGCCTTCCTTTTCCCATCAGGGAAAAAAGGGTGTCGGTAACTATTACTATCTTAGTTACCTCAGTTTATTGACTATATTGATTTTGCACTCACATTAGTTAACAGCGGTGCCCATTTGATCGTCATTGCTTAACAAAATGGACAATTGGACACATGTAAATTCGATTGCGTTAGTCTTACTGATGACTCTCAGTTGGTCTTATGTGCAGACGGCATCTTTTCCAACATTTAGTCTTCTCTTAGATTCTGTTGCTTGATCTATATGTTATGTGCATGTTTATGTGCCAGAGAGAGACCAATTATTTTGCCATTTCACTATATTTCTCCATATTAATCCTTTTCATTTTATTGGAAAATCTAGCTTTCTTGGAAAGTGTCTTGCCATTGTTGTGCAATTAATTTAATATAGATTGAAAAGGATTTGTAAATCATTGTATTCTATTTTCATTAGCATATTACAAGATACCATCTTACCTTGGTTTTTGTAATAGTCAGCAACATTTTACCATTTTTTTCCTGCTGTTGTAAGAAACAAGTAACTTAATCAGTCAAAGCTTTAGGCTATACGTTGATCCATCTGTTAGGTTGCTGGTTGAACCACTGACCCCATGCTTCCGCAGTGCTTTACAAATGTCTATGAAGGGGTTTGAAGGCACTGATTCGTAAAGCTACATAATCTCTACGTCCTACTTAAACCATAAGACTTGGTGGATAGACTTGTTCTTCCATTTTGTAGGTATTTATACGTTTTTTTATGGTTGTTTTGTTTTGTTTTTGTTTGCTAGAGCATGCAGAAGGCTTTAAGGCAGCCTCTGAACGGAAGAGAACGGTTGAAGCAATGGTAGTTATTACAAAAATGGCCAGCAGGTGACAGCAGAGTAAAAGAGATCAACCGGGGCCATGTTGCAAAAAGCTGTTTCCCCCCACAGTTTTAAACAGATTTCAAAATAATGATTAAACCTAGCTACATTCTAATGCTAATTGCTGCAAAACGGAAGCCGATAGAAATTAAAAAAAAATTGCTTATGAATGACGAGACTCTAACTCTTTGACTGCCAGACGTTTTCAGAAAAGGGATGCCGTGGGTGCCAGCCGATTTAAGCATTTTTGACTGATCTTTCGAGGTCCACAGAAAATTATGTGTTTGGACTATGGAAACACACATACTACCAAATGAAAGATTGGACTCTCATCTTTCATCAGAAAAAAAAGTTTGTTTCTACCTTATTCCGTTTTTCAGTAATCAACAATAGAAAATGGTTAGTTTCACCTCTGTTTAAAAAAAAAAACGTCTTTTAACGTCTTTGGCACTCCTCCATAGGATTTTACTAAACGTTATATAACGTTTTTGGCAGTCAAAGAGCTAATCTTTCTTTTGATAGCTTTAATGTTTTTATAGCAATAGACCACAATATTTTGTGCGCCTTGCAAAATCAGTCAAAATTCAGTGAAACAGCCGGGAGCGAAGGGGGTTGCTTCAGTGAAAATGGCTGGGAGTGAATGAGTTAAATGGAACAGCCATCATCCGTTCTCTGAACTTATCCCAGCGATGCGAAAAATGGTAGAAAGGTTCCATCTTTTACAGGAAGTGTACAAACGGGCACATGTATTTGTAGCATGTCTTCATTGATTGATTGAAAATCCCCTGCAGATGACGAAGCCATCTGCTCAATGGGGCTAGCCTAAATTCGGCACTAACTCGGTCAACAACCAGACAAAGGATTTGAGTATCGTTTTCAGCTTGTGTTTGTCTGTTGTTTTGTGTGAACCGCCGTGTTGTGAGGACTCTCACCCTTGTGGCTCACCACCAGCCTAGTGTTGTTTGGCTGTCATCTTGTGTCACAGTTGGACCACAGTAACGGTGAAATCAGGCACTTTACCCACTGCCATCTCTCCCTTGGCACCCAAGCCCCACTTTCAACTCTGCCCTGGCCTATTTATCTCGCTTCTTCCTGTTGGTCTTGGGGATGCGGGCTGCCTTGTGTCAAGAAATGAAAATCACCAATTATGTCACATTTTATTCAAAATGGTCGATAATAATTAGGTTGTCACAATGCATTATTCACTGGTATGCGTCCATTTCAAATGGCGATGTTTACAAAGCACACATTCATCGCACGTTCGGATGCTCGTTTTGCCAAGTGTCAGTGCTGATCATCGTGGTTGCAAATTAGATGTAGCCGCAAGCAGCTATTAAATAAAAACAAAACATTTACCCATGGATCGTTGGTTAAATAAAAATAAACAAAGTCCTAATGCTACTAAAACAGTGCAACTGTGCTTTTGGTTGAGAGTCTTCTCAAGTAAACGACCTCTTCTGTTGACATCTTGCATACATTTATTGTTATCATGTTAAAGATTTGCTTCTCATGTTCCCAAGGAATACATTAAATGTGCTGGAATCTTTGATTTAATCTCAGCACAGTAGTCTGCTTGATTAATTCTTGGTGGTTGTTATGGGAACAGATCATGGTACAGCATATATTGATGGAATACTTCTGTGAATTTTTGTTCAACATATGCTATCGTGTACTATCAAGTGTACTTTAGTGCGGTCATCAGCCAAATGTTGCCCTCATCAAAAATGTTTTGACCTTGGATTTTGATATCAGTGAACAACGGTGAGAAGAAATTAATCTAAAAGAGTTTCTACTACTCATACTGATATTTTGTTACATACATCCTTTGGAGACTTCTTTAATATTATTGATTCCCTGATTAAAAACAATTGTGTCTTTTGTGTGTTTGTCCAACAAATGTTCCTGTAATGGCGAGTTTTGTCACTCGAGAGCATTTCACAGCTATAACAGTTTTTATTTTCCTGCCAGATAAGGTTTCTCTGGAATGGAAAGGAATTTTGTCGCACTAATTACACAGAGTTCCCCTGCTAGTGTCTTTTGTCCGTGTGCAAATTCTGAGTGTGTGCTGCTTCTGCAAAAGGCAGTGTGATACGAGGATAAAAGTTAAGCTACCTTTGCTGCTTGAATTCATCAGCGTGACACCCTGGATAAAAGAAGGTCTCGAAACGGCCTTCTTTTTCTTTGGTACTGAATGTACTTAAATGTATAGTCGCTGGACTCATATTTTAATATTTATAGCATTTTTTAAATATTTGTTTTTCAAGCCAGGCATCCCATCTGAATGTTTCTCAGAAGACTTTTTGGAAGCACGAGCAAAGTCAATTAATTCGACTTTTCATTCAGTCATTAACGTCATTTAGTGCCCCCTTGTGGCTTTTACTTTGGGACTTGACGAACATGAGCACATTGTCCTGCGCAAAACCAGAGTGTGAGAGCTCAGTTTTGTTACAAATGGAGAATAACAGTTGCTGTTTGGCAGACATATGTGGGTGATGTGGCTCATCACTGCGGAGTAGTGCTAAATAGTACGTGCGAAGAGCAACAACAGCACAGATGGTCTGGTAATGGCATTTGCTTGAATCTAACAACTTGATGTCTCATTTCAGTTGAAAATGATCAGGTCTTCTGACAACAAACAGGCCTTGCCCGTTCACATGGAAATTTCATTTTTCAACCGGCAAAAAAGGAGTTGTTTCAGTAAACCTCAGTCCGTACGAAGACTCTTGGGATGGAAATCATTTTGCATGTTTTACATATAGGGTTAGCTTGTCGCAACAGTTTTTCGCAATGTGGCTGGCCATCCAGTTGCACTCTGTGGTGGATCTGTGCGCATCTGGCGTATGTCGTTGTCTATGATGATTGCCATAGTAGTAATTGAGCAGAGTATTTTTCAGTAGATGACCCAATAAAGTCATTAGTTCTATCACAACTCTGCAGTTCTCTTTTTTTTGTCCCAATGTCAACACTGAGTGTGTGTTATGTGGCAGGATTGTGGCACTGTAAAACCCCTATTGAAAATATCAGATTCAAAGTCATTGACGGAGTATCACTTTTGCCGATTCACTTAAAATGTTTTTGTGTGGACGTTTGGTTCGATTGTCACCATAAATCCAGAGAGTTGTGACTGAATGCCATTATAATCACTTATCATTAGGGATTTAAATATTTTAATAGACTTTAGGGCTCAAAAATGACGGGTTGTACCTTCTCTAAAGGTGTTTGGTTTACTCTTAAACTGCCATTAACAAAACAATTATATTACTGACACACTGGTGTCAAACTCAAGGTTTACCACATTTTATGCGGTATACTAAAGAAAAGAAAATGTTTATGTATATATATATATGTATATATGTAATAATATGACGTGGTGTATAATTTTCAAAGTCGTCATCATCTTCTGAGGGAAACCAGAACTATGGTGTAGCCCGTGCCAAAAATTAGTTTGGCACCCAGGCTGTTCTAAATCTACAATAATGTTCTATTATTCGAGTGTGTAGTCTTTGGCATCCTTTCCATTAAGGCATTATTCACCGAATCGGTGGCACTAGTTAACTAAAGTGGCAGAACGATCATGCTCACCATCTATTAGTAAATTATTAGTGTCTAACAATGCACCGCACACTAATTAAAGGGAATTTAATTTACAAAGCAAAGGGAAGTGGAAAGACGTCATGCGGAGGTAGGCAGCATGTGGCAGGCAGCCAGGGAAAGGTGCATGCGCGTGTGTGCGTGTGTGTAAAGTCCAAGTAATTGGCCCGTCTCTGTGGCATTCAAGCCACACCTTTTCATCTCCAGTCCCTTCAGTGAGGTGCTGAGCTGAGTCATAACCTAAGACTGGACTACTGCTGGACTGACATGTAATCCGCTTAGCACGTTTCAGTAGATTGGACAAATACGATGGTTATTTGATGGCACTAATGTCGTGTGTAGGGGTTATTATTGACTGACATCCGTAGCAACAATAACTTGGAAACAGCTCCTAGTGTCATGAAGACTTTGTATCAGCGGCAAATGTGGTGGGAGGTGTTTTAATAGTGGGAAAACATGCATTTTGGGTGTGAAAATAAAAGTCACCGATTACTTGCGTGACAAACACATTACAATGGTTTTGTGTTTTGTGCGGGTCCGTGTGAACAAGGATCATTTTAACCATGTTGTCATCTTGATACGTATGAAAACTTTCACACACAAAAAAAAGCAAATGGGGGAAAAAACATGTTTACTAGGTCGTTGTTATGTAGACTTTGGATAGAGGAAATAAATGCAAGGAACAAGCAATTCTGTCAGCAGCAGAGTTTGGAACGTTGCAGCAGACATTTTCTTTCCTTGCTTATGACAGGCGTCGTCATGAAATCAGATGCATGTATTTGCACATTTCTGTTCATATTGTGGATCTGTTTGGGTCAGGCTGGGTTTCGTTGATCGGTCAAGTGTGTGGGTTGTGGGGACCTGAATGAGAATCACACGGCCATAGTGGTAAACATACTGTAGTGCTGTGTGATATGGACTAAACTTTATGTCACGTTAGGTAATTTTCTATCCTGACTACAGTATATACGGTATATACTGATTTTGTGTGTTAATGTTCTTTTTTGTCTGTGTTCAGTGTTTTCTTTTGTGTTCCTTTTATTTCCCCTCGTCTCGTTAAGTGTAACCACGTCTGTGTGTCTTCCCCAGGTGTGTCTTGTCAAGTAATTAGTGTTGGTGTATTTTGTCTGTTGTCTGTCCAGTCAATGTGGGCGCATTGTCGATGTGTCTCATCTCGTCTCGTCAAAGCTAAACCTTTGTCACAGCCAAATCTGTCACATCCAAGTTTTTGTCACAGTCAAGTCTTCGTCACCGCCGAGTCGTCTTCGTCACATCCGAGTTGTCTTCGTCACAGCCAATTAACCATTGTCACAACCAAGTCGTCATCTTCACAGCCAAGTCGTTTTGCACAGCCAAGTCGTCTTCTTCACAGCCAAGTCGTCTTCTTCACAGCCGCAGCCAAGCTATCGCCACAGCCAAGTCATAGCTACTCCACAGCAAGTCAAGTCGAGGCAAATCAGGTCTTCGTCACATCCAAGTTGTCTTCGTCACAGCCAATTAACCATTGTCACAACCAAGTCGTCATCTTCACAGCCAATTGACCATTGTCACAACCACGTCGTCATCTTCGCAGCCAAGTCGTTTTGTCACAGCCAAGTCGTCTTCTTCACAGCCGCAGCCAAGCTATCGCCACAGCCAAGTCATAGCTACTCCACAGCAAGTCAAGTCGAGGCAAATCAGGTCCTGTCATCACGCTCGTTCCAGTCATGGCGACCAGTCTAGTCACGTCATGTGTAGTCATGGCAACCAGTCTAGTCACAGCGACCAGT
The DNA here is from genome assembly GCF_051991255.1 of Vanacampus margaritifer. NCBI lineage: Eukaryota > Metazoa > Chordata > Actinopteri > Syngnathiformes > Syngnathidae > Vanacampus > Vanacampus margaritifer. Next base: position 5,530,718 of record NC_135434.1, read on the forward strand.
CTAAGCACGTCCTCTCCAGTCATGGCGACCAATCTAGTCACGTCCTGTTTAGTCACGTCCTGTCCAGTCATGGCGACCAGTGTTTGTTTGTTGCTCACCGTTTTCCCTATGTTTCATTAAAGTTCCTCATATTGCACTTCATTCCTGTCTCACTGCCTTGCTTCCCTGCATTTGGGTCCACCATCCCTCAACCACTCACGTCCACCATGACATATGCTAAAAAAATTGATATGGGAATTTATCGTTCGATACAGAGGCTTCAGAATCAGATATTGCACATCTATTCATAAAGTTTAACAGCACATCTCTGAAAGCTGCACCTTGCTATGCAGCGCGTACGCATTTTGACCAGGCAAGTTGCTGGCGGTAAACCGGAATCGCTGCCAACTTTAGAAGAAGAAAACATTTTTGCCATCCAACATAATAAAAATAGCATTTGAGTATACATATGACATTTTCCAAAAAAATATTGGAATACGTATCACCTTGAAGGTCATGTATCGGGATACGCATTGTATCGTGATATACTGTATATCGTATCGTGATATACTGTATATCGTATCGTGATATACTGTATATCGTATCGTGATACGCATTGTATCGTGAGGTTGCACTAGTATTCTTTGTCGTGGGAGAGGCACTCTAGGTGAGGCAGAATGCTGTCTTAAAAGTGCATTTCTTCTCAGACTCTATATAAGTGGCTTTTCAAATGGATTTGTCAGATTTCCAGCCTAGGCTCTGATCAAAGCTTTGTAATTGAAGTTTCTTCTTCTAATGTATTCTCATTCAGGCGCAGGAGGCATTGGAGACACTCGAGAGAGGCAAATGTCTCAGACATGCTCAGTCATGCTTTTCCCTCAGACAGCTGCCATTTAGACGGCTCCCATTCAATATTTTAATGCAGAAATATGATTGCTCCCCTCCCTCCGTCCTTCTGCTGTCTTTCAAAAAAGTAGCCTTCATTGATTTTTGCGGCTGCGTGTGGGCAGCGGTTGGGAAATGCCAAAATCCCAAATCTGTCAAAAGTATGACTAAATTGTGCTCTCCTCACAAGTATTTAGTAGAGAACCTATGGATGTACTTTGTACTACAGACTGGCATGCAAGTGCTGTCAATTTCCGTAATAGTCGGTAGTTTAGTAGTTAACTCTTTGACTGCCAAAAACGTTAAATAACGTTTAGTAAAATCCTATGGAGGGGTGCCAAAGACGTTAAAAGACGTTTTTTTCCAAAACAGAGGTGAAACTAACCATTTTCTATTGTTGATCACTGAAAAACGGAATAAGGTAGAAACAAACTTTTTTTTCTGATGAAAGATGAGAGTCCAATCTTCATCTATCATTTGGTAGTATGTGTGTTTCCATAGTCCAAACACATCATTTTCTGTGGACCTTGAAAGATCGGTCAAAATGCTTAAATCGGCTGGCACCCACGGCATCCCTTTTCTGAAAACGTCTGGCAGTCAAAGAGTTAATGGCCAGCAATTGTATCCCTTTCCTTTTGATCCAAGTTTTTACTTGGAGTGGTTGACTATGGAATATGTATTTTTTGAATGATTATTTTAAACGCTATGCCCAAATGTTCTGAATAGAATTGTTGTATTATTTATTGAAGAACAATACTGCCAGGAGGGACCTGTGCCTTGGCAGAGGTCTGCATGAATTCAGCTCACCTTACCATAGCTGAGCCACATTGTTCTTGTTTAGACTGCAAACTAGTTGAGACTAAATCAACTATGCCGCTTCTGGTTGCATCTCAATTTAGCCTTAATTGCTTAAATACACAATTATGTACTCTAGCTGTGGTCTTTTCTTCTTGGAAGAAGATAGAAACAAAAGTTGACCGTTTTTTTTTTTTTTGGGAGACCATTGTATTGGAACATGTTTTTTTTCAACAACTTTAATGGAATACAGGGTGTTCTCGGCTTAGCTATAATTACAGTACAAATGTAGGGATGAAAAACACTTCCAGGACATGCGCTTAAACAAATAAAATGGTGGAAAGTACAATGGTAATTTGTGCTGCATGATGACATGCATACGCCAACCAGTGCAAACCAGTAAATTGAATGTTTGTAACATTCTATGTCTGGAATGTCATACACTGTCAAGTGACTATAAGCATGTATTTCTAGTTACATTTGAAGAGAGAAAGTAGTACCACTTTCTCAATTGTATCACTCAGCTCTTGTCTTGCTGGGATGTAGAGGAAACTGGGCCGATGTGTTCTTGATTGAGCACTGTCTTTTTTTGTATTTGAATATTTGTGAATGGATATCCATGGATGTCTCAGCCGCAGCTTTGAAGTCAAAGCGTCTGATGCTGTGAGCGCTACGCTTTGAGGCTTGCATGCTTGGTGTGGCAATAATCATCATTGCCATAAAAGCCATTACCAAATGCTTGGGCCCCACTGAGCTTTAGATATAGTTTTATTACCCCCAAACCGCAAGCTGATTACAGTATACCCATGTTGCAATAGTGACCAGAAGGCACTATTACACTTGACTGGTTTCATCAACATTACCTGATGTACATTTTATTTTCAAAGGCTACAAGTAAAGATACTATTGCAAACAGCACAAAGCTTGGCATACCCTGTCCGGCTTTCAATGTATGCTTTCACACTACACGTCAAAAATGCACAGCAAAATTGGCGGTGTTAATTCAAAACCTACAGTTAAATTTAACACCTTAAAAGTGTCTATATATAGTTAAAATGACACTTTTGAAAGTTTTTTTTTTTTTTTTTTTTACACTGAGATTGGGTAAAACAACTCTCATGGTGGTTGAAATTTACTACTAGTCAACACTGGTCAATGTTGATTTTACACTAGTGTGTGACGTCTTCGTTGTCGACAAGTGCATAAACGGAGATTAGTTACATCTCATCTTAATCTAACACTAGGTGGTCAGCTCTGTAAAATAACACCAACTAACTGAAAATGTTACAAAATGACACTCAAGGAAGTTAAAATCAACTCCCCCAAAATTTTACTCTTAACTTTGAACACTCCATTTTTTGCTGTGTAATGGTTGAAGGGCTTGACCTCTACATTCCAACTGAGAGGCATGACTTGAACTCTGGTAGGTTCCATTACAGACGGTGCTAGAAATGGAATTGTCTGACTTTTGCGGAGGATGCTAAATAATAACCTGTATAAAAAATCTGAAGAAAGACGTGTCCACCAAGCAAATTGTTTCCATGATTCTCGCATGCTGTCCATCTTTATTGAGCAAGAAATCTTATTGTTACAGTTGATCAGTTTTGTAATAGTAAAAATTCATCCGATTGTGGCATGACTCACTCGGAGCTGCCGATCCATTCCCATTCGTCATGTGGCCATGAATTAAAAGTGAGTCGACTGATTCAAAATCGAGCAAGGGAAAGGCTTATTTATTGTTATTTTTAGTAGCTTACATATGCAATGTGACTGATTGCAAAAAGTCTGCTCGATTGCCATGAGTAAAGAATCTCATCAAAGTTGCAGTAACTGCATAGCTTACAGCGAACACTGGCATGACTTAAAAATGAAAGATAACGTTTTTGTTTTTTCCTTCCGTTTTTTTTCCTGGCAGAGTGCCATAGTTAGTATTAGATTGATTAGTTAGATTGATCTCATGCTGCCAACCCTGTCTGCTCCTGGCTTTCACCCCTCGTCGTTTTTTTTGGAATCCCCAACCCCCAAAATCTTCTGCTCCTGGCCACCAGTTTAGCACGTTTGCCTGTCCCTGTGGCTATTTGTTATTTTGCTACGACGACAATGTCGTGTGGGTTTCCCTTCCTGCTATCCGTGGATTAGAAAGTATTACATGGCCCCCAAACACCTTCCCCAATCTTCAAAGACTTTTTATCTGAACTTTGAAGTTTACTGGCCTCTAAACCTCTTCCCAATCTCAATTTAACATATATTCCAACTAATCCTGTGGTCAGGTGCACTGCATTTGGTTCCCATACATGCCTTTGTAACAGAATGCATTTAAAATGGATTTGAACCTGATGGGTGGCATAACAAAGCCTCACGGGCCCAAAGAAGGAGGTTTAAAGATGGCGTGAAATGAGTGACTGTTCATTCTAGTGCTTTCTGACACTGAGCCATGTCTGTATTGCTCTGTTGACTCAGAAGATTAGCTTGGCAAGCACTAAAGCTAATCTAGCAGTTATAGATTTGTGTGGGTGTGTGTGTGGGTGTTTGTGTGCATGTGTGTATGTTGTGTGGTGTGTAGTGTGTGTTATCTCCCGCAGATCCCTGAACTGACAGAGGGGACTTGGGAGCTAAAGGTATTAACAGATGAGCACTGAAGTGATCTCATGTCTCCCGATACCACAATATAGTGCTACTCTTAATTTGGGTTGGCACTGCCACGGTTTGTGCCAATGGATCATCATGGAGAGGCCTTTGCTTTTATGAACATGCCCTACATTTATTTATATATATATATGTATATATATATGTATATATATATATGTATATATATATATATATATATATATATATATATAAGGTTAACATTTCTTCCCACTTTTATGGTAACGAGTATGAAAAATTAGAAAAAAATATTGTAAATTTAATTATAAATTGCGATATAAAATGTGTGATTAATTTGCAATAAATTGTGAGTTAATTATTGAACTCATGCGATTCATTCCGATTAAAAATTTGAACCGACTGACACCTCAAATTTGAATAATCTTGCGGGAATCTCTAGTGTGGCCTGTTGTGGAGGAGATCTTTTCCTCCGCGTGTTCGTTTTCTTTCGGGTAGTGAGAATGTTGGTTATCTGGATACAGGCTGGAGATCGATGAACAGTTCATTCGAAGTTTTTTATTTCTACAGAATATTCCGGGCACAAGTGAGTTACAGACAATGGCTGCAGCTTCTCACAAGTGCGAAGATTACAGAGGATTTACAAAATTCTTATACTATCTAGAAGGGCGGTACCACACAGTTTCCAGTAAACGGTTCACCGGACGTACAGAGATGCATTCAAGGACACTATTCACAAAACAAAAGCCCATTTGAGGAATAGAGGAGGTTTTTCAGTCATGACTGCACCTGGCAGAAATTGCGATAACACTCACAAAGATACATCCGCAGAACAAAGCTCTACTGAGGAAATAAGGAAATTAAAACAGTTATGACTGAATCTGGGCAGAAGACCCTCTTCAGGCCCACATAGACTCGGAAATGCCCCAGGTGTCTAATTTTTAAGGAGCATGTTTCCCCTGAGGCTCATAATGCATACAATAACTTTTTTCCTGTCGTTGTCGAACACTTTAGTGTTTCCTTTAATCCTCTTTGACTAGAATGTTTTCATCTATCAGCTGTTCAGTGATTATTGATTGTTGTATGCCTTACTCAAATTTTCTATTCCCCAATCCTTTCATCAGGGATTTCTTTGCTTTCCCATCAGTCATAATCAGGATAACGATCTTGATCTTTTGATTTCTTCATTTTTCAGCTTGTCAGGCTTCCGATTGTTTTGGATTGACAGTAAAGGTCAGGGTTGTTAAATGGGGAAATATTTCTTCTCTTGATGACTGTGAGTTGGCTCAACAATATCAGTAATGGATTCTTGGAGGTCATGCGTTAATATAGACAATGTTTGAAGAACTTCATCTTGCTAATTGGTGTCACAACTGTAAAGTGCACGTACTTCCAGACGAGACGAGATTTGCTTGAATCCTGTCAAAATTCACATTTACATTAAGGACAGCTTAAGTATTTCATACCATTGCAATATCTAAATCAATAAGCATGTACTTAGTTTGTATGCAGTCTAAGGCTTCAATGAAGAGACTAATGAATTTAAAAATGCGGCATTTGGGCTGAGTTAGTCCCAGCATATTCATTGTTCTCAATAATGCCCTAATGAATTGATAATATTGTTTTAAGCACAAATGAGCTCAAGCGTTCTCGTTCTCAAACCCATTTCCGTGACGCTTTAGCCGCTTCAGTTGTTTTAACTCGGATACATTATGCAAAAGAGCAATTCTAGCAGAGATGTGAACAGAAATGTATTCAACTCGCTTTTTCACTGGTTTTCCCCAAATCCCATCCACTTGTCTCCTCAAAAAGCTTACTTGAACTTTCACTTGCTTTTATGTCACTGTATCTTTTTGACTGGACAATTCAAGGGATGGAAGTGAGATTGTAGTCGACATGTTGGACATTTTGCAGCTTTTCTGTCAAGTAGTAAATACACCTCCAAATACCAATTTGTTTGAAGTCACTGGTTTAATTGTCAGTTTACCACTTTGTCAAACGGTGAAAGTCAAATGCCAACATGCACCAGTTCTATTGCAGAGAGAAGAGGAATGACGCTCGCTGTTTCTTTGTCAAACTTGCTCACAGCTTGCTGCAATATTGACTGAAGGGATTGAATTTAACTAGGGGGGAAATATTGCGGTTCTCCACTCTCCGCTCTTGTTGTATTTTGAAATCATGCAGTTGTTTTCTTGTCCAATATAACTGCCTTGTAGATTAAGGGTTCAGAATTTGTCTTTATGTTGTCTTTACGTATGCGTATTTATAAAGCGTCTTGCAAGGACACTTGATGATACAGCATAATATACAATTATATTAATTATATGATTTTGATCAAGTTAATTTCTCAAAACAAAAAAAAAAAGTTTCTCAAGCAGCCCCACAAATGCCTAAAACTAAATGTTCCTACAGCCATTATTACCCTGCATTGAATCCCCAAGTGTCTTGCATCTTGTTTTCTGTGTTTTTCTTCTTCTTTCTAGCTCGGATCAGGAGGTAGAGTGGTTGGTCCATAATTTGAATTTTAGGGACTCCTCCAGAGGCGTTAGCAAAGTGTCCTTGAGCAAGACCTTCCATCCTTACTTTCTCTCCTTTTGAGCAGGGATTGTGCCTCCATCATTACAAGCTTTAGTATGTGAATGGACAGATGTGGAAGTATTTGAGTGCTATTTAAGGTGTTACGATTGTTTCACAACTGCTATTTGGTTATGTTGCAGTAGTTTTTTATTTGACTACACATTTTGATGGTATAAGGACGGAATTTTTCAGACTTAAAGCCACATTTTTTTTATCATAGTTTGGCTTGTGCTGCAAAGTATGCTCAGGTGCGACTTGTACATATTCAAATTAGAGCTAGGACTGGCACCTAAAATCTCTGTTTCCTTAATTGTGTTGACAGCAGCAAATGAGTTCAGTTTGGAATTAAAAACTTTTTCGTTTGAGTTTAAAAGGGCTAACCTTAACTAGAATCCCGCGTTGCATTGTGACCAAAGGTTGAAGCCTTTTTGTGCTGTAAATAATAAATCCTTTTTGTGGCGGATGCTAAAGTAGTGAACTTGCTGGGGTGATAATTCCTCAGTTTGTTTCCATGAGAGGCAGCAGCAAACATCACAAAATAGTTGCCATGACTACTTCTTCTCTTTTATACTATTTTTTCTTCTTCTTCCACTCCTTCGATTAAAAAATAAATAAATAATATTTTAATTTTTTTGCCGTTTGGCAAATACTTTTGGTGCATTACTGCCACCTTCTTTTGCATGTAAAATTCGGGACCAGACTGGACTATTTACAACCCCAAAAGGCGCAATAACAGGATTCTACCTTTGACCAGAATGTGATGAAGGGATTCTAGTTAACTCTTTGACTGCCAGACGTTTTCAGAAAAGGGATGCCGTGGGTGCCAGCCGATTTAAGCATTTTGACTGATCTTTCAAGGTCCACAGAAAATTATGTGTTTGGACTATGGAAACACACATACTACCAAATGAAAGATTGGACTCTCATCTTTCATCAGAAAAAAAAGTTTGTTTCTACCTTATTCCGTTTTTCAGTAATCAACAATAGAAAATGGTTAGTTTCACCTCTGTTTTGAAACAAACGTCTTTTACCGTCTTTGGCACTCCTCCATAGGATTTTACTAAACGTTATTTAACGTTTTTGGCAGTCAAAGAGTTCAGGTAAACCTTTTTAGGATCTTTGTGCAGTTTGTCACTTTTTTTTTTACTCACGACCCAAAGCGTAACTGCAGCATCCCAACTGTGTGCAGCTCATGCGTGCAGTGTCGTACGCTAGCTAGCACCACAGGCTAATGCTAGCACAACGCTACATGTCCGCTACTCCGCGGGGACGCGCATGTCGTCAACCTCCACCACTCCACCCCTCCACTCCCCAAAGAGACTGTGGAGTGTGTAGGGTCCACACACTCAATAAAGCTGGTAGGTGCAGTCAGATTAAAACAGTCAGTGATTCTTTGTACTCATATGGGTATTGGTGGAGCATGCATAAAGTGGAAAAAGCCTTAATATTACCTTTTTAAACGGCACAATGCACGAATAGGAAATGGGAATTTTGGTTGCGAGTCCAAACTCTACTGTTCAAGGATTTTGTAAAATATAAAAAATATGACTCCAATGCGACAGTTTTTTTTTCTCCATCATGACGCATTTTTGTCAGGTGTGACTAATATTCCGGAGCGACTTTTACTCCCAAAAAACAGTGAAGTAATTTGGTCAGTTCATTGATGGTATTATTCCCACATAAACATTAACTCGTTAATGGCCCATTCGAACTCTTATTGCCGACTAAAACAGTTGCACCTACCGAGGCGTGCAAACAGCCTTTCAGTAGTGTTGAGACTTAACCGGCCGCATGTTGTAAATGAGGTCCCTGCTCTATGATGATCTCAAGTAATGGGGAAATACTGTCTTTAACGCGATTATCATTCCGGTTGACTCCACAATATCGTTCCCTTAGGCAAACTTTTTTTTTTCTTCTTTTTTTTTTTACCCGTTCAGGCTCTAGTTCACATTTATCTGCATTTCTCCATAATAGTGCTTTTTTATTTATAATTTTGTTTTGAATTCCACTTACATAAGTTGTAAAATAGTGTACTGAGAATTTCTGTGAAAAATGTCAGTAGAAATAAAGACCTCTTTTTGTTAGCAGGGATGTGATTTTTCCGCTAATTTGCGGAATTCCGCTTTTTTTATCTCCCCCCCAAAAAAAAAAAATCCAATTTTTTTATTTTATTTTTTAGTAGTTCATTGTGTATGCACATGACTCCGACAGATAACATCTTCTGCTATAACAAAGACATTTGTGGTATGCTCTAATATGAGTTACTTTTCATTTGGTCATGATACAATTATTTGTTCATGAAATTTGAACTCTTCAACATTATTTATGTGTTAACTTAGTAATCACATTAGTTAGATATGATGATATTCTCAGTGATAGTTTTTAAAAGCAAAGGCAGTCCAATGTTTTTGAATGTGACTGATTTTGAGTTGACTAAAACTGCCATTTTATATGGGATAGTTCAATATACATTGAAAATTTATGCTGTTGTTTTGTCTATTTCTTTGTCATGTGAGTGCATTGAAAGTACTTAAAAACACGGAAAACCCATGAGCTCCGGGGGGCCTAGCTGGGTGCCAGCGGCCCCCAGACCCCCGGCTAAATTTTCAGATAATTTCACTTTGGTCAAATCACATCCCTGTGTTAGGTACTTCTCCAAAAACCAAGGTTGAGCGATGTTGTGCTCAGCAGTGTTGAATATATCTTACCTGAAACTTAACTGGCCTTGTAATAAATCGAGTTAATTCTGACATTATTTGAAATATTTTCCATCCTCTTTCATTGTTTGCTAGGTTGATATCAAGGTTGTCTAGTCAAAAGCTCCTTTTAGCCTGTCGATGATGTTTGGCCGTTTTGGTGCGAATCAATGGCCCCGATGATGCTCAGGAAGGGGAAGAACAAAAACATTTGCCGACATTTTGTTTGTTACCAAATGTTACACTCTTAAGATTACTACCATAGTAGCACAGCTCTTGAATTTGACTTAAGATATTTGGAGGAAGTGCTGCTAAGAACTAAAATATGTGCAGCCAGAAATCATCAATATATTGAGAGATAAACCGTGCACAGTGTATGCGTTTGGTGTTGAACCATAGGCAGGCTCATAATCATTGCCCCTCTCCAGATGGAGGACGATACTCGACTCAGCAGAGGTCTTCCTGCTTCCTCAGGGCAAGGGAAGTAGGGGGGCTGCTGTGCGTGCAAGTGTGCGCGTGTATTCGGGGTGGTATTGAACCGTCGCATCGCAAGCATCCTCCTGGGAGAATAAGCATCACACTGAGGCAGCCAAATTAGATAACAGCTTTTTCCACCATCCATCCATAAGGGACAACTTTGTCAGCACATGCCTCCCAGTCACGTGTTCTTCCAGAAATTTGATCATAAAACTGCCATATGGAAAATGGACTTTGTGATGGATCAGGTCATCCACTGAGGTTATTTTCCTGAATTTCAACACCTGCGCAAACATAACGTTTCGGTGCTTATGTTGAAGGAGTATGAAAGCAACTTCAACATGAGTCCTTGTAAGGCAAAAATAAATATTTCTTTCAAATTTGACACAGGACAGAGAAGCGAACCTGATTTAGTTGAAATGATGAAACAAATTAGCGGTGCACCAATTAATCGTCTGGCCAATTTATTTAATTTTGGGGGGGGGTTAGTGATTAGCCCATCCCTTAAAAATAAACCGATCTTTTCTACCGATTTCATCTCCCTCCTCAGAGCTCTGAAAAAGTCAGCCATTGTCCTCTTCTGCTGAGATGACAAATAGGCTTTTCATTTTGATCTGAGAGAACTACTTCATGCGCAGTTATATAAAACAACCCATTTGTATTTTTTCCACATATATTGTTTAGTGTTTTTCTAATAAAACAAGATTGGAACACTGAAGGGGTATGCTGCTTGTTTTGAAAAAAGTCAGGGTCAGCAAAAATCGGGATCGGCTGGTCAGACCTTTGAAAAGATCAGAGATTAGCCAGAAAATTGGGACCGGTGCACCCCAAGAACAGATCCAATCTGTGAGTATAAAATATACTATGTAAATTAATTAAGAATGTCAAAATGTTCATTAACTCTTTCACTGCCACTGACGTTTAAAGACGTCAAGTAAAAACCTACGCTTCACTGCCAATGACGTCAAAAGACGTCATCCAATGATTTATTTATTTTTTTTTGAAACGGGTAGAGGAAACCCTTCCGCATGTCTGGTGAAAGTTTCAAGTCTGTCTGTTGTGCCTAATGACTATTTTTGGCCCCTAGAGGGCAGCGATGACTCTCTTTTGACAAGATCGGGTGGGCGTCAGTAGAGGCGGAGCTAGAGCGTCGAGCAGGAGATGAGAATGGAAGACAAAGGAAAAATGGCGGCCGGTCGCGAGGAGCTCACACCCGAGACGTTTTTTTCAAAGACCAAAAGCATCGCTGAAAAAGCACATTGTTGACGACGATGATCATCATCGATGATGAAGATGATGGTGACTCCGTGGTTGGAAAGCATTGACGCGGCAGTAGAAGACGTTAGATGGAGCTAGATGGAGGAGGGAACGGGCAATGGCGAGCGTTTGCAAGCAGCTCTACACTTACAAGACGAAAGGCATCGACCAACGCTAAAATAGTACATTGATATCCATGATGATGAAGGTGAATCCGAGCTTGACGGCGAAATTGGAACCGCTGACGCGGCGGCTATGACGGTGTCGTAACGCGGAGCGCAACCGAGCACGCACAGGCGGACGTTCGATCGGACGACGGAGAGTGCCCCGAGTCCAATGCATATTCATCGGAGAAGTGTGTACAGTCTGCTACTTGCTTTTTATTCCCCGGAAAAAAAGGCCGTCAAGAAAGTGTAACGTTTGCACGCAAAACGGACCAATGCGAAAGTGAAAGTAAACTGTTGTGCGAGTCCTGGCGTCTCCTTGCACGCAGGAGAGCGTTTCAAAAGGAAAAACTGTATTTGAAACATCCACATAATTGTAAGTAGTACCACAGTTGCACACATTTGTAAATAGTTTGCGAAATTGTTTTGTCAAATTGTTACACTGTTGAATGGAAATAAACGTATTTTGCAATCAAAAAACACTTTTTCATTGTTGGTGAAAGCGTTTTACAGAAGTAAAGCACTATTTAGGTGTTTGTGGCATCATTCATGGACAAAAAGAATTGTACAATTCACTAGAGTGCATGAAATAACATCGTTTCACAAAAAGCTCTTTTTCTCCGTTTTTTGTTTCAAAAGAGAGAATTTCGGTGAAAGTAACCATTTTCTATTGTTGATTACTGAAAAACGGAATAAGGTAGAAACAAACTTTTTCATTGACCTTGAAAGATCACTCAAAATGCTTAAATCGGCTGGCAGTGGGGACAACCCGTTTCTGAAAACGTCTGGCAGTCAAAGAGTTAAAATTGCCTACTTTTCTGATAGGTGACCATAAACGGATTATTTTTACTTAAATTATTTCGATTAATGAAATTGAGCGCTTAGTTCGCATCCCACAACAGTTTGCTGTTAAATGCTCTAAATTGACAGTGAAGCACCCTGGTTCATTCATTCAAGGACATCCTTTTAGCCGTAAGTTGGCTTGATGACATATGATTGCGTCTACCAAGTTTCCGACTTCAATCACTTTCCGTCTGCCATCTCCCAGAAAGCAAACAGCCTGGTTTTGTTTGAACGACAAGTGGGAATGGACCTTGCTGTCACTCCTGTCAGTGGGCGGATTGATGATGTCACAGGGTCAGCACGTCCTGCTGCGCTCTGCCTCAGTAAGGCGCTCGCTTGGCTGTCACGGAACACCTATTCATTCTTTCCTCCACACCACTACGCAATGTACTAAATGCATACCTCACACGATGACCACTTGGAAAACCACACGTCCTGCAACAAGGATATATTCATATTCTGTAAAACCCCAAGAACAAAGAAAGAGTTGACTGTTGGTTTATTGATTGTTCAAATTGGCAATAATTTAAAAAAATAAAAATAAAATCACGTCAGATTTATTGTTGTGCCCTCGCCATCTGATTTATGCCCACAGAAATGAAAGGTTTCAATAATTCAGGGACAAAAATGTGCATCTGCCAGGTTAATGTCCCAGTGTGGGAAATGAATCATTTGTGAGACCATCTCATCTTGTCTTGTCTTGCAAGTGTTTGAATTGTCGGACTTAGTGCACCCGTTCACCACCCACAAAATGCTGAAACTGATTTAAAGCCCGGTGTGTATGTGTAATGCCCTCTTCTGGCCAAAGAAATAGTTGTTGTTTTTTTCTTTCTTTTTTTTTTTTTTTAGGCTCACGTAAAACAGCAGTTTTGCTTCAAAACCTTTTTGTGTGTTTAATGATCAAACAGCAGGGACTCTTCTATCAATTCATATTACAGATTACAGTCTGGATGCTTTTACAGCAGCACAGGCTCAGATGATTATTTTGCATTAGTAGACTGCCATCTAGAGTCAGGAGGGAGTATTAAGCCGGTTGAGTTATCTATTAGATTCCTACTGCAGGGTTGACACACGCACGCACACACACACAATAATGAGAGAAGGGACCAAACATTATTTTTGTATGGGCTGGCCAAAAAGAAATATTCAATAGTCAAGGGTTGCTATAAAGAAAGACTACTCAACACACACACACGGTCTAATAATGAGAAAAGGGACCAAACATTATTTTTGTATGGGCTGGCCAAAAAGAAATATTCACACACAAAAGGTGAGAAGTCAAGGGTTGCTATATAGAAAGACTACTCAACACGCACACACACACACACACACACACACACACACACACACTGAATAGCAATGCGCATGATGGACAGCTCCTCCGAGGTCTTGGAGGTCCCCTGGGGAGGTGAAGGGTGGTGAGGTGAAGATTCTTAATGTCAGTCGCTGACTGTGAACCCACCGCGACTATGAGGTGCTGGCCTAAAGATAAATTGGGATATTTTTAATAAACTACAATGTTAATGCAATGTGGGATAATTGACATTTCACGTTGAGCTCTATAAGATTTCCTTTTATATGCACATGCATTTAATTTTGATATTAACTGCAGCTCTCAATTCACTGTGCAATTTTTTTATTTATTTTTTTTTTAGAGGCTGACATCCCCACTCATCATGCATGTGTGTGAACCCTTAGTGAGTTTATCACAACATTTCGAAGATCACACTCTCTTCCCAACAAATTCAGGCACGCAATCTTTTACATCCCGAGTTGGTAATTTGTGTTGTGCTCATGTTTTGTTTTGAATGAATGTTAGCCACATAGTAATTAGTAGCTGAAATTGAGAAACACAAAATACGCCATAAAACTAAGAGAAAAAGCCTTTGCATGTTTGCTCTGTTTTGGTCAACTTACTGCTTTTAAGTAGTAAAAGGGATACTTGACTCATTGAGCCATTTTCAGCAGCAAAAAAGTTTGAATTATGTCCAGAATTTAGTTAATTTGGTAACTTCATTATGTTTAATGTACAATTAATACCTTTTAAAAAGAAGTTTTTCCATTTCCTGCCGGCTGAAGATGACATCACCTGTGCTGAGGAAGTAGCTAACGACCAATCATGGCTCACCTGTTTAGTCGGCAAACTGAGCCATAATTGGTCGTTACTTACTTCCTCAGCACAGCTGATGTCATCTTCAACCGGCAGCAAGTAGAAAAAAATAGTTTTTAAAGTTATTAATTTAACAATAAAATAATGTCAGTTATCAAATTCTTTCTGGACAAAACATTAACTTTTTACTGCAGAAAAGGGCTCAATAAGTCAAGTATCCCCGAAAGCGTCATAATACTTGGTCAAAATTGTTTGTTGAGAATGTTTCATCTTTGATCCAAAAGGCTTCTTCAGTTCTAAATTTTAAGTGTGTTGGTCTGATGCCTGTTGTGAGTCCGTCCCCCGAGCGTGGTCACGCTGTGGCTCTTGTTGCACATGGCATGGCTGGTGAAATAGCGTTCTGCATACCAAGCAGATATTCGAATGCTGGTGGCGAAACAGCTCTTCAGTGACCACTCACGACAGGTGCAGGTGCAAGCCGCCCCCCCCCCCCTCCCTTGGGAGAGGAGTTTCCTAGTTTGATGCAGATGCCGTCTTTGATGGCTTGTTGTCAGACAAGTTGTTTGATTCGACTGTAGATGGACTTGTGCTCCTGCATTTGAAGTTGCGGCGCACACAGGATGATTATTGTTACGTAAGAGATTTTACAGACCTAAAAAATGACAACAGAAAATCAGGCATTTAACAGTTTTGATTGTACTGTGTGCTCTCACACACACAAAGACCACCACTGATCTAGAATTGTGTCTCCAAGACAAATTTTGCATGATAAAACGTGATATGAAAAATAATGGAAGAAGAATAAGAAATGTAGGAACTACCGGGAAGTTGGTTGAAGAAAGATAGTAAAAAAAAAAAAAAAAAATGTTAGACATGTAAAATAAGCACTTTCTGGCTCCACGAACTGCAACTCCAATTCTGCGGTCAAGCGAACTTTGTGTTTCAGGGTTAGGTTTCCAAGATACTTGAACTCCTCCACACATCGACAGGCGGATCGGTGCAGCGTCTGCAGTGATGCGGACGCTGTATCGGTCCGTTGTGGTGAAGAAGGAGCTGAGCCGAAAGGCAAAGCTCTCGATTTACCGGTCGATCTACGTTCCTACCCTCACCTATGGTCACGAGCTGTGGGTCGTGACCGAAAGAACAAGATCCCGGATACAAGCGGCCGAAATGAGTTTCCTCCGCAGGGTAGCCGGGCTCTCCTTTAGAGATAGGGTGAGAAGCTCGGTCATCCGAGAGGGACTCAGCGTTGAGTCGCTGCTCCTCCACGTTGAGAGGAACCAGTTGAGGTGGCTCGGGCATCTGGTTCGGATGCCTCCTGGACGCCTCCCTGGGGAGGTGTTCCGGGCATGTCCTACCGGCAAGAGGCCCCGGGGACGACCCATGACACGCTGGAGAGACTATGTCTCTCGGCTGTCCTGGGAACGCCTTGGGGTCCCGTCGGATGAGCTGGCTGAAGTGGCTGGGGAGAGGGAAGTCTGGGCTTCCCTGCTAAAGCTGCTGCCCCCGCGACCCGACCCCGGATAAGCGGAAGAAGACGGACGGACGGGTTAGGTTTCGTTTCAATTACGCGTACTTCCTTGTTCCTCAGTCAGATCACTTCCTGATTGGCTGCTTTCTGTTGCATGTCACAGTTCATGGCGTCATGACTCGGGAGTCGTTGGCCTTCTCCACACACAAAGAGTTTTGGTCCTGAACATTAACATGTTGAATATTTAAGATTGTTGACCTGACCCGTTTTGGACCCTATTATGAGGACAAAGTCAAAATTGATGTCCTTGGTCGGAAGGAGGCGAAGGTGTGATTTATTTATTTTTTTGTACCAGGCCAGAAGTTCTCTCAATACATCCTCACTGAACACTGGCAATCCAGTGGACAACCAGCAGACCATGAAGAAATGTTTTCTGAAAATTTCCAGGATGTGTTGATGTGAGAAAATGACCATATGGATGGAGTCCGTTCCAAACTATCGTAAAAAAAATAAATAAATCTGTATATCATCATCACAACACCTTCATTAACTGTACAGCCAAAAAAAAGAAGAAAAAAGTAATACTTAATGTAATCTGTGCACCCAACAAAACTCAACGCAGCTCTGCTTACTTTTTGGCTTTAAAGGGGTGTCACAGCCAGGTATTTCAGAGAGTGTAATCCAGGGACCGATTCTGGCATCGCTTGAAAGTGGCTCTGGATTTTAAATGACCCTAGCTTAACCTGTCATGGTTGGCGAAAACTCAATGTGGGGGTGGTTATTATGTAAATTAGCCCTGCTGACACAGTACTTAACAAAGAAAAAAAGAGTAGCCGACACATTTTCAGAAACAAATAACAAATGATTGATTTGCTTAATGGGGGGCAGACACTCCAGAGACCCAACTCATTGTAAAGAAGCCATTAAAAGTATATTTCCTATAACATTCTTTCATAAGTGTAAAGTAATTGCTCCTTTCTGTAAATGTACCCTCGATTTGCTGCTTTGTATCCTTGTCACTTGACCTTTTTGTGCCGAGAAGAAAAAGCCTGCAGTCCACTAACTAGTCCTATGGGGTACTTTAGTGACTCTATTTAGAGTAAATTTGACTATTAAGAGTTTGACTTTATTTAGATAGGGACCAAATAGACTCTGTTTTAGAGATTTACACTAGGAAGAGAGTAAAATAAAGAATTGGGGGGGGGGGGAAATATGTATAATAAAATAAAAGTCACTCAAGGGTTGAGGAACAAACTAATGACCTTCAGCTGGGGAGACTGCCACACTACCACCTGAGCTATGCCCCCTCCTACTGTTTGCTTATCTCCAAGAGACCAAAGATATCGCTTTTGGTCTCCTGGAGTTAGAAAAAAATCCAGCTGACATGAGTGATATAACACACAGCATGAGCTGCGTGGCTCAGGGAGTAGATTGTCTGTCTCCCAAGCTGAAGGTCGTGAGTTTGTAACTTCACCCTTGAGTGACTTTTATTTTGTTTTTTTCCCAATTCTTTATTTTACTCTTTTCCAAGTGTAAATATTACTCCAAAACGGAGTCTATTTGGTCCCACTCTAAACAGAGTCAAATTTACAATCAGGGATGTGATTTTTCCGCTAATTCGCGGAATTCCGCTTTTTTTATCCCCCCCCCCCCCCCCCCCCCCCAAAAAAAAATTTCAGATTTTTTTATTTTTTTAGTAGTTCATTGTGTATGCACATGACTCCGACAGATAACATCTGCTATAACAAAGACATTTGTGGTATGCTCTAATATGAGTTACTTTTCATTTGGTCATGATACAATTATTTGTTCATGAAATTTGAACTCTTCAACATTATTTATGTGTTAACTTAGTAATCACATTAGTTAGATATGATGATATTCTGTGATAGTTTTTAAAAGCAAAGGCAGTCCAATGTTTTTGAATGTGACTGATTTTGAGTGGACTAAAACTGCCATTTTATATGGGATAGTTAGTCAATATACATTGAAAATTTATGCTGTTGTTTTGTCTATTTCTTTGTCATGTGAGTGCATTGAAAGTACTTAAAAACACGGAAAACCCATGAGCTCCGGGGGGCTACGCCCCCCTTGTCCCCCCACCAGAGCACTGCCCTGGACCAGCGCCCCCCAGACCCCCGGCTAAATTTTCAGATAATTTCACTTTGGTCAAATCACAGCCCTGTACAATACAAAATTTACGGTGTCGATTGTACCTTAAGGGACTGACGTCGCCGAGTATTTACATTATCTGACGTTGAAGAAGGTACACCGGCAAACCTGTTATGAAAATGAACTCATGGAGTGGATAGCCTGATTAGATTTGAGGAAGCGCATTGAATTGTATCAGGAGGGAAGCTGGTGGAGGATTCTGAGACGGAAAATTGACATCCAGTTTTTAATATCTTGCGTAACCAATTTAAGCAGCATCTGCACATCAGTAAGTAGGTCGCACTCCATGTAGACACAGCGGCTATGTTTCTTTTTTTTTTTTCGTGTGCTTCCATTTTCAAGCTCCATCAGAATTCCCTGTGCAAGGCACTGGTTCCCCGAGTTCCCTCTTGACCGTCACCCAGTGCCGCACTACCTCACTTCCAATGTATTCCGTCTTTCCCTTCTGTCTCATCACTTCTTTTTCCCCCAACCTTTCCTTTTTTTTTTGAGTGAATTTCAGGTTGATTAGCAAATATTCCCATTCTGCGTCTCCTCCTCCTCCTCCTCCTCCTCCTCTCTCTCGTCTTTCTCTCTCATCTTGTGAGACGGCGGTGGAACGGCAGCCTCAAATGTAACTAGTCGCCCGTCACGCTGCTCCGTTCCTGCGCTCCATCTCGCTCTGCGCTATTCTCCACTGCACTGCTTCCCTCTCTTTCTCGCACCTCTCCCCCTCTCTCTTTTCCCTCTCTTTTCCTTCTCTACCTGCATCCCCCCTCACTCTGCACGCGCTTATCTCTTGTTCCTCAGCTCAGCTCCACTTGGGGGAAATAGCGCACACTCTTGTTTCACTCTTGCATGGCCGCGGGTGGAAGTGGAAAGTATTGCTGGCGGTTCTCCAGCCTTGCCACGGACTCTGTGGATCTGTGTGGGCCTGAGGGAGGTGAGCGGGTAGCGGGACCTGACAACGGGGCGCTTCATCTCCTCTGGGAAGTAAACGGTTTGAAAGTGGTGCCGCTGGCAGGAGTGGTTGATGGTAGCGCCTGGAGGGTCATGCCCTGGGACTTGTGCGCTTTGCGCTGCTTGGAGCTGGAGATCTTCTCCTATTTCTGCCCCACCTTGATCCTGGTGCCGGGGGAAGCTTCCAGGCACCGAGAAGAGTGGGCACCATGAACCAACTGGATGCGCCGCGGCCAATCAACTGGACTATCAGGAAACTGTGCCACGCAGCCTTCCTGCCGTCTGTACGCCTACTCAAGGTAAAAAGAACACAAAGCTGGATGGGACTGCTGTACTTTAGTGGAAGATTTTGTAAATGGGTGAATGTCTCCAGGGGGTGCTTGTCAAGTCTTTGGAGGGTCTTTAAATGCCCTCAAGAATGGATGTTTCCAGGAATACTCAAGTGTGGCATAACTGCCGGTGTAAAAACGGCCATATTGGGGGAGGACCAAGATGGAGAGTGGAGAGATGCATGATGTTCCGGTGATTGAAAGTGAAATGATAAAAAGGGCTTCTTTTTTTTGGGGAGTCGCCGAGATCTGAACAATACAAGATACCAGAGGGTAAATTAATGTGAATGTGGAGTTTGAGATTTGGTTGAGGTAGAAATGTGGAAAAGTGGAATGTTGACGTGAACAGCAAGAGACGGACGAGTAGAGATTCGTACAGACGGATGAGCCGAGATGTTCAATGAATGACGACGGATGCACCGAGGAGGTTTAGGAGATCGACTATGCAGATGTGCAGCGTGAAACCAAAGTTGGCATGTTTTGAAATCGATTCAACAGTGCACCTTGACGGACAGTAGTACAGTTTTTTT
Source organism: Vanacampus margaritifer (assembly GCF_051991255.1). Classification (NCBI taxonomy): domain Eukaryota; kingdom Metazoa; phylum Chordata; class Actinopteri; order Syngnathiformes; family Syngnathidae; genus Vanacampus; species Vanacampus margaritifer. The sequence continues at coordinate 5,550,546 of NC_135434.1, forward strand.
ATTGCAAAAAAATTTAAATAAAATAGACTCTAGGTGTCATCTTAGCACAAATCATCATTACCAACTTGGGACTAGTGTGTCAGCTGTGCATGCGAGTTGTGTAATAGTCTTTATTACTTGTTTTCGGGCACGTGCTTAGCTATTTATTATTCATGCGTGTATTTTGTGAGCCACTTCGCTCTCTCCTTATCTGAGAGGCTCTTGGAGGAAGCCCCTTTGCTCTGATGTTGAAGCACACAGCTGGTGTCGCATGTCAAGCATTTGCATATGTATAGCCTTCTTAAAAGGATTTCATTGTAACACTTGATTGAATGTGAATGCGTGTGCGTGTGAGCATCCCTGGATGTGGCTTGATTCCTCAATCTCTCACAAGGCTTCTTTTTTTTTTTTTTTTTTTTGCATCCAATGCCTTCACACAAACCTCTGAAGTTGAACACTTGAGGTTGTATAATTCAAATTTTTTTTTTTTAGACCAAATATGTCAATAAAGTTCTATAAAGCGGTTTTAATGCAGGAGGTGTGTGAGATCTCAGCAAACCTCACTAGCGCTCAGTCCTGAACATCAAAGGATTGACTTTGGATTCATGGTCTGTTTCTTCTTCATTGGCTTTTTCATGACACTTATTCCATAGCATCCAGAGTATCAAAGGAAGATCTATGTCGATATCGCCTAAGGTGCCTTTGAGACGTCATTCCAAACAGCAAAAGCTGAAATTTTCCATTGTGTTGAGTTGATAGCTATCACGCTATTATGTTATGCATGTTGGTTAAGCTAGTACAATTTTTGTTTGGGGGAAGGGGCGTGAATTAACTGCAAGTAGACTATGTACATGCAAACAGCAAAATATGGGAGCCTGCTGACAGGGTGGACAATAATGACAGGGTGGACAGTTTTGGCTAATATTAGCATTTTATGAGCACATGGTGAGCCTTTACTTACAAACATAATTCTGTTAGGACGCTGACTGTGTATCACTTAACAAATGTATTTCAAAATTTTGAAATATTTTTATACCGATGGATATTTCACTATGACAGAGAGGACATGTTAAGCCTGACACCATCTAACTACACACATTAGCCACTATTTCAGCCTCTATTGAAGATTTCATCATTTGCTCCCAAAAATGTATAAAAGCGTTCTATTTTAAATATTGCCATGGTTCCAAAAACATATTTATACGTTTTTTTTAATGTGTGGTGTTTTTTAAAATGCTAAAGAATACAGAAGACTTTGATGCAGCCTCTGACCTGAAGAGGTCGCTTGAAGTAATGGTAGTTATTACAAAAAGTGGCCAGTAGGTGACAGCAGAGTATAAGAGATCAACCAGGGCCCCGTTGCAACAAGCTTCCCCCCCCCCGTGTTTTCAACAGATTTGTGAATAATGATTAAACCTAGCTATATTCTAATGCTAATTGCTGCAAAACTGAAACCGATGCAAATATACTTTTTTTCCTGATGAAAGAAGAGACTATTATCTTTCATTTTGTAGGTTCCATGTTTTGATAGCATGATAACACAATATTCTATGAGCCTTGCAAAATCTGTCAAAATCCAGTAAAACAGCCGGGAGCAAAGGGGGTTGCTTCACTGAAAATGGCTGGGAGTGATTGAGTTAATGGGGTAGGGGTGAGCTATTGTGCTCCTACACTACTTGGAGTCCATATTGGAACGCTTGACAAACAAAATTCTAGAAGAAGCCTGATGGGACAAATAGTCGTTGTCCAAGATTTCAATGCTCTCTTCTGCTTTGAGTTAATTACCATTTCCTCTGACACTTCTGGGACTTGCTGCGATGACTTTCACACACACAATATTTTCGATTTCAGAGCTCGAAATTGTTTGAGCGTATTCCCACACCAAATATTCCAATCCTGTGTCCAGTGGCTCTTAAAATATACAGCGGGAGGATTTAACGCTGTGCTATCTTTAGTGTGTGGTTGCTGAGAGTTCCTGCTGAAATTAATGTGAAATGAGCTGTATAGTATTACACGAGATGATGAATGGGAGTTTGCAGCCAGTTTGCGTAAGGCACTGTGAGAAATGCCAAAGCAATCACAAGATTGTACAAGTGTGAAATGCAGACTATAGCAGAATTTGTAATTTATTGAAAATAGGAGGCTTCCCTGCCTTGCTTCACTTTTTTTTTTTTTTTTTTTTTTATAGTCCCCAAGCTGAGCTGAGTAGAATCTTTCACAGTTTCTGCTGCCATTGTTGGAGTTTCTAGAGAACTGTCATGCATGTAACTATGGGGGAATAAAAGTTTTACTGTCAGCACACTGTACTCAATTTTTTTTTTATGCCTAGCCATCTTTTCCATATAAATCTGTAAAAAAAAAAAAAAAAAAAAAGTGTCTACCTGACATCCCACTCAAAAGATGTTTTATGTAAGATTTAAGATCTTCCACTTAACCAACAGCAAATGAAGGTCAAACACCAGGAGGATGGACCATCACTGGCGTTTTAATTCTTTTCCACTAGGTATGCACCATTACCGCCATTACTCGTACTCGGACTTACAAAAATGCTGCAATACTTTGGCAACGATACCATTTCACCAGCCTGACATATCACAGTAAATTTTGTAGAGTCAATTTAACCAAAGACCAAAGAGACACAGTTTTAGAGTAGTATTTACACTTGTAAGAGTGTGAAACAAATAATTGAAAAAAAAAATAAAATAAAATAAAAGTCACTCATAAGGAAAGCCCTCATACTTCTGCATCCCTCCTCTCAACTCAATGCAATATTTACATGTATAAAAATAGATAACCGTAGTGTCTTGAGTGGTGTGACTGAGGTATTGTATTGGAATGCTCGGAGGCAGACGTCAAGCTGTCAGTGTGAAATGAATCTTAACAGGCCTGTCATGGAGAGATTTCTGCATGGCGAGCACTTTCCTCACATGTCAGAGTTATTACCTGCCCTCCGCTGCCCTCTCGTTTATGTGCACGTGTGTGAGAATGCAGCAAATACGCTGTCAGATGCGTATGCGTCCTCAGCCAGTATAAATGTGCATTTTTTTTTTTATTGCCGTCCCGCTGATACAGTTAATGTTGCAGCAAATTACGAGCCTGTCTGATCATTTGAACGCACCGAGCTACTTTGAGCGACAAAGTGCAACTAAAAGCAGCACCTCCAACCTTTTTTAGTTATTACCATATTTTACTTGCACTGATTTAATGGCGCACATCGTGCATTATAAAAGGTTGATTTGTCAATCTTGGTGATTGCGTTCTCTTTGGACTTGAAACCTCTCATGGTCAAACACCATGCTGGTTTGTAGCACCCTCATTTCCTGAAAATGTAATCAAATGTAAACTTAGCACGATAAAAAAAAAAAAAAAAATCCCAATTCAAAACCCGCTAAATGTTATAATTCCACCAATGATGTAATAAAAAACATCAATGGGAATGCCTTGCTATATTAGTGCGCTCCATTATTGGGGATTACATTGCATTTCAGGTGGGTGCGCCCTCCCCCCCCCCCTCTCTCTCTCAAAATTGCTCATGTAAAACTTATGGATAATGTAATACAGACGCTCCCCACCTTACGAACGAGTTACGTTCCGGACGATCGTTCGTAAGGTGAATTTGTTCGTAAGTTGCTTCAGTGCTATATTTTGTATTATAATTTATGTTTAAAGCCTATATAAGTATATTGAAGGTTTATATAAGTATGTTTAAGGCTTGTACAAGTAACCTGCATTGGTTTGTACTGAAAAAAACGTTTAATAAAATGGAGAGAATACGTACAGTACTGTACTGTACTACGTATGTTAGAGAGAGAGAGCGAGAGACGCACACAGTATGTACATGTACGTAATAAGATAAATAAAATGAAGTTTAACTTACTTTTGCAAGATGTACTTAAGGAGATGATGGAGGAGGAGGAAGAGGAGGATTTTATATCATGAGAGATTCTTCGTCGTCGCTGGAATCGGCTTCAAAAGTTATTTCCTGCTTCATGGGGACCGGCGTTTTCTTCCTCCTCCTCCTCCTCGCCACGTTGCTCAGCCTCCAATGAGCTCTCACAGCGCCAATCGTCGGTATTAGCGGCGGAAAGAAGCACTACGCGCAATACAAAATCGAACTTACAGCATCTCTTTCCGAACATTTTTCGACATACTTTACGCGCAGAAATGTTCGTATGTACCGTTGTTCGCAACTCGAATGTTCGTAAGTAGGGGAGCGTCTGTATACACGTCCATTTCCGTTTTGAGAATCCAAACTGCCTTGACTGACTGTCTTCTAACATGAAAGAAAAAACGTTTCATTCTTTTATAACTGCTTGTTGATGCTGTGGTTGGATCGGGGAATGTATTGTGTGCGCGTGTGCATGTGTGTGTTTGTGTACGTGTGGGCTAACCTGAGGCGGGCTGTGATATTGATCATTTATTTACCCAGGGGCAAATCCTCATTGTGTACAATCTTTGCTCTACAAACACATTCAAGTCTTGGCTCTGTTTGCTATCATTTGCATATTATTGTGAGCTAACAATAATTTATTCCTTAGGTCTCTGTGTGTAGTATGTTTGCAATTCAAATGTGTGGTGTGCTTGATAATAAAAAACGGAAACATGGTGTGGTGCTTTAATGGAATATGGCGACCATTTTTATGACAAGGATATACTATATTCACGTGTTTGCGTTTCACACATTAAACTGTGCACTTTGTGGTATATTGTATAGTTACATTTGCAAGGCATTTTAAAATGAAATCGTTTCTGCTTTGGTGCTTTGTCGTTGTCAATGTAATGTGACTGACAATCATGCTGCACAGAAAGCTGTCAAAATGTGGTTGATTGACACTTTCTCCCCTCAGGGAGGGTGATTAAAAAAAAACAAAAAAAAAAAAACTTCCTTTTTTTTTTTTTTTTGCTTATTTGGATGTACTGCATGAAGCACTATGAACCACATTTCTACTGTCGAAGTATCAAGCAAGTCATTAAATGCACCATAACAGGTTCCCATCAAACCCGTGGTTGGGTGGTGTCACAGCGCAAGAGCAATGGCCTTCTTAAGCGGGCCCTAATAGAAGTTTAAATTCCAACTCACACCTTGTGAGTAAATCGCCTGCGACAGAAAGTCAAAGATAACGATTGAAGTGCTCGCACAATATGGTCGGCCACCACTCGGCTGATCGCACTGTACTGCCTGCTTGTTGCTCTTACACTTCAGTCCTGATGGTGTCTGTAGCGTGTTTTCAATATTAGCTAACGACAACTAGAACTATAAAGAAACATGCCGTATCACTTGCGTGTTGCTCTATGCGGACTTTTCAAAGTAAGAGACACCAAAACCTCTATGTATGATCATTTCTTGATTTTTTTTTATACAAGGTATTTACTTCATAGTGCTAGCAAGCTTAGGCTGCCAAGCTAATCAGGCTAGCCAAATTTGCAACGTTTGAGGCTATCACTTTTGTTCTTTTTAGTTACAGGCCTGCCAGATTTACAGGATTGGTGACATGCTGTATTTCCGTGAATGTTTTAGGTAGAGATAGACTGATATGGTTTTTCCAGGGCCGATACGATACTGATTATATTGGTAGTCAAGGACCCCGATAACCGATATTTGGAGCCGATATTAATTTTCACTAAAAGAGAAAATATTGGCATCAATACTTAAAAAAAAAAATCCAAACTCCAGCTCTGATTTATTTTATTTAAAAAAAGTTTTAATTTCAAACAAAGACAGATGGTGCAGAGTTCCCAGGGTCAGAAGCATCTATAACTTAAATAATTAGTTCCCTGAATTTTTCAATTTTATTTCCCTAAACACTTTTTTAAATCTATCATACGACCGTATGATTCTTCAAAATGGCAAATGTCAATATCCGTCAAAATGCTGAATATCTGCACCGATAATCGGCCCAGCCGATAATTGGTTTTAGGATTATTTCACAATCTTTTATTTACACCTTTAGCCATTTTCTGATCAAACTTTTAGTCTAGAATTTTCTTACTTGCTGGACAACTGTTGTTCTGAGGTTTTAAATTCTTGGTTAGGATGTTTTTCTCTTTAGAATCAAGGTTGCAACATTTTTGTCGTTTTGGCTTTATTTGGCTCCTGTAACTTGTTGCTTTGCTCTGACAACCTTGATCCAGGCTTCTGATTATTATTTTTTTTACCCTCCATTTATTTCCTTCATTGCATATGACAGACGTTGAAGTTTTGATCAAAGATACTTGAAATCTCATCTCCGTCAGCCTGCGCCTCGCTCTTCAGGTGTAGGCAACATTGACGGCTGACACTTTTATAAGTCGGAGATGGGGATTTTTTGTGAACACAAATCAAATTTGACAGATGAAGGAAAATGGAAGTTATTTTATTCTTATTTGGCACTCTGAAGCCCTTATTTGATTCAGTCACACACCTCCTGTCGTTTTGATATGACCCTGTGTATCTTCATATATTTTGGATTATTTTTGCCTCTCTATACAATTGTGTAAAAAAAAAAAAAAACAAGTGTTTGAAAGTGTTATGCCATGGATTTTTATTATGATATGCCACAAAAAGTCAAGAAAAAAATCAAAAAAAAAATACAAAATTAACAATCAAAATGCTGGTTGCTGCAAACATTATGAGCCTTCGACCTTTAAGTTGCCACTTGTCATTCTTTCCCACTTCTACATGTTCATCACTTCCTTGTCATGTCTTTCTGTCCTCTTTCATTCGCTACATTTTGTAAGTCACACATTTGTCCCCTTCATCTTCTTCTGTTTCTCCCTCCCACACAATCATAAAGCATATATAACAATGTCTTATGCAAAATACATGAAGGAAGGCATGCTGCTGCTAAAAAATAAATATATCTGTCTAACGCTAAAAATAAATGTTACATAAAAAGATCCTCCACTGCATATTATATCATCACTTTGGAGCACAACATGTATTGAATGTATGGTCGGCTATACGCAAAAACACAATCAGAGTATTTGTTTCAATTCCTAGTAGTTAAGAGTAAGATGTTGCTGAACTTATTTTCATCATAGTCATTTTTTTTTTTCTAAATTCAGAAGTTGATAAGCCTGAAGCAACATACATCAAAAACAATAGATACGTAGAAAGGGCATAGGTGGAAGAATAAGTCACATACATTATTGTGCAAGTTGCACTCTAAAAGCAGTTGGGTCAAAAGTAACCCAATGACATGTCAAATCTGGGAAATTACCGAATGAACAATACTTTTTTTTTTTTTTTCCCAGGAGAGCTTAGTATTGTTCATTCGATTTGACATCATCATTGCTCTCCTTTTTTTTTTTAAAAAAACAAATAAATTAAAAAAAATTAATAAATGTTTTTTTTTTATTATTATTTTTTTGAATGAACAATACTGAGCTCCCCCCCCCCCCAAAAAAAGTAAAAAAATAAAATAAAATAAAAAGTAACCCAATTATGGATCAAAAATGGACAGATTCACTTTATGGGTCAATTTAACCCAATTTTATGAGTTGTTATATACAAAATAACCCAATCAGTTGATTTACACTAAAATTTAATTTAAATTGACTCAAGTAGAGGACCGCTCAATTTTTTTTAATTTTTTTTAACCCATATTTGGGTTATTTTTGACCCAACTGTTTTTGGAGTGTATGCAAGCAAAGGCCCAAGTTACTGTTGGCAAAAATCAAACAAGTTGAGCCACTTAACCCATAAGTCATGTCATTAGGGATGTAACGATATCCAAACATCAGGATACGATATTGTCACGATATGAAGGTCACGATACGATAATTATCACGATATTGTGGTGAGGTTGGCGTTACAAAAAAAGGTCACAATATTGTAAAAAAAAATGAGCTCATACTATAAAAAAACACAATGTTGTGCTTTTGTACATAACAGTAATGCATATAAACAACCTACAATCTCTAATAAACACTTAATATTGAGGCACTTGCTGATGCACGCACACATTGAGCTTCTCCACATATTGACTTGCTTCAAAAGCATATTACGTACCCCTTCACCTCACCATTAGCGTGGATTTTAAACATAGAAGGGCCAAAACATGCCTTGTGAAAATTAAACCGCACTAAAAAATAGCCACCAGAGGGTGCTTGAACTGCACAAATGGAAATCAACCTGACTTTTTTTTTTTTTTAACAGATGTGCTGCTTTTAGTATCGTGACATGACGACGATGGTATATTGTGGCAGTTTTAATATCGCAATATCACAATATTGCCGTTATCGTTACATCCCTACATGTCATGCAATCTTGCTCTGTTGTCTTGTTTTTTGTACGGTCGGTCCTCAGTTCATAATAGCGTACGGTCTTGACTCGATTGCAAACCAATATCAGTCCTGAAAAATGGGGAAGTTACGGAGTAAAAATTTCTTGCATACAGCCATACTTAATGGTTTTCATGAGATTTTTGATGTTTACATTTATGGTTGCAAGTGCTTTTCATACAAATATTTACTGTTGCTATGGCTTTACTACTGCATTACCGTAAATCTCGTTCGATTACATCCGCTGTATATTCCCTTTCTTCTGTTATCATGTTTTTCTTTTCTTAACACCCCTTGTTCAGTCCCTATTCTGGAGCATGTGTCGCCCCCCCCCAAAATTATATATATATATGATGAAGCAAAACACACTCTCTGAGTCAATCCTTTGATGCTATCTGAACTGAGTTCTTTTGAGGTATGCTAAAGTCGGTCCGAAGAGATTCGGTGAAGTCTAGCGCGATATGCTGAAGCCATGCTTGACTTCCTGTTTGCTTAGGAACCGTCGAGGCGTGCATCTGCGGAAAGTTTTGTTCTGTTTCCAAACTGTATGACTTCATGGGGGGGGCTGAATTGAGAAGTCCATCTTATCTGACTTTACTGGGGTGCACTTTGGACTTGTTGCCAGTTAGTTACAAACTACACAACCGTTCACACTCCCATTCATGCTGATGGACAATTTAGAAATAAATGAACCTAACATGCATGTTTTTGGAATTAACCCTATAGAGCCTCAACCATGAAATATATGCGAGAAAATTGAGATTATTTGTAAATATAGTATGTATTGCTCCTTTTGAACAAACAGACAAAAAATGTTTTTGGAAAATCAACTTCCACAGAAGACTTTTGATTTGTGTCATATTTGATACATCTGGTGACAATGCTTTAAATTCGTACATTTATTTTTTATTTTTTGGGGGGGGGGGGGGATTCTTACATTTATAACTGTCAAACATAATAATCAACAGACATATCAAACATATGAGTATTTCCAAAAATCAGCAAGCAGAGGAGACTGTGCAAACTTGATACAGTTGGACCAAAAATTTCAAACCCCGAACCTCAAAACTGCGTCAACCCCAAATAACAGTGCTTCAGAATTTTTATTGTAAAAACAAAAGCAGCAGTGCCCAAATCATCTGGCTGCCACAACAAAACAGGAAGTTGGTGTAAAAATACAAACAGGAAATGTCATTTACACTTCGATGTGGTATCATAGCATAAAAAATGCATCCTATTTACAGCTTCATGTTGGGTGGGACATGCTGTCAGATTTGCTGTAAGGTAAACATCAGTCATATTCCCAACACTTGTGAGTGCGTTTGAGGTCAGACTTCCCGCTCGCTCTTCCTGTCACACTTCCTGACACTTCCAAAGTGTGGAGAGCAGATCCGACTTGAGTGTCAGATCAAAGCGGAGGGAACAGCGTCTTGTCATGTGCACGCCTTTCGGCTTTGCCTCTCTTTCACAACCAGGCTCACAGGATGCTTCCCCACCGCTCGCTCGTTTGCGTCTCGCTTAAGCAGCAAAGAGCGCATTTAGAATGATTTCAATAAAATCATCATGCCGCTAATGAACTGCGGCGAAAACAAGCTGCCAATTAACGCATCTTTCATTCAATGTACGTCCGACATTTCCTCCTTTTAATAAGAGGCCGGCTGTCGCAAACGATTGTCACGCATGTTTACGCTGTTTTGTTGTTATTTTCGTCCGGAAATGCATTTGTCCTGAATTAATGCAACAAACAGACATTACAGGATGAATCTGCTCACTGCTCAGCTGCTGAATCTTTTATGAGAATGAGACGCTGAAAGGACCTGAAGTTTCTGAATAAATGCATAATTTGGCAAAACACCTCCAGCTGTGGATAGTTCCCACACCCGGGTACGCAAACGGGCGCTCACGCACACCAACTCTATCTATATCTATTGAAAGAGGAATAAAATTATTTGTCCTCTTTGCGTGTTCCAAAATTTGAAGACAGATTTAATGTAAGAAAAAACACCTTTGCAAAAATGATTTTTTAATCTAACAGAGATCTCTGGACACTCAAACAGCCTCTAATTCATCACTTAAACAGGTGGGATTCAGAGCATCGAAATGTGTCTCTTCCGCGTGTACAATGGCTTCTTATAGTTAAAAGACCTCCTCTCTTTTATTTGTAGACAAAACATATCTCTGGGTACTTTTCCATGAGCGTATGGCGAAAACAGAGTCAGGAGTGCGTGTTCGAAACAGATTCTGTTCTCAAGGACCAAATGTGTTTTCGCACAAAGCGCTGAGAAGGAACTTTTTAGACTAAATAGTATGTCTCAGCATAAGGTCAGATTATACCGAAATCAACACCATCTGCTCTGCACAGGCCACAAAACATTTCGACAAGGTTAATATAAAGAATTAAAATGTTAATAATGTGTAACAATGGTTAATATATGAAATGAAGAATTAAAAATGTTATAATATCTATCACTATCCACCCACATTTTCCACCATGTAGTGAGTATCGCTATGCCCGTGACGTCGGCAGCAGATGTATGAAGTCGAAACAGTGACCTTACACCTTGAAACTGCTATAGGGAACGTTTTGCTGGTGATAGAGAGCTATTTAATAATGCATGAAGGCAGTAAATATTCATGAAATTGTATGGGAGCACTGACACTTTCACTATACCATATGTGCAGTGTTGGCCGCCACCGTTTATGTAGTAAAATGTCTATTTTTTTACTCTGACACCGCCATGTTTTTTTTTTTTTACATTTTTCTTTTCTATGCTTGCCAAACTGGGGTGCCACAATGTTTTATTAACATCATCCTCAGCAGTAACCATGAGCCGAGTATAATAAAAAAACATTTTTTGAATGAAAAAGGAAATTCCCACGGGCCATACTATTAAAGGGGAAGTCAATCTTAAATATTTCTTGTCAATAATATGTTGTCAATCACCTATATGTCACCTATATGACCTCACTAGTCTAAACATGACATTCTGATTTAATATTACATTTGTGGAATATGAGTTATGAAGCAAAAAACTGCTGTTTTTCTCCATCTCATGGGGCGGCCATTTGGACCAATCACAGCTCACCTGTTTTCTGAAGCTCAGCTGTGATTGGTTGTTACCAAGGTTATTATAGCTTGGGGATTTTCATTTTTGTTAGTTTTGTTTTTTTAAATTTAGTTAGTTTTAATTAGTTTACAGGGTGCTTAGCTTAGTTTTAGTTAGTTTCAGTATTGGTTCTAATTTTTTTTGTTTTTTTAATGTGTATTACTTGTGCGCAATATTTAATATTACCTAGTGTTGTATTTCGGCTGAGCTAAATGAAAAAGCAGGCGAGGCGAGCCATTGGAGCCAAAAGTCGCAAAATTTTCGCTTAGGATGACGTCATCTGAAGGTGCTTTTCGATTGGTTGTTGCTAGATGACTTCCGTGTGAGACACTTTCAAACGTCCTTATTCTGGTTAAATAAATATACATCGCATTTAAGATCATCCCCAAAGACTCATGCATTAAATGAACTATAGTTAGTTTTACTTAGTTTTGTAAACATAAAATGTAGTTTCAGTTAGTTTTCCTTTTTTTAAAAAGCATTCTCGTTTTTTTGTTTATTTTTTTAATTAAATAGTTTTTTTGTTTTGTTTTTTTGTTTTTTCATTAGTTTTCATGGGTTGTTACCTGAGCAACATTGATGTCATCTTTAGTCGATAGCAAGTGGCAAAATGGCCGCTCCCTGACATGGATAAAAAACAGCTGTATTTTGCTGCTTATCCTGCTAACACAAAATTAACCAGAATACCATATTTAGACTAGTGGGGCTGCATATAACATATTATTATTAAAAAAAAAGGCAGTTGCGGGGTTGACTTCCCTTTTAAGTAAAATTGCACAATACAGGCACTGTATCAGCTTTTACAAAGCATCCATTGGTATGCTGTGTTGAGGTGATCAGAACACATCACACACCACATGATCAAAATTTCTTTAAAAAAAAAAAAGAGAAAAAAACTTCCATCTGTGGGGTTTAGGACAACAAGAAAAAAAAAACATCATCCATCTATTTTCTGTGTACAAGGGCTAAGTTGCCTCAAGCTAACCTCTAACATTAACTCCTGTGTGTGTGTGTTGCTCCTCACCCGCACATACATCCATGTCTCCTTTTGACATTGTTTACGGCTGATCAATGTCTACTCAATCAGTCAGTACATGCACTAGTAAATGCACTCGTCAATGCATTTCCGTTGAATCGCTCTTGCTTATCAGTCGAGGCTGTTAATGTAATGAAAAGGCCCGCTGAGGTGTGAGGCCCAGTGATTGAAATGGTTTCCCCTCAGGACGTTAAATTTAAAGGAGCTCTTTTGGGGGGGGGGCAAGCCATGCTGCGAATTAGACGGGTGTGATCAATCAAGCTCTGCAGTTCACGTTGATGCAAAGTCCAAACTTTGGCAGAACTGCTGAGCAGCCCAAAATGTAGCACCATGGACAGCAGCAGTGCAGCATGTCGCATCGAGGCATAATAATAAAGATGAGGGGAACAGTTAACCAGAGTGTTGGCATTCAGATTAGGACTGTACATTCAGCACTCTTCAATATTTATATAACTGTGGACTTATCAGAGTGGACATAGAAGAGTTTTGCTAGTTTTATAAAAGAGTTTTAATAGAAGAACCATTATGATGTTTTTTTTTATGATCTCAAAGTTGAAGATAAGGAGGGTAATTGAAATGTCCAATATTCGTAAATATTTCTTCAAATTTATTAATTTAGTAATGAATTTCAATTTTAACTCTTTGACTGCCAGACGTTTTCAGAAAAGGGATGCCGTGGGTGCCAGCCGATTTAAGCATTTTTGACTGATCTTTCAAGGTCCACAGAAAATGATGTGTTTGGACTATGGAAACACACATACTACCAAATGAAAGATTGGACTCTCATCTTTCATCAGAAAAAAAAGTTTGTTTCTACCTTATTCCGTTTTTCAGTAATCAACAATAGAAAATGGTTAGTTTCACCTCTGTTTTGAAAAAAAACGTATTTTAACGTCTTTGGCACTCCTCCATAGGATTTTACTAAACGTTATTTAACGTTTTTGGCAGTCAAAGAGTTAAGTGTAAATGAAAAAAAAAAACACTTTTGGGGAATACAGTATGTTGCATTCATAGGCTGCATCGTTTTTTTTGTATACTGAGAAGTCAGTTTTCTATGAAAAATTAAAACCTTTGTTTTAGTGGAGGTCTTAAAATGTAAAATTATCCAATTGTACTGCATGTTAACAGAACATGGCAAATCCTTTTTTTTTTTTTTAAATAAAAATAATTTAAAAGAAAAAGAAAAAAGAGAGCAATGATGATGATATGTTAAATCGGTAAAATTACCGAATGAACAATACTGAGCTCTCCAGAAAATAAAAAAAAAAAAGAACATGGCAGATCCAAATTTGGTTGTTGTTGGTGCACATAAACATTTTCAAACATGAAAAGACATCAGCGATTTTCTGGAAGAAAAAAAAAAAGATTTGATTTGATGGTTTCTTCTTTGTGCATCAAAACCATATGATAGTGGTTAGGCATATGTGCTTCACAGTTGAGAGGTTCCGGGTTTGAATCTCGCCTCGGCCACTTAAAACTCTTTGACTGCCAGACGTTTTCAGAAAAGGGATGCCGTGGGTGCCAGCCGATTTTAAGCATTTTGACTGATCTTTCAAGGTCCATAGAAAATTATGTGTTTGGACTATGGAAACACACATACTACCAAAAAAAGATTGGACTCTCATCTTTCATCAGAAAAAAAAAGTTTGTTTCTACCTTATTCCGTTTTTCAGTAATCCACAATAGAAAATGGTTAGTTTCACCTCTGTTTTGAAACAAACGTCTTTTAACGTCTTTGGCACTCCTCCATAGGATTTTACTAAACGTTATTTAACGTTTTTTGGCAGTCAAAGAGTTAAGTGTAAATGAAAAAAAAAAACACTTTTGGGGAATACAGTATGTTGCATTCATAGGCTGCATCGTTTTTTTTGTATACTGAGAAGTCAGTTTTCTATGAAAAATTAAAACCTTTGTTTTAGTGGAGGTCTTAAAATGTAAAATTATCCAATTGTACTGCATGTTAACAGAACATGGCAAATCCTTTTTTTTTTTTTAAATAAAAATAATTTAAAAGAAAAAGAAAAAAGAGAGCAATGATGATGATATGTCAAATCGGTAAAATTACCGAATGAACAATACTGAGCTCTCCAGAAAATAAAAAAAAAAAAGAACATGGCAGATCCAAATTTGGTTGTTGTTGGTGCACATAAACATTTTCAAACATGAAAAGACATCAGCGATTTTCTGGAAGAAAAAAAAAAAGATTTGATTTGATGGTTTCTTCTTTGTGCATCAAAACCATATGATAGTGGTTAGGCATATGTGCTTCACAGTTAAGAAGTTCCGGGTTTGAATCTCGCCTCGGTCACTTAACTCTCTCTTGCTCAAGGTCAAAAAGTAAAAGCAGATGAGTTAGATCCTCATTCTTCCATGTTGTTGTTGGTTGTTTTCAATTGCAATTAGGCTTGCAGTGGGGATTTGGTTGCTCTGAATAGTAAAAATTGTAAAACGGCCTTCAAAGGTGTGTTTCACGCCAGATTTACAATCAAGTGTGCTGGACAAAGCATGCATCAGTTTGCGAAACAATGTAACACAAAGGATCACCGTGTGCGTATATTTTGAATCATCAGAAAAGCCAGAATGTGACGGCCAAATTCCAATGCAATGACATTTTTTGTTGGGAACTGTCAGGAGGGCTTTTTTTGAATTTATTTATCATATCCAAACACTTAAATCTGAGACTCCAAAGAAACAGCTCCCTTCGCTCCACACATCCTGGCGGCTATACCGTAACTCAGATAATCACGTGCTCTTCATCTGGGTCATTAATTCTGGGTCATTACAACGCCAACGACCCACACTTCTCCATCCTGAAAGCCCACACTTTACCTGTCTAACATTAATGTAGTGTTTAAACGTCTCTTGCTCCATGTATGGCGACACCAATGCACATATTATATTATTAAATAAAAGAAGTGTGAGTGTATTTTAATCCAAACTAAGCATTCAGTAGAGACAAGCTCACCTTTTAAGAGGACAAAAGAGGAGAGCACTCTGGGCAAGAGCTGTAATTGTGTTTCATAGAAATTAATTGCCTCTCCAGTACAAATAAGTAAGCACTCATGCCCATATGTAGCTTTCATTTTGAAATGGTCCTCTCAGTGTCCAGTCTGTGCTTTAACTCTGTTTGTGTATTCACTGAGGTATGTCCCCTTTAAATGACACGACAAGATCTAAATCTTGTAACACTGCTACAGGACAGTGTTGTTCCAATGTCCTTTAGAATTACTGCGGCATATGGAATGCGGAATATAGCATGTGTGCGCGTGTGTTACAAATTGGATATTTGGATGTGGAAAATGAAGGTGAAAAAGCATGGCTGCCGGCGCTATTTCTGTCGTCCTATCCATCTCTCAGTCCTCGTCATGCTCTCGATTCGTTTGTGCCCCGCCTCTCCTTCTCCCGACATGGCCAATATATTTAGATAACGGTCGTATCAAAGCAAGTCAAAGCCTTCCCATAAAAAGCAGAAGAAGCCAGCTGTCGTGAGAATTTAGTAGTAGGGTTTTGTACAGAAAGTAATGATCTATGCCGTTGGTTGGCTGCAGACAGCAGAGTAAAAGCAAAACAAAAGTTGAAAAGCACTTATTCGAAAAGAAGGACCAGCCTCAACAAGGTTTATGCTAAATACATTTTGATTAATATTGCGTTTGTGGAATATGAATTAAGCAGAAAAATCAATCCATTTTTATTCATTTCAGAGGGCGGCTGCTATTTTGCCACTTGTCGACTGAACGTGACATTAACGCATTCACTCCCAGCCATTTTCACTGAAGCAACCCCCTTTGCTCCCCCCGGCTGTTTTACTGGATTTTGACTGATTTTGCCTGATTTTTGACTATTGCTATGAAAACTTGGAACCTACCAAAAAAAAAAAGATTAGAGTCTCTTCATCAGGAAAAAAAAAAGTATATTTGTATCTGTTTTGCAGCAATTAGCATTAAAATATAGCTACGTTTGATCATTATTCACAAACCTGTTGAAAACAGTGGGGAAAAGAGCTTGTTGCAACATGTCCTGGTTGATTCTTTATACTCTGCTGCCACCTGCTGGCCGTTTTTTGTAATAACTACCATTGCTATAAGCGACCTATTGAGGTCAGAGGCTGCATCAAAGCCTTCTGTATGCTCTGGCATAAAAAAAAAAAAAAACATTTAAAAAAACTTATAAATACGTTTTTGGGACCATGGCAATATTTAAAATAGAACGTTTATGTATGTTTTTGGGAGCAAATAAGTTAAAGTGCCTAAGGGCTCAGGTAATAACCGTCACAAATCATCTTTTTTCTAGACTTGGTCATGTGACGTTCACTATTTTTCTATTTTCATTTTTTTGTATGGTGGGAGAAATGTTTGAAAATATTTGACGTTTTATGTCATCCAGCAAATGAATGAAATGTGTTCCACCTCAGAGGTTCCTTTGTCGAATAATTGTAATATAGTTCAACCTTTCTGTACAATTTCCTACAAAATTTTCCCAAAAATGCATTTGTCTGATTGTCTTGACTAGATAAGAGCCACAGCAGGTCTCCATGTTGACTTTCATTTGCAGTCCGTCTAAGAGAATCAAAGCTGCCGTCTTCCAAAACATTTTGAATGCCCCGTAGAAGTCTGCAACTCCACATTCTCAGTCTTCCCCTGATTCATTACATAACATTTGGCTATGTAGTCTATTTCTATAAATGTCTCTATTCATCCTGTACCAAAGTAGACCGCTTACACTGGAGGATAATTCTGCACAAGTCATGCAGGATTCCCTCCCCCATCCCACTTCACTCCTTTTCATCTTTGTTTTAACTTTACGCAGCAGACTACTCAAATATGGTAAATTAATCTTTGGTCGTACCCTCTGCCAAAGTCGTAGTAGATTTTTATCGGAGATGGTGTCCCTGGAGTGCGATAGGCAGGTAGCGGCGGGGAAATGGCTTAATAGGTTCAAATTCAGTCATATTTGGAAAGTTGTTGCACCAAAGAACAATTTGTCAGAGACTCAGAATATAATGCAACCATGATGAATAAGATTATTCTTTATTGATCCCTGAAGGGAAATTGAAGAAGTGTCTTAAGCTTCTGTATAAACATTGAATCAGGCAGTACAGTACATTACAAAATATACATGTGCTTATTATCCATCCATCCATCCATTTTCTTGACCGCTTTTCCTCACAAGGGTCGCGGGGTTGCTGGAGCCTATCCCAGCTGGCTTCGGGCAGTAGGCGGGGTACACCCTGAACTGGTTGCCAGCCAGTCGCAGGGCACACAGAGACGAACAACCATACTCACAATCACACCTATGGACAATTTGGAGCGTTCAATTAACCTGGCATGCATGTCTTTGCAATGTGGGAGGAAAACCGGAGTACCCGGTGAAAACCCACGCAAGAGAACACGCAAACTCCACCCAGGAAGGCCGGGGACCGGACTCGATCTCACGTCCTCTGCACTGGGAGGCGGACGTGCTAACCAGTCAGCCACCGTGCTGCCTGTGCTTATTATTATTTATTTATTTATTTTTTATTTTTTATTTTTTATTTTTTATTTTTTATTTTTTTTATTTTTATTATTATTATTTTTATTTTATTTATTTTTTTTTTTATTTTATTTATTTTTTTTTGGTGCGTGCGTGCATTCATTAGTTCACCTAAAACCTATAAAAAAAAATTTAAAAAATCCCATACCGTTTATTATTATTTTGAGGACAACCAGAGACTTGGGCAGTGCTTCTTGCCTCTCAGGCTGATCCCTAAAACCAGGAATAAAAGAAAAACAAGCAATCAAAAATGTAGCAATGAAAGGCAACCCAAGTAGGCTGAAATGGATGCGTGGGCAGACAGACAGAAAGAGGTATAGAAAATCGGATTTGGGAAGCCCTTGCCATGATGAATGCGTGCCCGGTGCTCCGTGGGGCGGTTGGCAGGTGTTCTGTGTCTCCGGCCCTGCCAGCGACCTTATGTAATGAAGCACCATGGCCGTCACTCCGTAATGGCGAGCGGTGCAGTGGCGGTCGGCCTGCCTTGTGAAGACAAAGATGACGCAGGAGGTCCTTAATGAGCGCCGTGACTGAGTCTTGCTCTGGCTCTCATCTTTGGCATGAAAATAGATCCCATTTTGTTCATTCTATAAGCCTTTATTATAATACATCCAAACTGGACCATTTTCAGGCAAAAAGAAGAGATAATGCGTTTGCGTCCACAAAAACCACAATGAACAGACACAAACGTGAAGATACAGCCCTGGATTTGCTGCATGTTGCCACCAGAGCAGTGCAACCTTGAAGGTAGAGGCACCTTAAAATCCTGCAGATAAAGATGGGGAAGTAGAGTGGACGCAAGGCAAGTCACTAGGCATAAAAGGTTTCTAAGAACGGTTCCTAAGAAAGGCATTGCAGGGAAGTGGTTAAAAAAACAACAACATGCAAATCAAAAATCAATTGCGGTTAACAATGGATTGAAACAATTTTGACCAGTGACTGACACTACACTCTAAAAAGAATTGGGTCAAAAGTAACCTAACTATGGCTCAAAAATGGACAAATCCACTTAATGGGTCAATTTGACCCAATTTTCTATTTCTTAACTCAGAGTTTGCTCAAATTGATCCATTTAAGTGGATTTGTCCATTTTTGATCCATTGGTGGGTTACTTTTGACCCAATTCAATCAAAGTCAATTTGACCCAACTCTGAGTTAAGAAATGGAAAGTTGGGTCAAATTGACCCAAGTAGAGGATCGGATCAATTTGACCCAATTTTCTATTTCTTATCTCAGTTTGGTCAAATTGACCCATTAAGTGGATTTATCTATTTTTGACCCATAGTTAGGTTATTTTCGACCCAACTGTTTTTAGAGTGTAAGGTGAGTCACTTCAGTAGAGTACGCAAAGCTCACCTTGTTGTTGTTACCTCCACCTTCCTCTTTATTTTAGCATGGTTGTTGACTTAATCATTGTACTGAGCAGCCTGGACATAAATGTAGGTCTATGTCCATTGCTATGGATGTCCTCACATTACTCCAAAATATTTAAAGAAAAAAAGCTATGCGATGGAGCCCTTAAAAGGTGCATTGTAGAGTTTAAAATATCAGGCGTGCGCTGATGAGTACAAAGAGCCCTGACTTTTTATCTGCAACTGCGCCCTATCAGCTTGTATCTTCCCTTCAGTTTCTTGGTGGTGAGTGGTGGAGGGTGACATCATGTCATGTTAGCGTATGACACAATTAGGATGGAAACGGAAAAGCAAACAAAGAAGAGGCTGCGTTCGAGCAGCCAAAACTCAACTCATACTACAAGAAAACTGAAGAAAAAAAAACATACGATTTTTTTCGCAGTTACGCTTTAGACCAGTGGACCCCAACCTTTTTTTCACCATGGACCGGTTCATATATGTCCACAACTTGGGCGGACCGGCAACCCAGTGGGTTGGGGTTCGGGGGGTTTGCTTGGCTGTTCGTCGGCTGATTAATAAAAGGCTACGACAACAAACGCAAGTCCACTACCATAACAAGGGTAACAAAACGCGACTGAGATAATTAGCATCTTGACATGTGTCAAGAGTCCGTCGTAAACAGAGACAATCTGGTCACTTTTCAAAATAAAATATTTTTAAGCCTCGGCTAATCAATTAACCGGAAGTACAGTAAGTTTTTTTTTATTCTTTCAACCGCGCGGCCCGACGCAGCCCGGTCCAAAGGTGCCCACGGCCCGGTACAGGTCCAAGGCCCGGTGGTTGGGGACCACTGCTTTAGACCACAGGTGGCAGTTGTGGGGGGGGGAAAAAAAACTCCACAATGCACTTTTCAAGATACTAACTGGACTGAAGTCTTCCAAAACAGGATTGACAGCATTTAATATCTGGCCGTACCATTCCCCAAAATATTTCATCTGAATTCAAAAATGCGCACTTCTACAGTCTGTTACTGCTGGAATTAAATCCTTTTAAGTCATTTAAAATAGGTTCCCTTTAAAGGAAGATCCATCAAATACGTTCTTTAAAGGTCATTTCTGTAGCATTTGGATCCTTTGCTAAATAATATATTAAGCGCTGTGACTTTCTCCAGAGTTGACTTCTCAATTACACGTTCATTTTTATTTATTTATTTTTTTACAGTCTCAGTAAATGAGATTGCTTTGGTTTTTCCTCTTCATTATTTCCCTAACTGGACATAATTGTTTTTAAGGCCCCAAAAAGGAATACGATTTTAAAGCCATTCAGCTATTCCTCATTTAAATGAGTTTAAACTCATAAATAAGATAAAACTGAATGTGTAGGAACAACCATTGTAGTTTGTGAACTGCATTGTTTTCTCAAACATCTCAAGGAATATTGTCTTGCTTGGTTGACCAGAAAAAGCTGTACTTTGGTCCATTTCATCCCTTATGGCTTTTCTGGTTTACGTGAGGTTGTGGAAGCTTCGAGAGACTTCATTTATATATTAACAATTCATAGTCGTAAAAGGAGCCTCGGATGTTTTGACACAAGAACCTTTCAGGACAAGGCTTCTTGTTCCTGAGCTGCACGTGTGTGTGTTCGTCATATAAGAGTGTCAGGTGCTGAAGAGCGGCTTGTGCCAAATGGAAAAAGACAAAGAAAGCCTGCAGTGAGGCTGTAAATGAGAGGAGCTATTTAGGGACACTCCACATTTCAGAAATGCACATGAATCATTCTGTGGGCCCAAACCACGTGTTAGCATGCATAGCGCACATCTTCGAGGTTATGCGCCTGTTGGAATTCGCCATCCTTGCGAACCGCGGCACGTCATTCTTATTTGCATGTTTGTGTGGAGGAATGTCCCCAGTGGAATTGAATAAATTGATAGAACGGGGCAAGTCAGGTGGGAATCGAGGGGGGAGAAAAGCAATTAAAGTGGCAGTCAAATGGCAGCGGTGCAGCCGAGCATCAGATGGAGGCGCTCCCCCGGTTTAATTACACTTAACCCCTCGCCATGACACCACGAGATGTGTCGCCATGACACGTCGACGCCGGTGACAAACATGTGCTCTGTTGGCTTGATGCACAACCGAACTCCTCGTTCTGTATTTGCTTGGTTGTCACTTAAGGTTGTTTTGACACTCTTAACTCTTTCACTGCCACTGACGTTTAAAGACGTCAAGTAAAAACCCACGGAGCACTGCCAAAGACGTCATCCAATTTTTTTTATTTTTTTTTTGAAACGGGTGAGGGGAAGCCTTCCGGAGATGTGCTGAAAATTTTAACCAGGTTTTTTGAGCCTAATGACTATTTTTGGCCCCTAGAGGGCAGCGATGACTGTCTTTTGACAAGATCGGGTGGGCGTCAGTAGAGGCGGAGCTAGAGCGTCGAGCAGGAGATCAGAATGGAAAACAAAGAAAAATGGCGACCGGTTTGCGAGGAGCTCACGCCCGAGCCGTTTTATTTCAAAGACAAAAGCATCGACCAAAAAGAGCACATTGATGACAACGATGATCATCATCGATGATGATGATGACTCCGTGGATGGAAAGCATTGACGCGGCAGGAGAATACGTGGGGGGGGAAGCTAGGTGGCTGAGGAGGAAACGCAGAAGGTGCCCGTTTGCAAAGCAGCTCTACACTTACTAGACAAAAGCGATCGACCAACACTAAAAGAGCACATTGATGACGACGATGATCATCATCGATGATGATGAAGGTGAATCCGAGCTTGACGGCGAAATTGGAACCGCTGATGCGGCTGCTATGACGGCGTCGTAAACGCGGAGCACAATCGAGCACGCACAGGCGGACGTTCGATCGGACGACGGAAGGTGCCCCGAGTCCAATGCATATTCATCGGAGGAAGTGTGTACAGTCTGCTACTTGCTATTTATTCCCCGGAAAAAAAGGCCGTCAAGGAAGTGTAACGTTTGCACGTTGCACAATGTGAAAGTGAAAGTAAACTGCTGTGCGAGTCCTGGCGTCTCTTGCACGCAGGAGACCGTTACAAAAAGAAAAACTGTATTTGAAACATCCACATAATTGTAAGTAGTACCACAGTTGCACACATTTGTAAATAGTTTGCGAAATTGTTTTGTCAAATTGTTACACTGTTGAATGGAAATAAACGTATTTTGCAATCAAAAAACACTTTTTCATTGTTGGTGAAAGCGTTTTACAGAAGTAAAGCACTATTTAGGTGTTTGTGGCATCATTCATGGACAAAAAGAAGTGTACAATTCACTAGAGTGCATGAAATAACATCGTTTCACAAAAAGCTCTTTTTCTCCGTTTTTTGTTTCAAAAGAGAGAATTTCGGTGAAATTAACCATTTTCTATTGTTGATTCTGATGAAAGATGAGAGTTCAATCTTTCATTTGGTAGTATGTGTGTTTCCATAGTCCAAACACAACATTTTCTGTGGACCTTGAAAGATCAGTCCAAATGCTTAAATCGGCTGGCACCGGGAACAACCCGTTTCTGAAAACGTCTGGCAGTGAAAGAGTTAATGTAGCAGGTTTGCTTTTCAGTATTATTTTCGTATTATTATGTAAAACAACAACAAACGTGTTGAATAATATTCGTCGGGGGGGGGGTGTTTATGTTTGAAATGTTTGCCACACAAGCTAGTTCCCTTTGTAAGATAAGATAGGATAAGATTCACTGATTGTCACACCCACCAAAGTGGGGCGAAATTCGTTCTCCGCATTTGACCCATCCCCTGAGGGAGCGGTGAGCAGCAGCCGCGCTCGGGAATCATATGGTGATCTAACCTCCCAATTCCAACCCTTATTGCTGAGTGTCAAGCAGAGCGGCAATGGGTCCCATTTTCATAGTCTTTGGTATGACCCGGCCGGGAATTGAACCCACGGCCTCCCAGTCTCAGGGCGGACACTGTACCACTAGGCCACTGAGCTGGTGTTATGTTGCCTGTGACCTTGAAATGTCCAATGTTTGGACGGTTGTAAACCAACTCCAATTTTATGCGCTTTAATTAAGAAGAACAATTAGCATCTGGTTGAAACATCCTCTTTTTAAACTTCACAAAATTCCTCTATCGTCGAGCTGTTCACTATAATTTTGCTTTCTTTTGCAGAGATCCGCGCACAGGTTCTCGCCTGGCTCATTTATACAATTTATTTGGTTTTATTTTCCTCTGACAATTACAGGTTGGCAAGCCTTAATTTAAAAAGATGGGTATTATTACATTTGGAAGTGCAGCACATAATCTAAATTAATTGGCAATACAAGCCAAGCAAGCCCGGCTATTTTCAACTCGAGCTCATTCCCTCCATCTGCACATCAACTGCCACAACCCCCAGAGGTCTTCCAGATGCTCCACCTGACAGTTGTGACAGGCAGGGAGGGGAGCCAAAGACAGGGGACGGAGGGGAAGAGCTGTAATCAGGAAGGTGATGAGGTATTTCTGCACTACAAAGACCGGAAAGGAAGAAAATCCATTTCGCAAGCCAGCCGGGGAAAGACTGTAGGCTGTAATAAGGTTGCTTGGAGACTGAGACAACAGTTGAGGAAAGGGAGACAAGTGAAGAGATACGTTGACCAGCCCAGACAATAGGAAAAGAACAAGACAAGACACCTCTGCCAAGGATTTAGCATTTCTTTGATTTAGCATTTAGCACAACTAATTACAAGCTGATCTGTGCTGATTTTGATCCATTTTTGACTGATCAGATTTTTGGCCATTCTTGGAGGAATGCTTACCCCATTGTATCAAATCTGGGTTGATATATGATCAACTGTAGACGGGAGATTGCAACTCCTGCGAGTGAACGTGCAGGGATGTGATTTGACCAAAGTGAAATTATCTGAAAATTTAGCCGGGGGTTCGGGGGGCTGCTGGCACCCAGCTAGGTCCAGGGCAGTGCCCTGGTGGGGGGACAAGGGGCACCGGAGCTCATGGGTTTTCCGTGTTTTTAAGTACTTTCAATGCACTCACATGACAAAGAAATAGACAAAACAACAGCATAAATTTTCAATGTATATTGAACTATCCCATATAAAATGGCAGTTTTAGTCAACTCAAAATCAGTCACATTCAAAAACATTGGACTGCCTTTGCTTTTAAAAACTATCACTGAGAATATCATCATATCTAACTAATGTGATTACTAAGTTAACACATAAATAATGTTGAAGAGTTCAAATTTCATGAACAAATAATTGTATCATGACCAAATGAAAAGTAACTCATATTAGAGCATACCACAAATGTCTTTGTTATAGCAGAAGATGTTATCTGCATACACAATGAACTACAAAAAAAAAAAAATAATAATAATCCCCCCCCAAAAAATTTTTTTTTGGGGGGGGGGGGGATAAAAAAAAGCGGAATTCCGCGAATTAGCGGAAAAATCACATCCCTGAACGTGGGAACTGCAGACATGTCAAAATGAAGCGTGAGAAGCGGCTCATGAGTGAGGGTGTGAAGGACAGTCGGAGGGACGGACGGGCTTGAGCGTTCGTTCACACGCCTGGTCTTTCGCCAGTTCTTTTTTTTTTTGCCTTATCAGGCTAGTCCAGACATGGGCGGGAAACATGTACCCACAATGCACTGGAGCTCTTGTCCATCAGTTTATGCACAATCCCTCACCCCCTTTCCTAATTCGCTTGGAGGTCAACCTCAGCCAGTTGTGAAGTCCGCGTCGTATGTATGTTCATACAGAGGCAGCAATGACATACATGCCATTGACATGGACTTTTAATGGTCATTTTGCACAGCTGATTTTAGATTTCAGAAGATTTTTTTTTTTTCTTTCAGTTCTGCATTGCCTCTTTTGTCACCTCCAGGAGAGGTGCGCTTCATTTATTGAAAATAGCTGACACTAGGGGTGTGAATTGCCTAGTTTTGTAATTGATCTGTATCACGATTCATAGATCACGATTCGATATCGATTAATCCCGATACGAAGAAAATTATTGTGATTTATTTATTTTTTTTACTCAAATTTAGAAAATACTAATCAAACTTGTACATGTACACTGTAAGATTTGTATGGAAATGTACTTCAGGCTTATAAACTGTGGTCCACCGTATTTAACAAACAAACAAATCAAATTTTTAGGCTTAATGTTCCATTAACATAACATTCTTCCATGCTTTAAGTGTGAAGCCTAACTGTAATTAAGACATTTTGTTGAATATTTCTATCAAAAATCGATCTTTAAAAAATCGATTCGGCTGCATATTGAATCGATACGAAAATTGTGTGCTGTAATATCGCGATATCTTGCAGAATCAATTTTTTTTTAACACCCCTAGCTGGCACCACATAATAATCATTTTTGTTAACAACTCTAGCCTACAGTTGTGCTTGAAATTTTAAAAACCCTTTGGCGCTATGCAAACTTTTAAACACAACTGCAAAGGTAGAAAAGTTTAACGTCACTTAATGACGCAAAAATGCTATGAATCGTCGTCAAAATTCACACACATCTTTACTCAGGTCGACTTCAACCTCTGAAAATATCAAAACAATTGCTAGAGTTTTATGGACTTTATGGCCATTAAGCTTTTGTCTCACTATGCAAGTACGCTCATAAATTTACATACCCGTAGCAACACGTATTTAATATAGATCATTTGATCCCATTAGATGAGCAGCTGTACCTAAGATGCGTCTGAGGTGTTGTCGTCTCGCTTCCCCTTGAATGATGACCTCTGCTCAATTATTGAGCTGAGCTGATATCTGCTCCTCCGACAACAGGCTTTGTGCACCGACATGTAATTTGCTGCCAATTGTCCACCTTGATTTGCCTTTACAGACTAGTCAGGTGTCGTTTTTTTTTGTCGCCAGTCTCATCTGAAGACCTCTTTGTGGCATGTGCGTGTCCATCAAGCTCCCATTTAAGGTGTGACAGTCACTGATGGACATTGATGAGGTGCTTGATGAATTTGCAGAGACATTTTCCACAGCCAGAGGCCTGAAAGCAGAGACAGTGTGCTGCTTTTTTTTCCCAACTTGGCACAGGCGTGAACTTTTATCATAAATGCATTTAACCCTGGAGAACCCAAGAACCCTTTTCTTCTTTGGAAAATTATTAATTATACATTAAATGACTGCTATAAGTTGACTGAACACCAAAATATATGTTTTTTCAATGTTTTTTTCAATTTATTCCCTAATTTAGGATTAGGGCGAAATTTGACCCTTTGGGATTTAGGGGTATCATTTCGAAAAATCTGAATAACAAAAACTGTCAGTAAACTATTTAGAATTTAAGAAAATAATCAATCAAATACACAGCTACATTGAACAATATATTTTTTTTGTTTTGTTTGTTGCATTTTAGCCATCTTGTCACCACCACTCTGGCTCATGTAAGTGCAATATTCATCCACTAGATGGCCCCATGCAGGGGTCAGAAGTGGCACTCTGGACTTTTGAAGTTAAATTTGTAAAAAAAAAAAAAAAAAAGGTCTTTGTTATTTGAGTAACAGAATTTATAGGGGCCAAATTTGACCCCGTGGGTTCTCCAGGGTTAAAATCGGTAGTCTTTTCATTTGAAATTGAAATTTTGTTTGAGATGGAGCTCGGCAATAAATCGAATTCATTCGATACGTTGTCATTTTAAAAATGGAATTGTTGAAAATTAGAGAATTCTGTCTTTTAGATTATTAAAAGCTGTTGTTCTTATGTTATGTTACATCCAAATGTTTTTGTGCTTTACAAGACATGTTTACAATAGCTACCAACTACTTAATTGTGGCATTTAAGAAAAAAATATGAATGTTAAGTCATAATTTAGAATCAGTATCCATTATTGTTGCCTGAACATTTTGCACAGGAATTATTTTTGAACAAATGAGACCTTTAAATATGTGTTTGTTGGGTTTATTAGATTAAAATCGATTAAAATTGTCCTGAATGTTTGTATAAATCGAGATTTTATTTTTGGGCCATATCGTCCAGCCCTAGTTCACGTCATGTGAATGGTGAGTGAGTGAGTGTGTGTGTGGGGGAGGTGATGTGGAAATGGAAATAATAGATTCCAGTGACTCCGCATCTAAAATGTGCAAAAACGTTTTTTGTATCAAGCCTAATGTCCAAAACAAGTGATGTGTTTCACTCGCCAGACATTTATTTTTTGTTATATTTTTAAAATATTTACCTGCCTGGAGAAAAGGCTGTGTATCATTATTACACAATACTGTCCATCTTTAATACGTAGATGTCTGCTGCTCAATCCCACAGCTAAGATAATAACATTTATTTCAAAAGAAGACGTGTGTCAAGATCATGGACTTATATATGATTGATATGATTGAATGAACGGGTACGGAAGCATTGTCAGTGTAGAAATTGGATCAATTTTTGCTTAATCGTCTTATTCACAAGCACCCTCTGATCGACTAACGACCGGTTCAGGGTGCCCAAAGTCAGCTGGGATAATTCCCAGCCTTGGTTGTGAGTCTAAATAGAAAATGGATGATGGGTAAACTCTAGGCCTCGGTGGAGGTGTGATTTCTACAGCGTGCGCGCTCTATTTGCATGGTTTTATATAGCCTGAAGTGAGAGAAATTATGTGGGAAGTATTGAGTGGGCGAGGGATTGTTACAGCAGGTGGATTGATAATGAAGAAGTTGTATCTAAAACAACAAGGAGGAGGGAGCTTTTGTGCGGTTGTTTACTGGATTTTGGAAGTGAGCAGTGTGAGGTTTTCCAAGGTGAGCGGATCCTATGGAACAATGCAGCTCAGCTTACTTTTTTTCCCTTTTTTTTTTCTGGAGAGCTCAGTATTGTTCATTCGGTAATTTTACCGATTTGACATGTCATAGTCATTGCTCTCTTTTTTTTTTCTTTTTTTTTTACAGCCAGGTTAATGCCAATGACATTTAGCTGAAAATTAAAGTATTAGCAAACCTAAAAGATAAAGCTCCAGTCATTATTATGGGAATCAGGTTGTAAAATTAGCTTGCTTTTGGATCCAGATAAGAAGGTAAAGAAAGTCATACGGAAACATGGCAGTGTGGAGTGCGTGTTTTTTTTTTTTTTTATGCATGTTTGTTGCTGCGCTGAATCTTATTGTCTCATTAAGTAGGCAATGGTGTTGTCCTCAGTACATTTCCTTTGGCAAAGTGCTCACTTGACATCATTGATCCTTTCAGTCACATGCATGCTAATACTTTTAAACCCCTGAAACAGAATGGGAGACAAAAAAAAAAGTTTGTGACGAGACTTGAAAACGCTCTCATTTAAAAAGGCAACAGACATTTGGAATATATGAGTAAGAAAATTGAACATATGGTGAACCACGAACATTTTGATATCCGATGTAATCTCGGGGATTTGAATGCAATCCGTTCCAGCATGCTGAAATCATCTAAATCTAAAAAGTAACACGATCCCAGGTTTAATTTTCACTTTCACTTTTGTTAACTGTTACATACACAAATAAGGTAAGCATTTTTAGTATTAGGACATTCAAACAATGAAAAAATCAATTAATCAAAAAAGATGTAATGTGATAGCCAGATGCGCTGTAGATGAGCCACGGTCTTATTTTGCATAAATTCTTAACTCATTCACTCCCAGCCATTTTCACTGAAGCAACACCCATCGCTCCCGCCTGTTTTATTGGATTTTGACTGATTTTGCAAGGCACACAGAATATTGTGTTCCCTTGCTATAAAAACATGGAACCTACCAAAAGAAAGATTAGAGTCTCTTCTTTCATCAGGGATTTTTTTTCCCATCTGTTCTCATTTTGCAGCAATTAGCATTAGAATAAAGTGAAGTTTCATCATTTTTCACAAATCTGTTTAAAACTCTAGGCTTTTTGCAACATGGCCCTGGTTGATCTCTTATATCTGCTGCCACCTGTTGGCCCTTTTTTGTAATAACTACCATTGCTTCAACCGTTCTCTTCAGTTCAGAGGCTGCATCAAAGCCTTCTGTATGCTCTAGCACAGGGGTAGGCACACTCGGTCCTCGAGGGCCGGAGCCCCGCTGGTTTTGGATGTCTCCCTTGTCCAACACAGCTGATATATGATCAGCTCATCAGCAAACTCTGCATAAGCCTGATAACGATCCTGTTGACTGGAATCAGCTGCGTTGGAGCAGGGAAACATCCCAAAAACATCAACATAAAAAACGTATAGTTTTTGGGACACGAGTAATATTTAAAATAGAACATATTTATACGTTTTTGGGAGCAAATGAGTTAACATTCTGTCACTAAAACGTAGTCAAACTTACATTTTAGCAGAAAGAGACTTGACTCGTGCCAAGCTTTTCAGCATGTTTCCTCTTCTTGAGTCAAAGTTAGCCAACACTTAATTTTTTATTTTTGTTTGCACATTTTTAGAAGATGATCCTGTGGTGAGGGGCGTGTGTGCTAGGGGTGTTTTTTCCTCCTGATCCGCTTGGGGAAATTATCATGGATGCCAATGATAAATCTAAAATGATGAACCTGTTGAACAGGACTAGGCGATATTGTCTTAAAATACAGCAAAATCACAAATTTCCTTAAAAAAAAAAAAAATAGTAATCAAATTCCTATAATTGATTCCACCCCTTCAATAAAAAGAAAAAATGGATGGCATTAGTCCAAAGTTTGAGAACGTGTTTCTTTAAAAACAATTCCAGCCAGGTACATCCCAGCTCGGTTGCAAAAAATTTGGGCATTTTCAAAACGAGGGAGCTGTGCAGCGTGTATCCCGTTTAAGACGGTAATTGCGTCGTTGGTGTGGTGGATTCCAATTGTGGTTTCTACCTGCCGTTGCACCTGAATTCCTTCCTCATGGATTAATAATATTAAATCTTATGCTCGGCGTGTTTGCGACTGGATGGCGCACAGTTTGTTCATATTGTAAATGAAGTCAAACCCATTTAGCAATTATGTAACTGATTACTTAAAAGCACAGCCATTACATTCTCTGGTTGCTTTCCAAATGTTGGAATTAGTGCAAATTCCTTGATTAACATTGGACTACATTGCATATGGAAAAGCTGTTTTTTTTTTTTTTTTTTTTAGCTATAGTCACTTCTGAGCATTGCCTGTAAAAGTATGTAGTGCATTATTGTTACAGCGCCGTGGCGGCTCTTCAAGTGGATATCAAAGTACAAATTCAAAATGTCTAAATTGTAACGCTGTCTTTGCTTCCCCCCTCGTCGGCCCACTAATTAGCGGCCGTTTGTGGGGTTTTTTCACCGCAGGGGATTTTTCTTGCTGAAGTAATGATGTGTAAATACAAAGCATTTAATGTATCATCTACACATCCTCTTTGTCTAGTTAGAGGGCAGACGCAAAGCCCCGCTGAACGGACACATAGCGGGAAAAACTATTCATTATTTGCGAAAGATGTTGTTTACTACCAAATATTTATTTCCCTGCAGTGATCAATCACGTTTTTTTTTTTTTTTAAGATTGTTTGAAAGATTTGTCAAGACCACCGCTGGTCCCTCAAGGTTATTCATACACAACTCACCCAATAGCACTTTTTGTTTTTTAAACACTCACTTTGCTATAAATAGCAACTTTTCCACCAACCCAATGGCTTATTGAATGAGTTAAAAAAAAAGGTAAAAAAAAAAGGAGCAGTACACTTTTTCTTTTTACACTACCTTAAAAAACAACAGCAAAAAAAACATAATGATGTCAGCAGTTGATTTTATGAATAAACAGTATTTTTCATGATATATTCCTTATTTAATATAAGGATTGGCTGGGTTAGGATAACTGCACGAGAAGGTCAAAATATTACAAATGAAGCAATTGTACCTGTTGACATATTTTGTAGCCAGGTTTTATGGTTTCTTTTTTTAAATACCATACAGTACAACAATGCAGTATAACGATATTTTTTTATACATCATTTTATTTAGGGAGGTGTGAGTATCGATGCAAGGTATTGGTATTGGGCCGATACCCGTCCTCATTTCAAGATATCGGTACTCGCGACACTTAGTGGCTCTTTTACAGTCATAAACTAGAAATTCAACTTTAAGGGAAAATGCTATATTGGAATATATCGATTTTTTTTTTCAAAATGATCAGCTTTTGTTTTTTGTTTTATTTTATGATT
The DNA here is from genome assembly GCF_051991255.1 of Vanacampus margaritifer. Lineage (NCBI taxonomy): Eukaryota > Metazoa > Chordata > Actinopteri > Syngnathiformes > Syngnathidae > Vanacampus > Vanacampus margaritifer. Next base: position 5,581,902 of record NC_135434.1, read on the forward strand.
TTGATTGATTGATTGATTTCATTTGGTTGTTTTTGAGCAGACCAAAACAAATACAGCGGAACCTCTGAGTTTCGAACGTCTCGGAACTTGTACAATTCGGACTTCAACCAAAAAAATCTGAGTTAAAAAATGCCTCGGAGTTTGAACTCATTTTCGGAGTTCGAACACCCAAGCAAAGCAAGCTATGCCGAACGTACCTTGAAAACGGGTAGTCGAGTGAAACATAGATAGAAATGAAAATAGGAATTTTCCGTTTTTGGAGCTTGGGAACGGATTAATTGCATTTACATTATTTCCTATGGGAATTTTTGGGGGGAGGTTGAACAATTCGGACTTTGAACACTTCACAGGAACAAATTATGTTCAAACTCCAATAATTTTCCAAACAGCACAATTCATTATAACAAACAATCAGAAAATGATCATGGCAAAAAAAAGCCATAACCACCACCAGTATAAGGCAAGCTCAACATGTGCTACTCAAAAAATGTATGGGAAGAAGAAAACATACTTTTTGTATCAAAAGTACTCGATATTTGGTATTGGTATCAATGATTACTCAAGAGTTGAGTACTCGGACTGGTATGGTGTCTTGACGTTTAAGTCACCATTAATCCGTTCTAGCCATTTCAAACTGAGCATTATTATCTTTGCGATGGCGGGAATTCTGATGCAAGGTCTGACGAGCACATGCATCATTTAGCGTGTTTGTCGCTAATGCGTGCCTCCCTGCATGCATGTATAATACACATATCGGTTGCCTGATTTGTCCTCATACCCGACCATGCCCACGCTAGTCTGAGCACATCCAAACTGTCCAACACAGCAGCAATTAGGACGGTGAAGGATGCAGAATGAAAACAAAAGGGAGAAACGACGGCTTGAAAGCTGTCTTCGATGCATCGTTTTTCCCGACACAAAGTTGATGGAGTCCTGAATTTAGTGAGAGGAAATGCGTGAGCGTTAGCACTAGTGTCATGCTCAGCACTTTACATAATATCTCCAGTCTCACCTGACCGCTTTTAATGTTTGCATTTAATCCGGAGCCCACGGGAGCCGAACAACCTTCATATCGACATGCAAACATGCACGCTCTTTCTCTCTCTCGTGCGCTCACTTTGTCTCACGCACACACACACGCTAACACACGGCTTACATGTATAATGAATCATTGTGGGATTAATGAACTCTGTTTGCAGTGCAATTAGAATTCCATCTTTGGCGCAGTCACGGTGAAGCCGACGTGGCTTTCAGTCACCTCATTTCGGTGTCAAATTGGGCTCCTTTTATTTCCTTCATGTTTTATGATGAGTCTAATTACCACGATGCCATATTGTCTCGCTCGCTGGCATTCATGGCTTGACGAACTGCTTCCTTATTAGTAATGGATCGGGATAGTTGAATTTGAGGGTAAAATGCAATTCTATTGTCATGGAAAAGTCTTAAATGATATTCTGTGAATTTGTTGAGAAAAGAAATCTGCTCATTAATGTCGATTCTTGGTACCAGCACAATTGAAAGTCAATTTGGGAATATGGGGAAGGTTATCTTAAGCTTTCAGGACAGATTGTGGCACGCTTGACATGTGACATTAGCTGCAGCGTCATGACACAACTATTCTTGACATTGCTGAGGGGATCATGACGTTATTTATTTCATTATTTTTTTTTAGAGAGACCTCTGACCTGAGCTGGTGAAAGGATAACACGCACGCCGCGGTTTAATTTTGCAGACATGCCAAATACAAGACAGGTGCGACAATCTGGTTAGCTCTGTTGTTATTTCACGTCGTTTCCGACCGCGTCGCAGCTCAGGAGCCTTTGACAGCTTTGCGCTAAAAACGCAACAAATCATTTTAATGAGACTTGTTGTCCCCCCTCCCCATTTCCTCATCTGCCTGTGAGGCCGAGTTTTATGATGATTTACATGACAGGCTTGGCTGGGAGTGTGCGCAAACGCAGAGTGCAGATTAATAGCTTCACTTCATCATTCTTAAAAAAAAAAAAAAAAAAAAAACATGCACTTCATCCAATGTACTCTAGACAAAGTTTGTAAACCTGCTAATCAGGGCTTTGTGGGATTATGTACAGTACTTTGAAAAATAACATTCAGAGCTGCCAAACTGGAAACAAATTAGAACCACCACAAGCCATTTAGGGACACTAGTCCAGTGGTTCTCAACCTTCTTTTCAGTGATGTACCCCCTGTGATTTTTTTTTTCTCTTCCAGCCAAGTACCCCCTAACCAGTGCAAAGCATTTCTGATTGGGAAAAAAACTTGCCATCATTGTCTGATTTTTTTTTTTTAAACTGCGGAACTCTCTTTATGTTTATGTGGTCTCTTGAAATGTTTGGAAATAAAACGATGCAACAACAACAACAACAAAATAATAATAATTAATTTAATTATAAATCAAACTGTATGCACATGAACATTATTAGCATCATTAAATGTCCTCCTTTTGGGCTCATAGTAAAGCTTTGTTCTAAAAAAAAAAAGAAACATTTAAGTGAATTTTAAATAAAGTTTTCAAGGGATTGACAGGTGAGTCGAGGCGGCATATGACAAGTTGGGTCGAACCATTCTGGTATGGGGGAGAAACTGGGTTTTTAGGACACTGAAATTGAATAACCTACTAAATATAAAATAAATTTTATGAAGTTATATTTTTCTGAAATATTTATATATACATTTGAAATATATTTTAATATCTCACGAACCCCCTGGAGTGCCTTCACGTACCCCCATTTGAGAACCACTGCGCTAGTCGACTCTGACCAGGTTTACCAGTATGAAAACTTTTTTTTTTTAAACTGTTCAGGTTGAACTATTTATATCCAACAGGTCATTAAAGTGTCAAAATCAATTAAATAATCTGCTTTATGAAATTAAAAGCGCTAGTGCTAGCTACTAGCGCTTTTAATATTTAATTAGTGCTAGCTAGCTACTAGCACTAGCATGTTACAACAAAAACAACATTTTCGTACACTCTAACAACAATTTCAACTTTTGGGCTGCTGGGAAAAGAAAATAAGAGACCTTAAGGAGGGTATTTGGAGAGATCTCCAAATCAAACATTTTAACCACCAAATCTATTTTTAGCTAGATCTAGCCACGGCTAGCGACTCACATATATAACGATCGGATAATGGTAAAATAATTTTTACCATCTTACAATGACACTTACCTTAATCAAAATGGTCAGAACACACTTTGGTAGGCTTTGTTGTTTGAAAATCCTTTCGAGTTAGCTTTGCAACTCCGGACACTTATTTGTCCGTTCCCATGGACCCGTGAACGGCACACAACGTGGGGCAAATGACGTCATATAGATACTTCGTTTCACATCTTTGTTCGCCCTATTTTTGCACCCATGAACGGCACATTGTGAGGCGGTTCGTAAAAAAAATCCAAAATGAATGAATGAAAGTAACTTGTAGTAAGCAACACGACCGCTCCTCAGGATTTGCTTGCGCGAAATGGTTTGACCCACCAAATGGCTGCCGGGTCGATCGGTGGAGGTCGGTGACGTCATGTGAATACTACGTGTTGACAGAAACATATATGTAAAGGGATAACAGGCCGAGCCCTACCTAAATTGAAAGCTAACACTTCCTTGCGCTCACTAGCTAGCTACAGCTGCTAACAATGATCTAAGATCCCATTTCGATGAAGTTGGTCATAGAAGCATCAAGCGAAGCTCGAGCTCAGCTGCATGTCTCGACTCTCAACTTCCTCCTCATTAGAGACGGCAGAGGGGGGCTCAGGTGTAAAATTGACCAGGTTGCGCTAACCGCTATCCATTCCCAGTTGCACGAGCTCTCGCATGAGGCAATGCGATGCAGCAATTCGGTAACTTGCATAAGAGGCTATGCATAATAAATTTCCAGGCTTAATTCCCTCGTGGTCGCAGCAGATGCACGTAGATTCAAACATGGCGCTTCACATCTTTCCGAAGCTGCTTTTGTGTTCTGTAGCACACTCATCTTTATTATTCTTTTACATGAATTATGTGCTTTGTACAGTGTTAAACAAGGAATGTGTAAATGATTTTATTCACAGCTTCATTTGAATGCCATTCAGTGCATCTCTGGCTAATCAACTTGAGCATTAGTAATCATTTGATACTGATGATATATATATATACGGAGTATCCGAAAACAGTAGACACTTCCTTTTTTTCGATTGTTTCATTTGTGGAGACGTGAGCCGATTACCATGTGGCAGTTTTTGAAGCTTCAGGTTGTTCAGAGGCTTTAAGCGGAAGATGATGCCTGATGGTCCTTGACTCTTGTGTATTTTAAACAGCAGTCATCAGATGTACTTGTGTCTTGTATTTATTCATTTGACCCTATTAAGGTAAGACTAACAAGGTATTCCCTTAAACACATTTACACTTCATTAAGTTTCAAAGCAGAGTTCCTGACTACCACAAACACTGACTGCCTTTTTCTTTTCTTTTTTTAAATAGGTTTTGCAGTGAGGCTGATGGACAGGAATGTTGAGCATATAATTGTGTGGTTATGCAATCAAGATAAGGCGCAACCCTGTGATTTTGTGATTATCATCTAGAGTCTTCACATAGCTGCCATTGTTACTGGTCCGTTACACACACACTTCGATCAGTTCATTGATAGCCCATTCTCTCTATACCAGGACTTCTTTTTCGTACACCCTCGCCAGAATGTCATAATGCAGTGTTTCCCCACACCATGTTAATACTTGGGTGGGCCACCCAAGTAAACTGGCCACCACCCAAGAAGTTATCAATATATACCAGATAGATATGTTAGTTCGTCGTCACTTTGTGGTTCGTGAGGCTAGAGAAGACGTAGTAACAGGCTATGACTCGGCTGGGGCTATGGTTTGGCTGTGACAAAGATGACTTGGTTAGCTTGTGGCGATGACTTGGCTGTGACGAAGACGACTTGGCTGTGACAAAGACTTGATGCACCAACTACCACACACAACACAGGCAATGCACCCACGGACTGGACAAACGCAATAGACTAAATGCACCAACACTAATCAGACACACCTGGGGAAGGGAGGACACACACACAGGTGGATGTGGTTAGACATAGCGAGACAAGGGAAGAAACCAGGAACACCAACCACTGACAAAAACAACAAAAACGACCATAACAATCAAAAACCCAACCCCAGTAAGCACGTGCTTACTTTTCAGCGCATCCCTGGTGAGCTTCAGGAAAATTCCTCCGTTGACTACTTTGAGACAATGAAGGCTCCTGTCCGAACGGCGTCGAAGACGAGGAGGCGTTGTGCTCGCTCCACTTTCAAAGTTCGTCGCGAGGTCAGTCCAGCCGGGACGTTTGCTTTGGACTTCCTGCTGGGCGGTCAGAGTTTGCCCCGATCGCTCGTTCTCGGACTGGTGAGCTCGGAAGCCTCACGGCTCTCGAGAAAAAAGGGACTCAAAGCGATCACACTGCATGAGATCAACGCTGCGGTTACGTTCGTGCGACACAAGATTTGCGCCAAGGTTGCTGCGTGACATGTTGAATGGGAAATTCCTACTTTTATAATGTTATTAAAGGGTATATTAAAAAAAAAACAAAAAAAAAACACAGGACCGTAACATGACAATAAGTCAATTGAGCAACTTGGGATATTTATTTATTTATAAAGCACTTTTTTTTGTTTGTTTTTATCACTGCATACAAAATAAAAATCAGTCATGGAATAAAGACAAATAGCACAAAATAAATAAATTAATAACGATCATAAGGCTTATTAAAAATCTCTTCTCTAATATCCAACCATTTCTAACCAGGTATATAGAATGATGAAAAAATAATAATAAAATTTCCCTTGAAAAGAGCATGTACCGGTATCATTAACGTCAGACATACTTTCCATTGGACCATTGGGTAGAAATAAAAACGGTCACTTTCCTCCATATTGCCATTGCAACCCATTGCAAAAGCAACCCTTTCAAAGAGGATTAACATTTAGCACCAATGCTAATAAACGAGTCGAAATCTCAAGAGGAAATATTGTATGTTCATCTCTGGTGACCGATTCACGTGGGAGGAGCTGGTAAATGCTGAATCCTCTCCAGCTAGACATGGCCTTGACAAACCCGGAGCTCCACACGATTAAAAGGAAAGCCACAATTGTCTTGTTTTCTGCCATACAATATGCAACATGATATTCTGTCCTTGCTTACTCCAAAATGAGGTCTTTTCAATTGTTGCATAATCCCGTTCAATCACAGTCAGTCAGGCGGAGAATGCCACTGAAGTTCACTAACAGAGAGCCAACGTCTTTATTCCTTCCTCAGCGAGTTCCGCAAATAAGCAGAAGTCGTGCAAAAGAAGTAACGAGGAGTGTGAACCAAAGAAGAAGACACCTGTTGACGGAGACTGACGAACATAAAAAGACCATCCGTCCATCATTAGTATCAATCATTTCTGAGAATCACTGCGGATGCAATGTTTTAACCTTTTATTTATCGTGATCATTGTTTGTTTAATGAAGGCAAATGCGAAGTGTCATTAGAGCTGGCCATGCTGCCTGGCGTTTTCAAATATCACCTGACATTTACAATCATCTTTAACTGACAGAAGAACAGACAAAAAAGTCACACCAATCAATCTCCCTATTGACTTTGTTTACATAAGAATTATGTTGCAAATTATATGGAATTAGGCTTTCTTGTAATCGCTGTTTATTTTTATTATTATTATTATTATTATTATTATTATTATAAATTATTATGCCTTTTTATGACCTTCATGCTCTGAAATGTGTGTATCCTGGTGAAAATGTGACCCCCGCCCAAAAAAGCTTATTTTGCCCGCCACCTACAGGATTGGAGTGGAACTATTATTTACATTTTGCTCTTGGTGACTTTTCAGTAAATGACAATTGGCCTTTCACTTGTATAGCACTTTTCTGCCTTCAAGATATTCAAAGCACGTTAATAATATTTCCTCATTCTTCTACTGATGATGCATCGGGAGCAACTGGGGGTTTAATAACATGCTCAGAGACGATTTGCCATTGTCACAAGGACTCAGGATCGAACCCTAGAGGGACACGATCATTCTACCACTTGGGCCATGCCACTTGAGACAACTTGCTAGGGGTGTGCCAAAAAAAAAAATTCTCATTAGAATCATGATTGTCATTTAGGACGATTCAGAATTGATTTTAAATGTCCCCAAATCATTTTTATTTTTTTTTTAATATGTACAAATATTTTATACTGTCTTTACCTTGCTTGTGTGGGCCTTTATTGGGAGCGCTGTTCATGTTGTGCACAATTTGGCCACTTAGGGGCAGTGTGGTTTTGTAGCCACATTAGAGAGTAGAAGGGAAAAGTCACAATCAAGTTCTGCCAATAAAAGTTCTTTTTTTGCAGTGTAGGAAGAGCATATGCCGTGGAGTAATGTTAAGATGCTGCTCAGTATGCAGTCCTGAAGTGCTTTGTATGAATAGTCGTTCTTTGGAGTGATAAAAGTGCCGCGAGTAGCGTGCTAATTAGCGTTAGCGAGTCAATGACACTTTCTATTGTGCCTTAGCCTTGAGCTAGCTACGTTCAGGAAACAAGCTAAACAAAGTGCGTTTGCATTTAAGGGTGCACTGTGTGAAATTATCTTTCGTTTTGTGTGTTTAGATTTACAGTTCACCTCAACCGGAGTGAAATAAACGGCAAACTGTAACAATAGTATTGTTTGAGATCATGTTGCTTGGGGGGACTGATTAGAGTGAGGGAACACACTACAGGAAGTGAGGTAGACTGAGCGTGTGTATGAGCCAGGAATAATGTACTGTACTGTGTTGAGTCATGCAAATAAATACAAGTAAGCAAGTCACAGCTTTAATCATCCACGCTGTATGGTCAGTGAGAATGGAGAACAGGAGAACAAACCGATATACAGACGCTCCCCACCTTACGAACGAGTTACGTTCCGGACGATCGTTCGTAAGGTGAATTTGTTCGTAAGTTGCTTCAGTGCTATATTTTGTATTATAATTTATGTTTAAAGCCTATATAAGTATATTGAAGGTTTATATAAGTATGTTTAAGGCTTCTACAAGTAACCTGCATTGGTTTGTACTGAAAAAAACGTTTAATAAAATGGAGAGAATACGTACAGTACTGTACTGTAGTACGTATGTTAGAGAGAGAGAGCGAGAGAGACACACACAGTATGTACATGTACGTAATAAGATAAATAAAATGAAGTTTAACTTACTTTTGGAAGATATACTCTATGCTTAAGGAGATGATGGAGGAGGAGGAAGAGGAGGATTTTATATCATGAGAGATTCTTCGTCGTCGCTGGAATAAATAAGTAAGTAGGGGAGCGTCTGTACCAGCATTGGACTCGTTTTGAGGGATGGTTCGCTGTCTGCTAAACTATACTCAGTGAGGGCAGAATATACTGTAAAAGCGATTCCATTTATAGCTAGCTACATAGAGTAGCAGTTGTGGTTGCACTGCTTTTGTGGAAAAAAGACACTTTCCTTACAATTCAAAACTTCATAAATGTAAATAAAAAAACAAAGACATTTTAATGTCTCCATTTGTCAATCCTGTCTCTCAACCCACACTGGAGTCGATCATAACGATTATTTTGCACATCGATAAATTGAAGCAGAAATCAGTATCAATCAAATCATTTCGAACCAAAAACCGTCCCGGATCGAAAATTGATTCTGAATCGAATCGCAGGCCCAAAAATCGGAATCGAATCGCGAGACAGTCGAAGATTCCCACCCCTACAACTTGCTGCTTGAACACCTTCCTTTGTCTTTGAACATTGACGAGATACTGGGAGCTTACTGGAGTTTTGTGTTTGTGCACGAAATAATATGCTAATACTAAATAACTAATACTCCTCTACACATGACGCAACAAAGAATATGTGTAAGAAGCTATTTACCCGCCGTTCACTTCAGAACAGCCTTTCCCTTCCGTGTGTGCATCTCCAGTTGTGTCTTTGATCACAACTGAATTGATAATGAGTCATCCATTAAACAACAAAAGAAACCAACAATGTGTAATGGAGAAAAAAAAAAAAAAAGAGAGGATGGCATCACGTCAGACTCACCGCGCCGCCGCCGCTGTGCTGGTTAACAAGGGTCATAACGTATCATCTGCCTTGCACTCTTGACCCGGGACGAAGCGTCTTCCTTCTGCTGTTGATGTCAGGGAGGAGATGTCACACAGAGACGGGTGACGATGCTCTGCGCTACAGAAGAGTTTATCTCAGCTTTTTTTTTTTTTTTTTTTTTTTAACACTCTGCTAGATGTCGCTTCTTTTTAAACTCCCTATTCCCGCATACACACTCCCAAATCCCTATGGACTCTAGTGCAGAGGGTGCATAAGAGGCAATTTCACAGCACTTGGCCTGAACCACCTCGTACCCACACACGCACGCACACACACACTCATAGCGGAAGGCTGATAAAAAAGAAAATCGCTTTGTCAAACAGATGATGATCAACCTCCCCTTTCTCCATCCTCCCTTCTCTACATATTACCTTTCCTTCTATTACACTTTAAGTGCGCTGACCCCGCCCCTCCAACCCCGTGACTATGACCCCCTGACCCCCCCCATCACATCCTGTATCACAACCACGCCACTGTCAATTAGCTTCTGCTTGGCCAGATGCTCAGCTCGGCTTAGCCGAAGCCTGTGGGAACGAGAGCTGCTTATTTTGTCCCCGGGAGACGGGTCCGCCGCGACGGCGGCTAAAATAAGCAAGCGGCTCATTTTTACGCGTGCACGTTCAACGCAGCCGCTCTCAAACACTCGCGTACGGAGACATGCAATCGAAAATGTGTTTGGTATGTTGCGTCACAATCTGACACACCCTCTTTCAGGTATTCTCATCGGAGTGGAACATTATGAACTCATTTGCTCCCAAAAACAACATGTTCCATTTTAATTGTTTTATGTGTCCTAAAGACGTATTTAAATGTTTTTTTATTATTATGCTAGAGCACACAGAAGGCTTTGATGCAGCCTCTCAACTGCACAGAATGGTTGAAGCAATGGTAGTTATTACAAAAACGGCCAGCAGGTGACAGCAGAGTATAAGAGATCAACCAGGGCCATGTTGCAAAGAAGCTCTTTTCCCCGGTGTTTTAAACAGATTTGTGAATAATGATGGAATTCAGCTACATTCTAATGCTAATTGCTGCAAACCAGAAACAGATAGAAATATACTTTTTTTTTCCTGATGAAAGAAGAAACTAATCTTTCTGTTTTTAATAGCGATAGAACAGAATAATTCTGTGGGCCTTGCAAAATCAGTCAAAATCCAGTAAAGTGTGAAGGGGATTGCTTCAGTGAAAATGGCTGGGAGTGAATGAGTTAATTGGGCCCGACCAATATGAATTTTATATATGATATGCATGGATAACTTATTTTTGGGTCCCATAAAGCTTACAACAATAAATATATGAATTACAGGCAGAACATTTGACTGTTTTCCAATACTTTGTCCTTTAAATTTGTTTAACTTTACAACAGAGAGAAAAATCAGCAAAAACGTTCCCATTTTTTTGCTTATTTTTCCATTCTAAAAGCAAAATCATCAGCCATTTAAATTGTCTGGCCGGTTAAATGGTCTAATTATTTGCAATTTTTAAATCCTGCTCTTCTCAGGGATCTCCTATTTTGTGCAGTTGGTCATTAAAAAGATGACCAAAAACATTTCACACCTCTTCACCTAAACCCGGTACAAAAAGCCTACTAGAAGAGCTGAACTTTAATTGAGGTTAATCAGAAGCACTTTAAATGATGTCTGGTGTGTGCTGACGCCCATGTTTAATGACCCTCTTGAAAAAAAAACAATCTTTTTGACTGATTTATTTTGGTTTCATTTTGTTTAAACTAAAAAAAAAAAAACGTAATTTGAACAGGGGTGTGTAAACTTTTTATACCTGCTGTATATAGAGAAACAGCGACGTGTGCTCTCATTCATTTGACGTGAGATTGTTCATTGTTTTGTTTTGTTCCTCTTTAATCTTCAACATAAACTTACAGATGCAAAATCGGCTGCGCAGACATTGCGTGGTCGCGACGTCTGCCGGCACATACGGCGCCATCGGGCAAAACCGTAAGAACAATGAAATCAAAGTAATTATTGCCATACTGTGCAACTAATTTCCCTGCGGGAAAAAAAAATGAGACTCCTATTTAAGGTGCAGTGATTATTTATGTGGAAGAAACACTCGTCAATTAGTTGACAAGCAGCATCTGTTAGAGAGAAGCACATTTTTTTTCAGGCAATAAGTCATATGCATATCGAAGAAATACTAGACAAAGCGCAATTTCTGCAGAAATTGCGTGGGAATGCTGAAAAGCCGAATGCTAAGATTTGAATGCATGTTCTTAAATCATTTCAGTGAAATTATAACTCACTTCCTGATATGATTAGTTGGTATCGAACCATCGGATGCACTAAAATGTGGTCCAAGCGGGGGTTTGAGCAAACTTTTTTTTTTTTCTAATTTGATGGCGTATTTATTTTGAAATGTGTCATCTGATGCTGAAAGCTAACATTCATTTAATCATTTCAGCGAAATTATAATCCATTTCCTGATATGATAGTCAGTTGGTATACATGTATATCACTTAGCATAGCGGCTATGGGTATATTTGCAATGTACAGTTGGAGGTGGGATTTGAACCTGCAACCTCCTGGCTACTGGACAATGCACTTTACCAACAGTTCAGTTTGTATGTATGGGAGTGGAAAGTGGGACTTGGAAAAAGTTCAATGTCAGTCACATTGAAAATGAATGGGGGAAAGTTATATACGATATATATACGCTGGGAGGCGGCCATTTTTGAACCAAGTTGAAATGTGAATGGTGTAAATGGAAAGTTTTATGTGGAAGTTGTTTCACGGCAAAAGAGTGTGGAGAATAAAAATCCAAATAACATATGTGGGAATGCTGAAGCATATACAATAAGTTGTTTTTCAGTTTTCCTTGCTTCTGATTCACAATACATTCCACTCCTTCCGATCACGGTTTCTCTTCAAATTCTCCCGACAACTCTTTTGTGACTTATGCGGTCTCTTATCTTCTCTGTGCTGTGATTTACAATGATGTCACGGAAACACCTTCCAAGGTGCCCCATTGGTCTTTTTTAGTATGAAACGTATTCACCTATAAAATACTTGTGATGTTAAATAATGTCATCTTCTGACGGTTACCACGTCTGCCTCCATAGTCGGGTCTGGGTTCTATAAATAGAGTTCAGTTGAGTGCAAACCACTGGAGCAAACCACATCAAGATTACTGATGGTTACATTAGTTTCGGACTGTGTATTTTGTTCCTGTACACGTGCAAACAGGCTTGTAGTGTGCATCTAAACTTGTGTGCGCGCGTGTACCCGCGTTGTGTACAGGTCAGCGAATGCTAGTTTGCTTGCGCGAGTGAGTTCTCCCCTTGCCATGGTTAAATGGAATGACTTCGTCATTCACTGCCATTGACGGTTATAAACGTAAAAAAATTAATTTAAAATTAATTTAATTTTATTTTTTTTATTACAATTTTTCTATTAGTTTAACATTTTTTTCTACTTTTGTTAACAAGAGTATGAAAACCTATATAAAAAAAATTAGAACAGATTTAGCGTTAACTATTGAAGTCATGCGATTAATTACAATTTTAAAAAATTAATTGCCTGACGCCCCTAATTTTTAACTCATTCACTGCCATTGACGGCTATAGACGTCAAAAATTTATTTGAACTATTTCTATTATTTTTCCACTTTTGTTAATAAGAGTATGAAAAAAACAAAAAAAAATCTATATTGTAAATTTAGAACAGATATAAAATTTGTGATTAATCGTGAGTTAATTATTGAAGTCATGTGATTCATTACAATGAAAAAATGTATTAACCTGACGTGATTTTAAAAAAGAAGAAGAAAAGATGTAAAATTAGGGGCGCCAGGCGATTAAAATTTTAATACTCTTGTTAACAAAAGTAGGAAAAAATCTACTAATCGCATGACTTCACTAGTTAACTCACGATTAATCACAAATTTTATATCTGCTCTAAATGTACAATAAAACATTTCTAGGTTTTCATACTCTTGTCAACAAAAGTGGGAAAAAAAAGTTAAACCAATAGAAATAGTTCAAATGAACTTTTGACGTTTATAGCCGTCAATGGCAGTGAATGAGTTCAAATCTGTGTTGCATGGAGTTAACCCCATTCTAAAAACCATGAACTGCTCTTCTATCCCTAGTTGTTTGGACTGCATTGCACCGTATTCCATAAAAATAACTTTATGCTTTTGATTTGGAATCGAATGTGCTGTGTTCCCAATGCATTTCTATTTATGGAAATGAAAGCTACCCTTAGAGGTTGGGCTTTTTTTTTTTTCTTTTTTTTTTCACTCTTGACACAACTGCAAATTGCATTCTTCTCACAAGTGTTAGCTAATAGTGGGGACAAGGATGAAAGAAAAAGAGAAGAATTAGGATAACGCACTGGGAGGGACACGACGGCAGCTGAGTGTGATAAAGATGGCGGGCGAAATAGCCTCGATGGATATGAATTACAAGCTTGGGGGAGGTTCATGTCAGTTCACGTCTGTAAGTGTGCGTTTCAGAGCAAGGGGAAAACAAACCAGCGTATGTTCTCCTTCAAGCTAGATTTTACTCCTTCACGTTTTCCTTTTTTTTTAAGGCCGCATTTAGACTTCCAAGTGCTGGAACTGGTCCACTTGTTAATACCAGAACCCCAAAGCACAAGGCTATTTTAGCCAAGAAGCTTTGACGAAAGTCAACTTGGGAAAAGGCATGAAAACAACGTCGAGTTGAGCAATGAGGTAACTGGTGAACAGACACAAAAGCTAAAGGAGTTATTCTCGAATATCACGCTTGGCGAGGATGTTAAGAAAAATAATGAACAAAAACAATGCATAAAACAAGTTCCCAGGAGGTGATAACGACGGCTGCACCACAATAAACCAGAGGGGTCATACTCAATAAAGTGCATCATAACAAGCTTACTAAGTGCTTCGTTTGCCTGATTTAAACCACTATTTTTGCGAGGAAACAACATTGATTTATTCTCAAACATAAAGACAAAGCATTTAATTTTACGCAAATTTATTGCAGTCAAACTTGCGTTAATGTTGAAAACAACTTATTTTTATCCTAATGCTACTTGTCTAAGACTGCTATTCGCTTCCCCTTATCAATGTTGTGTTCTATGATCTAGTGCTGTCACTATCGAATATTTATAGAACCGATTAATCTATCGATTATTTGATCGATTAATCGGATTCATTTTAATTTTACATTAACGTGTATTACAAAAGCATTTTTCTCCCGATTACTGTATATTAACCAAAAGGGCGATTGGTATACTATGTTACCGGTTCGGCCATTGTTTTCCGAAATAAAAACAGATGTTTGCAAAAGTCTTATGTTGTTTCTAACCTTTATTTTTAATTTCTATTATAGCATTTTATTCTCATCACTTAGTACACTCAGGAGGTTGCGGGTTCGAATCCTCCGACTGTACATTCTAAATATATCCATGGCAATTATGTATACCAACTGATTATCATTGTTCCACTTTTCCGTCTAAATCAATAGGGAGGGTACTGCATGCCTAGGTGGTGCCATCGAGTGAATTTTCTTTTTCATTTTTCCATTGAATATCATTAGATCCACTTTTGCATCTAAATGGTACTTTCAGATAACACTTTTCCATATACAGTAATCATCAACGTTCTTCAAAAACGTACGCCTCCCGAGTTCAAGTGTCCTTTTTATTCATTTATCTTTCAACTGCAATTAATACTTTGTAATTTTCACATAATTTACCTTATAAGCATTCAGCTTAGCATTTAGCTATTAGCATTCAGCTATTAGCATTCAGCTTCAGCTTCCAGCATTCCCGCGCAATTTCTGCAGATATTGCACTTAGTCTAGTTTTGATTAAACTCAGAAGATAATCAGTCTTCTTTCATTGGATGACTACAGAAATCCATGAACAAATACTGTTAATATGTTGAAATCAGAGGATTTTGAACAATATTTAATTTTAAAACGGCTCCAAACCATGACTCGATGATTAACTCATTTACTGCCATTGACGGTTATAAACTATTTCTATTAGTTGAACTTTTTTTTCTACTTTTGTTTACAAGAGTATGAAAACTTAGACTTTTTTTTATTGTACATTTAGAACAGATATAGAATTTGTGATTAATTGTTGAGTTAACTTTGAAGTCATGCGATTAATTACGATTAAAAAATTTAATTGCCTGACGCCCCAAATTTTTTAACAACCATCTAGTCAGGTGATTAATTTTTTTTTATTGTAATTAATCGCATGACTTCACTAGTTAAGTCACGATTAATCACAAATTTGATATCTAATGAACTATAAAAAAAAAATATATATATATATATATTATAAATAAATAAATATATATATATATATTTTTTTTTTCAGGAGGAAATATATATAGGTTTTCATACTCTTGTTAACAAAAGTGGGGGAAAAAATGTTAAACTAATAGAAATAGTTCAAATGAATTTTTTTATGTTTATAGCCGTCAATGGCACTGAATGAGTTAAAATAGTTGTCTATTAATTGCGATAATCGATTACTTGTCGATTAATTGATCAATTTTGACAGCTCTACTTCTATCCATGTCAATAATACACATCTGCTACAGGTTAGAAAGACAAACCTTGACGGAAGTTGAGCCGTGACAGACTCAGCCTGTCGGGCTGTTTGGCACTCGGGTTGGGGAGGAGACTGATCAGTTTGGCAACGGTTAAGGGCTGGCTCAGTGTGCACCCTCGGCATCGTGAACACACACACTAATACACTCATTATAGCTTCCGGCAAGAATCATGTGTCAAAATGCTACCTGCGGTCTGCTTTATGAGGGGAAGCCCACAAGAATGCAGCCCGGCACAAAATCCAGGTAAAATGACACCTAAAAACGCGCTTGCTCAGATAAAGATCGACGTGTTCTTTTTCCAATATGGTTGAACAAAATTGTTTGTTGATGATTGTGTGTGTATATGGCTTTTTTTTTTTTTTTTTTTTTATACATGTTGCTCCTTTTTGTTAACTGGAAAACTTAATCTTGCACTATTCTGTCCAAATGTTTACTTTTGAGGCCCGTGCTTTTCAACCAAAGACAGATAAGCTCTAAATCGCATTTTATTTTACCTTCAGTTATTATCTTGTAGCTTTTAATTCGGGTGTTTTCTCTGCCTTATCGATTGACTGATTTATCTCTTTTTTTAATTGGTTTTCGGAATAGGTTTTTTAGTTTTATTTTTTTCATTGATGTTTTTCAATGATGTTTCATTTTAGTTAAGTTGATTAATACAGAAGGCGGGTCATGCTTAAAAGTAGCTGTGGGGTTGGTGGGGGGGGGGGGGGGGTACTAAACTGATAGATTAGACTGTTGATATGCTATGATTTTTATAATAATCATAATATTGAATTTCTGCATATGCTTGCTGGTGCGGCTCACTGAGTCAAGTTTGGTCGCTAACTTGCTAACCTTTTCACTTCATCGCCTCCCAACTCTGGTGTTAGGATGAGTGTGCCGACATAGGTTTGTTCAATTCTGCTTTTGCGGTGGGCTTAGCGGTGCTGTGGTGTGACAGGGGTCAGTCAGGCGGACGCGGCGTGTGTTGCTGTAGCGGCGGCGGCGGTCAAAGGCTTGTACAAGCAAGTCTAAGCGCTGGTGGCTGGGAGATGAGCAAGCTCCGCTCTCCCAGAATGAACAGCAGGCTGTTTGGTCGGGGCTTTTGTGGTACCGCCCTTCAAGATAGTATAAGAAGGTTGTAAGTGTCTGTAATCGGGGCACTAGTGAGAGGCTGCCAGCCTTTCTGGAAACTCACTTGTGCCCGGAATATTCTGTAGAAATAAAAACTGTTCATCGATCTCCAGCCTGCATTCGGATCACCAACATTCTCACTACCCGAAAGAAGACGAACACGCGGAAGAAAAAGCTGATCTTCCTTACAGCATCGAACCCTAATTTCAACGCAATTATAGCGATACAGTGTTGGTCACTTCTGTCACATACTGTCTTGCCGTTCTCCCCTTAAGACATTTCCAAGCAATTTGCCTCAGTTCACGACAATTTCCGATGATGATAACTTCTAATTGAATCTAAATCACAAACCTACACTAATGCAGTTGAAAGGTCAAATTACAGTAGATAAAAGCATGAAAACCACCTCTAGGCCATCAATATAAAACAATCAAATGGAAATTAGTAACTACGGAGGTAACTGGTGCTTTCTTGTGCTGCGGGTACAAACTTTTTCCATTTTGCCACGTCTTCACTGCATGCAGTTTTGTAACGTTGATATGTTAGGGCCACCATAAACTGACGACAAGCTCTGGATAAAAGGAATCAATATGCACACCTGTTCATGTGGCAGGTCTTTGTCATAAAAAAAAAGAGACTACATTCAATCATTTCAAACTTTTTACCACCATGAATGTGACTTATGTGGTGTTTTCCTCAGTCTGAGTGATTTTGTTACAGTCCAGTGAAACCAAGGTTGAACCTTTTCGCCATAACTCTTAAAAGACTCTTAAAACTCAAAAGCCATGCCTGCAGGTGAAGCATAATGGTGGCAGCACCATTTATTAGGCCTTAGACAAAGTGGAAGGGAATTATCAACCGTTCACAATAACAGTTAGTTGTAGTTTGGCGCAAAATTGTAAGGTTTCTGCGACTAACGAAACAAGCAAACAATAAAGGCAGGAAAAGACTACTAGAACATATGAACTTGATTTGACATTAATCAGAGGCGTTTCAAATGGCGACGGGTGTATATGCTGACTCCCATTATGAGTTTGAATAGGAATGGTGAATTCTGAACACAGTCGCATCACAAAAATAAGGGTGTGCATACTTTTGCAACCACACTATTTCACTAATTTTCCAAATATTTCTAATTGAAAACACTATACATATATATATATATATATATATATATATATATATCTATATATGACACATCAAGGTAGAAAAGGTGTTGAAGTCATTTTTCTTTTTCTTTTTTCTTTTTTTAGCGCAAAAAGTCATTTCAACTCGGCTGTGTAGACTTTTTGTGTCTACTCTGTAGTTTGTACACACAAGTCAGAGCATTTACCAAAACACCGATGTAATGTTGATTTACTATTTTAGTTGTGCTATTTTATTATTATGTATGGTGAATTGTTAAATAAAAAAAAATAATAATAAAAAATATTATTGTGGTTTGTGTCAAACCCGCACTGCATCATACTGCGATTTTTTTTTCTCTCCAATATTTTTCCCTCCCAATATGAGCACCATTATATTGAAAATAGTGCTCAGTATGATACAGTACAGTTCAACAGCACCGCTAAGTGCAGATACAACAATAAACACATTTTTAATTGGATGCAGTGCTCTTAACATGATAGTGGTACTGTTCCCAATCTTTTATTTTGTTCATGTATTTACTTTGCAACCAATTATGAAAGTCCTCCTGACTAATTATAAAATCACATTGTTTCGTACTTTTACCTTGCTTGCTTATATCTCAGTCACCATTCCCACTAAAGACTCTTAATGGCATATTAAAAGTAAGTGGAACTGAAATACTTTTTTTCCATATGTGGTATGATGGCTCCGTTGCATGCATAATGATACTCATATCTTATTTTCTTTCATGGATTTCATGTATTTGGGATTACATAAACAGATGTATATCAACTCTAATCCCGTGCCGCGAGGCTCCTATGCAGAGCCGCCGTGCACGTGTGCAGCAGGATAATTGGCCCTTGCGTGTTACTGTCACTCAGACCTGCTGCCGACACGACTAACGCATGCACAATTCCAGTGTGATAATGCTGGCGACTTAATTGTATGTTGTCTGCGCACACCTTCAACCACATAAAGACTATTTTCATATTAACTCATTCACTGCCATTGACGGCTATAGTCGTCAAAAATTCATTTGAACTATTTCTATTAGTTTAAAAAAAAATCCAGTTTTGCTAACAAGAGTATGAAAACCTAGAATATTTTTTTGTTGTAAATTTAGAACAGATATAAAATTTGTGATTAATCGTTAACTAGTGAAGTCATGTGATTAAATACAATTTAAAAAATGTTATCGCCTGACTGGCCTAATTTAAAAAAAAAAAAAATTAAAAATAAGGGGCGTTTAATCGTGATTAATCGCATGATAATTTTATATCTGTTATTAATGTACAATAAAAAAAATTGGTTTTCATAAAAAATGAAATTAAATGAAACATTGTTAAACTAATAGAAATAGTTCACATGAATTTTTGACGTCTATAGTCGTCAGTGGCAGTGAATGAGTTAATGATAACCAATACAAGGGTACACAAGAGTATGAAAACCTAGAATATTTTTTGGGTGTAAATTTAGAACAGATATAAAATTGGTGATTAATCGTTAACTAGTGAAGTCATGTGATTAAATACAATTTTAAAAAATTAATCGCCTGACAGGCCTAATTTAAAAAAAAAAAAAAAAAGTTAAAAATAAGGGCCGTTTAATCGTGATTAATCGCATGATAATTTTATATCTGTTATTAATGTACAATAAAAAAAAATTATTTTCATAAAAAATGAGATGAAATGAAACATTGTTAAACTAATAGAAATAGTTCACATGAATTTTTGACGTCTATAATCGTCAGTGGCAGTGAATGAGTTAATGATAACCAATACAAGGGTACACAAGAGTATGAAAACCTAGAATATTTTTTGGGTGTAAATTTAGAACAGATATAAAATTGGTGATTAATCGTTAACTAGTGAAGTCATGTGATTAAATACAATTTTAAAAAATTAATCGCCTGACAGGCCTAATTTAAAAAAAAAAAAAAAAAGTTAAAAATAAGGGCCGTTTAATCGTGATTAATCGCATGATAAATTTATATCTGTTATTAATGTACAATAAAAAAAATTGGTTTTCATAAGAAATGAAACATTGTTAAACTAATAGAAATAGTTCACATGAATTTTTGACGTCTATAGTCGTCAATGGCAGTGAATGAGTTAATGATAACCAATACAAGGGTACACAAGAGTATGAAAACCTAGAATATTTTTTTGTTGTAAATTTAGAACAGATATAAAATTTGTGATTAATCGTTAACTAGTGAAGTCATGTGATTTAATACAATTTAAAAAATGTTATCGCCTGACTGGCCTAATTTAAAAAAATAAATAAAAACAAGGGGCGTTTAATCGTGATTAATCGCATGATAATTTTATATCTGTTATTAATGTACAATAAAAAAAATTGGTTTTCATAAAAAATGAAATTAAATGAAACATTGTTAAACTAATAGAAATAGTTCACATGAATTTTTGACGTCTATAGTCGTCAGTGGCAGTGAATGAGTTAATGATAACCAATACAAGGGTACACAAGAGTATGAAAACCTAGAATATTTTTTGGGTGTAAATTTAGAACAGATATAAAATTGGTGATTAATCGTTAACTAGTGAAGTCATGTGATTAAATACAATTTTAAAAAATTAATCGCCTGACAGGCCTAATTTAAAAAAAAAAAAAAAAAAGTTAAAAATAAGGGCCGTTTAATCGTGATTAATCGCATGATAATTTTATATCTGTTATTAATGTACAATAAAAAAAATTGGTTTTCATAAGAAATGAAACATTGTTTAACTAATAGAAATAGTTCACATGAATTTTTGACGTCTATAATCGTCAGTGGCAGTGAATGAGTTAATGATAACCAATACAAGGGTACACAAGAGTATGAAAACCTAGAATATTTTTTGGGTGTAAATTTAGAACAGATATAAAATTGGTGATTAATCGTTAACTAGTGAAGTCATGTGATTAAATACAAATTTAAAAAATTAATCGCCTGACAGGCCTAATTTAAAAAAAAAAAAAAAAAAAGTTAAAAATAAGGGCCGTTTAATCGTGATTAATCGCATGATAATTTTATATCTGTTATTAATGTACAATAAAAAAAATTGGTTTTCATAAAAAATGAAATTAAATGAAACATTGTTAAACTAATAGAAATAGTTCACATGAATTTTTGACGTCTATAGTCGTCAATGGCAGTGAATGAGTTAATGATAACCAATAGAAGGGCTCTATCTTTACAGTTCATGCTGACACTCCGAGAGATGTATTCCTTTAACCATTTGTTAAGTATTGCGGATCTGGAATGTAACTAATTGAGGTAACCGCAATATTACACACGGCTCTCGTTATGATGCGCTACCGTTATTTAGTGCCGCAAATTTCTTTCATATTTTGTATGATGGCTTCCTTGCATGCATAAAATATCAGTAAGCAGACACACTTTGCTGGCTGCACATCACTTAGCAATGCAACATGGACTGACATCATTTACTGCCTCAGTGCTTTTAACATCCGCTTTTTCTTTTTTTTTTCTCCTCTCAGCCAGTTTGGACTCAACTCTCAACATGAAACATTTGTGTCAGAGTGTTTAAATTAAATGTGAGGCACTCCATTTACAGTAATGTGCTTGTTTCTAAATCACGTTTAGACTTGTGTGTGTGTCTCATGAGCAATCTGCCGGTCGCCAAATTGTCTCAAAAGACAACTTTTATGTACAGTAGGCTCTAAATAATGTCCTGATGTTTTATGGATAATTATTCACAAAAAAAAGTCCCATTTGCCATTTGTGTGAGCGTTTCCCAAAAGCCATTTTCAGGTGAACTCGATTTTCTTTTTCCACTTTTTGACACCCGCTGTGCCATTAACCTTGATGTTGTGTTTTTGTGTCCACAGGCGCAGAAATCATGGATAGAGAGAGCGTTCAGCAAGAGAGAATGTGTTCACATCATTGTGAGCGCCAAAGACCCCCATAGGTAAGGAACACATAAAAAAAAATTCTTATGTGGGGGGACATTACATATCTCAGAATATATCAGAAAAATAACTTAACAAATGTAGGTAAAGTAGTTGCTGCTTAGTCTAAACACGATGTTTGGATTAGTATTCTGTTTGTGTAGCAAAATCCAACTGGGGCGGCCATTTTGTATTTGCTGTCGACTGAAAATGACATTGCAAACAGGGTAGCCGTTATTGGTTGTTATCTAAACAACTGGGATGGCATCTTCAGTTGACAGCACATTTCAAAATGGCCGCCCCCTGAGATGGATAAAAACGAGTGGATTTTGACGCTTACCTCTTATTTCACAAACTCAATATTAATCCAAAAATAGACTAGTTGGGACACATACAATATATTTTTGTGAAGAAAATGTGGGGGTTGACTTCCCATAATGACATGATTATTGTAGTCATACTTTTTGTGCATAACATTCTAAAAGTTATTTAGGTTCACCATTTTGCACACAAAGGAGAAATTACAAGCCTAATATGAGTTAAGAGGGCCTCCATCTGCTATCATTTTAATGGTGGGTGTTCTAGCTTCAAATTCTCCTTCTCCTTCTCTCACCACACTCACACGCAGTGGTGCAGGCAGTATAAAACGGTAATGATGATGAAAATTGAAGTAGGGAAAAGCCGTTTTTCCCCCCCCTCAGCCGTGTTGCCCACAGTTGTTGTTTTACACAACCGCAGCTTGCTTATAGCAAATTGTCCCAAACCAAATAAACATAACTGTCACCTGTATGCTAGCCTTTATTTACAAGTTAATGCAAAGCCTCTGCGACTGGCAGACACATCCTTTTTGCGTCATTGCACAACTGAGAAGTGGCAGAGCCGTAAGCACATACCTCCTATAGGGAAAAAAAAAAAAAAAAAACAGCATTAGAATTGAGCAACAAAGACTGCGGCCAAATCACAGGGCGCTATATGCTATTTTCACACTGTATGCTACGCCACCTTCAACTATGACGCACCAAAACTAAAAATTAATAAATGACTAAATAAATAAATGGATAAAAGTGAAAATAAAAATTGATATAAAAAATATAATTAAAAAATTTATTACAAAAAATAAATATAAATGGAAATGAAAACAACAAAATGACACGCTTAGGAACACACCCTCAATTGAATAACATTTCGACCTGAAATGCATGAAATAAATAAATGTGAAAGCAGAGCATTTGTATTTATTGATTGATATTTAGTTTTATTTGTTTATTTATTCTTATATATATATATATATATATATATATATATATATATATATATATATATATATATGTATCACTAAATTAATAAATAAAAGTAAAAAGGAATACAAAAATAAGAAACAAGACTCAAAAAATACAATAAAAACAAATGTCTACATAAATACAAAAATAAGTCAATAAATATAATTAAATATCAATCAATAAATAAAAATGCTCTGGTCTCACATTTATTTATTTTATGCTGGCGACGCTCTGTCAGGTCGAAATGTTATTCAAATGAGGGTGTGGTCCTACGCATGTCATTTTGTTGTTCTTATTTCCATTTATATTTAATTTTTGAATCCTATTGTTTTTATATCCGTTTTTTATTTTCACTTTTATCTATTTATTTATTAAGTCATTTATTTGTTTTTAATTTTGGCAGTTTTGGTCTTCCACAACTGAAACAAAGGCTGGAATGTGCTTACATGAGTCAAGCTACTACGTCCATAAGCTATAAATATTCATTGTATGCACCATGACCAGCTTGGCTCCTTCAAAGGCAAGCAGTTGTACGCCCAAGATATGACAGATGTTCATGCGCTGTCCAAGAAAAAGTCAAATGTCGTTAGCGGCCCGCTGCCCAAACAATGGAGCCATGCGAGCCCGGAGAACACCAAGCTCCTAAAGGCATCCGCGTGCTCCAGCACAGTGTGAAGACATCGCTGTTATCTGTAGAAGAGAAGTTGACAGATGAACGACCCCTCAATGTAAGGAAAGCGGTGATCACTCAGACCGGAAGGATAGATGGGTAGCTCAATGCGCTCCGTTATCGTCACCGACCAACAAGCTGGAGGAGTGTACTGATAAGGGGTACAAATCTCTCTGGGCTCTCACCAGCCGAATACTCCGGACGAACCAGTGAACTCAGTCACGCCCACTCAACTTCCCGACCCAGCGGCGGTGTCCTAGATTTTGATTGGAGAGATTTTGGCCTTCTGCTGGCCGTGTGACAGGAGCAACAAGGCGAGGTCCTGGAGCAGACACAGGCATCGGGGTGGGGTGGGGGGGACGGGATACCAACTAGTACACAAAGTTTTACATCTACATCTCAAAGCAGAGTTCCTGATTCATGAGTGATGACATTTCCGTACTTTTAAGTACTGACAAAAATACATTTTTGAGAGCTAGTCCTTGTCCGCCCTCACATTGGAACATGATAAATGTTTAAAGCTTCCCACCAAGCGGCACAGTTCACTTTGTGTTTGTGTAAGACGGTTGCAAGGTCGTATGGGATCAGATGCATCAGCTGTGGTAATAGCGGGTGGTCCTGAAGTCACTACACTTCCTTTCCCTTGTTGTCATTTTGGTTTCAGGTATACACACAGACATGAGACCATCAGCGATTGAAAGCTTGCACTTTTTGTAAGCATATCATTCCCTGTGCAGTTCAGCCCAGTTACCAGAGAAACGTTACCTGTACTGACGTCAGGTTGTTTCGCATTATACAATCATTTTGTGGTTGAAGCCTTAGATCACCCTGAAGTCAATTCAGGTGAAGCTCTATCACTCTCTGTAGCGTCCGCTAAATATAGCATATGTTAAAATGTCGGGTTACAGTGCAGTCCCCCGGAAACACTTTGGCTTTGTGGAATCACCTGATCTTGGAGTTTGGCGTTTTCACCAGTGTGTTGGTAATAACAAACAGATCCTTTTTTGAGAAACTTATAAACGGCTTAACGTGTGCTATGCATTGGAGCAATGTGACAGCCATTGAGCTGCTCAAACTGAAATGAAAAACTTTTTTGCCAGTTGTCACTTTCGCAACAAACGTCAATTGGCAAGCCATGCAAACATTTTAACTCTTTGACTGCCAAAAACGTTAAATAACGTTTAGTAAAATCCTATGGAGGAGTGCCAAAGACATTAAAAGACGTTTTTTTTTCAAAACAGAGGTGAAACTAACCATTTTCTATTGTTGATTACTCAAAAACGGAATAAGGTAGAAACAAACTTTTTTTTCTGATGAAAGATGACAGTCCAATCTTTCATTTGGTAGTATGTGTGTTTCCATAGTCGAAACACATAATTTTCTGTGGACCTTGAAAGATCAGTCAAAATGCTTAAAATCGGCTGGCACCCACGGCATCCCTTTTCTGAAAACGTCTGGCAGTCAAAGAGTTAAAGCTCAAGCTGTCACGTCTGTCCGAATGAAACCTGAAACTAAATCAAGGGGAGGAATCAAAGGAAACTAGTGACTTACAAGAAGCCCTCTATTGTAGTCTGGCAACATACAAATGATAAAGTGTGCAGCTTTCTTGCTAATACAGACGCTCCCCACCTCACGAACGAGTTACGTTCCGGACGATCGTTCGTAAGGTGAATTTGTTCGTAAGTTGCTTCAGTGCTATATTTTGTATTATAATTTATGTTTAAAGCCTATATAAGTATATTGAAGGTTTATATAAGTATGTTTAAGGCTTGTACAAGTAACCTGCATTGGTTTGTACTGAAAAAAACTTAATAAAATGGAGAGAATACGTACAGTACTGTACTGTACTACGTATGTTAGAGAGAGAGAGCGAAAGACACACACACAGTATGTACATGTACGTAATAAGATAAATAAAATGAAGTTTAACTTACTTTTGGAAGATGTACTCGATGCTTAAGGAGATGATGGAGGAGGAGGAAGAGGAGGATTTTATATCATGAGAGATTCTTCGTCGTCGCTGGAATCGGCTTCAAAAGTTATTTCCTGCTTCATGGGGACCGGCGTTTTCTTCCTCCTCCTCCTCGCCACGTTGCTCAGCCTCCAATGAGCTCTCACAGCGCCAATCGTCGGTATTAGCGGCGGAAAGAAGCACTACGCGCAATACAAAATCGAACTTACAGCATTTCTTTCCGAACATTTTTCGACATACTGTACGCGCAGAAACGTTCGTATGTACCGTTGTTCGTAACTCGAATGCTCGTAAGTAGGGGCGCGTCTGTATAATAAACAGAACAAGGCACACTGCAGCTTGCTGAAAGTTTGTTGACACATTTTTTTTTCTGTCATTTAATTCAATCATTTGAACATTGAAGAAGCCAAATCATTTCTTATTTGGCCAACAAGTGGACAAGCGGTATGACTTCCCATTGTGAAATTCACTGAAATTCAATGTGGCCCATTTGCAATAGAAACAAATACAAAACAAAATAAGCATCCAAATAGAAGTACAGTAATTATTTCAAAAAATCTTTTGAAGAAATTAATTTGCTTGGTTTCTCTACAAGTTGATCATGACTTAATGACCATGGCAAAATATTGGTGTCAAAAGTGAGTGCAATTAACCCCCTGCTCTAAATTAAAAGTGAAAAAAAAGAAAGTCGAAAGAAAGTCATGCAGTAGATAAAAGCAAGCACATATACTGTCAAATTTACAAGCTGAGGACAAAAATAATTTGAGCGTCCTGCTGGGTGAGGAGGTGCGATGGTGACTTGTGCGAGGTCAAGATGGACGGCGCTTACACTTAGTGGAGCCAAGGGTCTGACACCCTTGTCTGTTCACATCAGCAAACCCCGTCAAATGTCCTGACTTCAAAAGGACAACGCAGATCTGGCCCGAGGACGCGACTAACAATGACAGACGACCGTTTCTCCGCAGAATTTCTAATGTGGCGCAGATTCATGAGTAGAACGTCTGACAATGGAGCGCAGCCTAACAGCACTAATTATTGCCATTATTCTAATAGCCTCTTTGAATATGGATGAGACGGGAAAGGTTGAAATTGAGCACTTAGTTTCGCTTTTAATCACTGATCGCCTTATTCATTCCTCCAAATAAACAAACAAAAGAATGTTTAGTAAAAGTACTGTCACAATTGTTTCTGCTTCTGGCTCAGCTAAATTATTCGCCAGGTTCAATTCATCGACATTTACGAGGTCATTCATTTCCACAACAATTCAAATAACTGATAGAGGTGAACTGCAAATCTGTTTCACGCATCGCTCTCATGATGCTGTGCTGGTTTCTTTGATGCAATTCACAACAGCTGTCACCGCTCTGATGAAAAAATTTGAAAAGGCAACATTTTAATTACTCTACTACCTGTTTTTGATGCAAAGAGGCAAGCTACAGTATGCTACACTTTGTTTGGATAAAGGATTATCACAGCATGATGTCGAAGCAATTTCCCTGGAGATCACATCAAGTAAAAAAAAACAAACACTTGCCTTACAAGAGGCAAAGGAAAACGGAAGACGGAAATATGAAGTGTCAACAGAATCAGATTGCGAGCCACTTTCTCTTACTTCATCCCGTGGGATTGAAAAACAAATACGAAAGCAACATCCAAAAAAGAACTGAACTGAACTTGTAATATAATACCAGCATCCATCAAACTTTGATTTGAATAGCTTGTGTAGATCGCCAAGAGGGACATGGAGTGTTCAGAGCTGCAAATCAAAAGAGAGAAAGAGCTGATAACAGAGTGCAAGGGTCCAGCTAGCAGAACTTTAAAAAAAAAAAATCCTTGTAGACTTTCCAATGAGAAGACACAAATCTGTTGACAGGCTATCACTTTATTTTTACAACCGAACACGTCATCTCCATTTGTCCTTCACATACTTATAACTACACTACAGCAGAAAGCTTTTAAATAAGTGCTTCTTAACCTTGTTGGAGTTTTTTTTTTCCAAGTTTCACTGGTTAACAAAACGAACAAGGACAGCAGCCTTTTCATGGGGGCAGCAGATACAATAAAAAACAACAGAGGCCCCAGAATTGAACCCTGTGGAACACCGTGCGTTCCGTCATACACGGGAATTTTATTGCACATATTCGTCTGACCTCCTTTTTTTTTTTTTTTTTTTTTGCTTGACATCGTATGAAGGGATTACAGTAAAGAAATCCAGACACTTATGTTCATGCTTTATGGTTATGTACTCCGGTTATGTATTTCTGGACTAAAGTCTTAGAAAAACTTTCCGCTATTTTGGACTGTAGGATACCTTTATCTCCAAACTTGTGTTTGCTAGGTGACCTAACAACAACTGACTTACCACATAAACAATTTCAATCTACACTTGTAGCCCTTACTATCGCTAAAAAAACAATTCTTGTTAACTGGAAAAATAAACAAACTCTGAATATCGACCAATGGTCTAACCTCCTCAGAAATCACATTTTAATGGAAAAAATATCTGCCTCAAATAAAAACCAAAAAATCAAAATTTATAGAAACATGGTCTACGTATATAGAATTTTTTAACCTAATTCTGGTTACTTAATTTTGTCTGTTAGCGAGAGCCACTACATCGTGATAACTTACATTGATGTTTCTGCATTTGGCAATTTATTATTATATTATATTATTAGTATGGGATTTTTTTTAATGGGCTTTAGGTGAACTGATGAATACACACACACTCGCACGCATGCACGCACACACACACGCACATATACATACTCACCCACATACAAAAAAAAAATATATATATATATATATGTGTGTATATGTATATATATGTATATATATTTAAAAAAAATAATAATAATAAAAAAAACATTTATTAATTTTTTTTAATTAATTAGTTTTTTTCTAAAAAGGAGAGCAATGATGATGTCAAATCGAATGAACAATACTGAGCTCTCCTGGAAAAAAAAAAAAAAGAAATCCCACAACGTACCATCACAACAGCCACAATTTGACTACTGAGCACACCAAATTCCCCGCAGCACAGAAAGGCCAAACAATGTAGCGTGATCACCTTCCGCCAATGATAGCCAAGCGCGGCGTTGTCATCACGAATCGTTTGAGTCTGGTGTTTGTCTTGACCTCCGCTGAACCCCTGAGACTGTCTCACCGAAGCCCTGTGGTTCAATCGAACCCAGGTTAAGAACCACTGTTTTGAATACTCTTCTGTATGTCCAACTTGGTGACGGAGACCCATCGATTGTTCTCATCTCTAGGTGCTGCTGCGGTCGCCTGATAGGACAACATGTGGGCCTTCCCCCCGGCATCTCATCCAGCCACAATGACAAGGCGGAACGGCCGGGCAAGAACGACAGTCTGTCGGAGAAGTGGTCCATCAGCAAACACACTCAGCTCAGCCCCACTGATGCGTTCGGCACCATTGAGTTCCAGGGAGGAGGACATTCCAACAAAGCCATGGTGAACACAACACACACCTTCACATTAGAGGTTATAGCGGGGGTCACCAACATTGTCGAAAGTGACCCCTAGTTCTTGGGTACTAATGTAAAGGGCTATTTGATACGCACTTCTGACATAACAAATTTGCTAATAGTTCATGATATTCAGTGCAGGGGTGGGTCCGCACCCGATGACGTCATAGAGTGAGCACCCGCTCGTTTTCTCGGGTTGGGAGGGGCTGGTGCTTGGAGAGCAGAATGGCCTAAAATTTCTCATAGAGGTGAGAAGATGGAGGAAAACACCACTTCTGTGATGTTTTGGTGAGGAATTTTAACATGAGTAAAAGCACCAAGAAGTTGAATTTTCACGTTACTGTCCCTTTAACTCTATCACGGCCATAAATTCATAAAAAAAAAAAGATTATTTAAAATTAGGGGTGACAGGCAATTAAAGATTTTAATTGTAATTAATTGCATGACTTCACTAGTTAACTCACGATTAATCACGAATTTTATATCTGCTCTAAATGTACAATAAAACATTGTACCCGCGTTGTGTACAGGTCAGTGAATGCTAGTTTGCTTGCGCGAGTGAGTTCTCCCCTTGCCATGGTTAAATGGAATGACTTCGTCATTCACTGCCATTGACGGTTATAAACGTAAAAAAAATAATTTAAAATTAATTTAATTTTATTTTTTTATTACAATTTTTCTATTATATTACTTTTGTTAACAAGAGTATGAAAACCTATATAAAAAAACATTTAAAATTTAAAAAACAGATTTAGAGTTAACTATTGAAGTCATGCGATTAATTACAATTTAAAAAAATTAATTGCCTGACGCCCCTAATTTTTAACTCATTCACTGCCATTGACGGCTATAGACGTCAAAAAATTATTTTAACTATTTCTATTATTATTCCACTTTTGTTAATAAGAGTATGAAAAAAACCAAAAAAAAATCTATATTGTAAATTTAGAACAGAAACAAAACAAACAAAATTTGTGATTAATCGTGAGTTAATTATTGAAGTCATCTGATTAATTACAATGAAAAAAATTTATTAACCTGACGTGATTTAAAAAAGAAGAAGAAAAGATGTAAAATTAGGGGCGCCAGGCGATTAAAATTTTAATACTCTTGTTAACAAAAGTAGGAAAAAATCTACTAATCGCATGACTTCACTAGTTAACTCACGATTAATCACGAATTTTATATCTGCTCTAAATGTACAATAAAACATTTCTAGGTTTTCATACTCTTGTCAACAAAAGTGGAAAAAAAAAGTTTAACTAATAGAAATAGTTTAAATTAATTTTTGACGTTTATAGCCGTCAATGGCAAATTAACGAAAAAAAAAACACATTACAAATTTGGGGCGTCAGGCGATTAACATTTGTAATCATAATTAATCGCATGACTGCACTAGTTATCTTACAATAAATCACACATTTTATATCTGTTTTAAATGTACAATTAAAAAAATTCTAGGTTTTCATACTCTTTTTAACAAAAGTGTGGAAAAAATTTAAACTAATAAAAATTGTTTAATTTTTTTTCTATAGCCGTTAATGGCTTATGCCTTACATAAGTACTTTAATAAATGACACTGTAGGAGAAGCTAGCCATGAAAAAAACATATTTCAAATGTTGAATCACCATTCATCACCAGAATAATTCAAGACAAGATAATGAATTAAGTTTCTGATTTGGAGATAATTACAAGCGCAATGAGTTTGTTTCAAATGATGACTTTTGCATCTGATCCTTCCAGACACTGTCAGTAGTAATTGTGGCATCCACGCAGTTGATGTAGATGATTACAGGTGAATTGCAGCTAATTTATTTTCACGGTTGAATTATTCATGTCATGCATATGTTAGTCTGGGTGTCTGAGGATGAATTAGATAGAAAAACAGATGTTTTTTTTATAATACCTCTGGTCTCCAATTATAGCAAACATCTGTCGCATACGTTTGTAGCTTAAAAAAACAACAAAAAAAAACGCAACATTTGCCCGGGCGGGCGTCCATATCAGCATGATCACTGACACGCATCCAACCGCCTGCAGTACGTGCGAGTGTCTTATGACACCAAGCCGGACCTGCTGCTGCATCTGATGACCAAGGAGTGGCAGCTGGAGCTACCCAAGCTGCTCATCTCTGTCCACGGGGGGCTGCAGAATTTTGAATTGCAACCAAAACTCAAGCAGGTCTTTGGCAAAGGGCTGATCAAGGCTGCCATGACCACCGGAGCCTGGATCTTCACTGGAGGGGTCAATACAGGTGAAATACACGTGTGAAAATCAGTCAAGCCAAATAGAATGAATTATGTGAACGGGGGAGATGTGAGTTGATTCTCGTTTTTTTTTTTTTTTTTTTTTCCCCTTTCTGGCCCTTCCTCACGTAAACACCAGGGGTCATTCGGCATGTGGGTGATGCACTAAAAGATCACGCCTCCAAGTCCAGGGGAAAGATCTGCACCATTGGTATTGCTCCCTGGGGCATCGTGGAAAATCAGGAGGATCTCGTTGGCAAAGACGTAAGAGATAAAGCGAGAAACAGTTATCATCGAGTGCATCACTGTCATAATGAATGCACGCACGCACGCACGCATGCACTTACACATTTTAACCCACATACAAAAAAATAAATATACAAAAATATATATATATATATAAAAAAAAAGAAAAAGAAATAAAAAATAAGGAGAGCAATGATGATGACATGTCAAATCGGTAAAATTACCAAATGAACAATACAGACGCTCCCCAACTTACGAACGGGTTACGTTCCGGACGATCGTTCGTAAGGTGAATTTGTTCGTAAGTTGCTTCAGTGCTATATTTTGTATTATAATTTATGTTTAAAGCCTATATAAGTATATTGATAGGTTAGAGCGGAAGATCGACAGGCGGATCGGTGCAGCGTCTGCAGTGATGCGGACGCTGTATCGGTCCGTTGTGGTGAAGAAGGAGCTGAGCCGAAAGGCAAAGCTCTCGATTTACCGGTCGATCTACGTTCCTACCCTCACCTATGGTCACGAGCTGTGGGTCGTGACCGAAAGAACAAGATCCCGGATACAAGCGGCCGAAATGAGTTTCCTCCGCAGGGTAGCCGGGCTCTCCCTTAGAGATAGGGTGAGAAGCTCGGTCATCCGAGAGGGACTCAGCGTCGAGTCGCTGCTCCTCCACGTTGAGAGGAACCAGTTGAGGTGGCTCGGGCATCTGGTTCGGATGCCTCCTGGACGCCTCCCTGGGGAGGTGTTCCGGGCATGTCCTACCGGCAGGAGGCCCCGGGGACGACCCAGGACACGCTGGAGAGACTATGTCTCTCGGCTGTCCTGGGAACGCCTTGGGGTCCCGTCGGATGAGCTGGCTGAAGTGGCTGGGGAGAGGGAAGTCTGGGCTTCCCTGCTAAAGCTGCTGCCCCCGCGATCCGACCCCGGATAAGCGGAAGAAGACGGACGGACGGATAAGTATATTGAAGGTTTATATAAGTATGTTTAAGGCTTGTACAAGTAACCTGCATTGGTTTGTACTGAAAAAAAATTAATAAAATGGAGAGAATACGTACAGTACTGTACTGTACTACGTATGTTAGCGAGAGTGAGCGAGAGAGAGACACACAGTATGTACATGTACGTAATAAGATAAATAAAATGAAGTTTAACTTACTTTTGGAAGATGTACTCGATGCTTAAGGAGATGATGGAGGAGGAGGAAGAGGAGGATTTTATATCATGAGAGATTCTTCGTCGTCGCTGGAATCGGCTTCAAAAGTTATTTCCTGCTTCATGGGGACCGGCGTTTCTTCTTCCTCCTCCTCCTCGCCACGTTGCTCAGCCTCCAATGAGCTCTCACAGCGCCAATCGTCGGTATTAGCGGCGGAAAGAAGCACTACGCGCAATACAAAATCTAACTTACAGCATTTCTTTCCGAACATTTTTCGACATACTGCACGCGCAGAAATGTTCGTATGTACCGTTGTTCGCAACTCGAATGTTCGTAAGTAGGGGAGCGTCTGTACTGAGCTCTCCAGAAAAAAAAAAAAAATGAGTGCATCACTATAATCAGTCCCTTTTTTTTTTTACATGTATGTTTTGCGCAGGTGGTGCGTCCGTACCAGACGATGTCGAACCCAATGAGCAAGCTGACGGTTCTCAACAGTCTCCACTCCCACTTCATCCTGGCCGACAACGGCACCACGGGGAAGTACGGCGCTGAGGTCAAACTGCGGCGACAGTTGGAGAAGCACATCTCCTTGCAGAAGATCAACACACGTGAGTCACAGGCATACACGTGTGTATGGTTGACCCACTTAGCCTGAGTCGTTGGCACAGTGAGTGGTACAGCATGTTACATGAACTGGGCGTATCAATTGGGTTTGCACTCTATTGTCTACCTGATTTACGCTACGCATACACAGGATATTTTTAGCAAACTCCACTAGCCTTTTGAAATTGTTCCTTCCTTCAGGACAGGTTTATTTTTTTCTTCAAAGCCTCCTGACAGCTCAGTTGAACTCTTTCCTTAAATGAACCCATTTGATATTCTGCTTTCTCTTGTTGATATACAACAAAATATATCCAATATTAGAGACAAAACATGACATGAAGAATTCTTCACTTAGCATAAAGGGACATTTTTTGAACTGGTATGAATAAATGTATTTATTTATTTTTATTTTTTTCTGGAGAGCTCAAGTATTGTTCATTCGGTAATTTTACCGATTTGACATGTCATCATCATTGCTCTCCTTTTTTTATTTTTTATTTTTATATATATTTATTTATTTTGTACTTTTGTATTTTTTTTTGTATGTGGGTGAACATGTGTATGTGCGTGGGTGCGAGTGTGTGTGTATTCATTAGTTCACCTAAAACCTATATATAAAAAATCCCATACCGTTCCCCTAAACCGAACACTTCCAGCCAGAGTCGTGAGGCCGTCAGGAAACCCGAGAAAGGACCAAAGAAAAGAAAGGAAAGTGAAATCCAGCACCGACCAGACACCACCCACCAGGCCACCAACCAGAGTCCTTCACCAACCCCAGAGACATCTAAATTTCGACAAATCAGGGAGAAATAAAATACTTGGTTTGGTTGTCCGAAAGTAAATTATGACCTGTTCCGTCAATCCAGGCAAGACAAAAGCTAATTATCATATTTCTCAGACTATAAGTCACACTTTTTTCTGCGGCTATATATTGAAACTCAAAATCGCCGTTCCCCAATCGCGTGTTGATGGCAAAATCCAGTCGGAGTCGAAACTTTTGCTTCTATGCAATGGAAAAGTGTTTCTTTAAAACGGCTGGCCTTAACTCATTTGCTCCCAAAAACGTATAAATATGTTCTATTTTAAATGTTCTAAGTGTCCCAAAGACGTATTTATACGTTTTTTATTACTTTTTTTTATTTTTTTTAAATGCTACAGCAGATTTATACTATGGTGCGAAAATTACAGTAATTATCCCCTCAACGATCATGTTAACTAGATCTGAATTTCCAGTAAAAAAAAAAAACATTTTTACCTCACATAACATTATACATTCAAACCACTGCGGTCGAGAAGACGGCTGCAATCATCATTCGGAACCTTTTCTGCTGTTTTCTCAATCACTCTGTCTTTGTCAAGTCACACAAAAGAGTTTGTTTACTACTAGTTTCAACGAGATCACTTGACCTCTTGCCACCTATAAATACGTGTGTCGTCATGATGAATAAGTGTCTGTTAGGTAAGTGTGGGAATTTCCTTTTCACCTGGACAGTACCTACCTGGCTTGACAGTGCACTCCACTAAAAAGCGGATAGTATTTTTTCCTAGTCCTGGTTGCAGCAGATATCATGTAGGCGACATAACCACTCAACAAGGGAGTAGATTCATCATCACCTTGTTATTGAAACATCCCGCGTCGATCGATACTTTCAAGGTGGTCTGGTTTGCTGTACACAATGGCGGTGGTGGAAACATTTTACAATTTCAATTAATCTGATATCACTTTTACTAGAAAATATCATTGGCGACCTGAACATTGAAGTATTAATCGATTTCGGTCTTGAGACAAGCATTTAGAGAATAAATTATAGTACTGTGATGTCATTTTGCTGATGTATTAGCTTTGCTGTTTGTTCTATAACAAATGACTCAAAGTACTTTAAGGCAAAAACTTAATGAGCAAAAATGTGCTGTAGTCACAACAAACTGACATTTATTAGGCATGCTAACATATCAGCAATGTGGTTGTCACACTCTCCTTAAAGGTCAGTTCTATCGAGTTATTTATTTATTTATTTTTTAAAGCTGTCAGCTAGCTATGTGATTACACTTTAAATTATTGGCGTAGGTTAACAAGTGATAAGACATCGTCACGTGTTTTGAGAGGCGTAATTAATTACACACATTATTTTCCATCCCTCCAGTTGTACGTGTTTGCATCTAGCTTACATCATGCTCATAAAAAAATTGTATTTTGTGCATGCACTGTGTGTGTACGCTCTATTAATGTGTATGTGTGTGGACACGCGCACATATTTGCTCGTGTACGGTCTTCATTTGCTATTGAGCCCCTGTCACATTGCATTTATCACTTTTCAATGTCCATTTAATACCTTGGCTGGAACCCAAATGGATCTTCACAAATACAAAACCCGTTGCTCTCATTTTTTCGCTCCCACACAAAAGCCGGGGCTGCCCGTTCCCTCTTTAAATACATTTCTCAACAGCCTCTCACCATATTGCTTGGAGTGTGTCAGGGACGAGGACCCGAATCGGGGGAAGCGGTGTGTGCGCAGCCACAATTTATTTGCTGCCGCCTCCTTTTTGTTGTCAACATGCACACAAAACACCTTTTGTAAATGTCCAACGGCTCATGCCAATGCGACTCCATTCATTTTAAAGCAATGCGTTTTTCAAAGCAATAATGTGACGTTGACCTTGCTTTTGATGTAACTGATCTCATAAAAACAAATCTTTGTGTCAAGCTTGTAAAACAATAGCCTTTTTGTATTAAATGCAGAAACATGCTCTCTCTGCTTACCCTCCAGTCACGTGACTTGTGGACTTCCCTTTGTCATCCTATGCCTGGAATCATACAAAAGGGGCTGGGAAGGCAAAGGGATGCCCAATCGTCACACAATCACCTGAAAATACAAAGTGCCTGATGCCATTAAACTTAGTTTTTATCTGATCCAAGGAAAAGCCTTAGACTTAATAGGATCTGCAAACGAGATACTGCTACTAAGGTTAAAGCAAGATTATCTGACATTCAGCGTCCCAGATTGTACATTTTTGTCTGGCGTGTACATTTAAACATTTTATAGAGTTATATTCTGCTTTTTATTTATAATTTTCTTACTAACATGTATGCAAAAATGTTCGGCAACCTCACCCTTGCCCTTTCGACTTAAAACAACACGAAGGAACTTTTCAGTTTACTTTGATTATGGGCGCCACCATATGGACAAAGTCGGTAAGGTTATGCCTGAAGGAAGACCACGTTTCTCATGAGGACAAGCGCATGGCGTCATTTTTGTGCTCATGACATTCAAATTGACTTCCGTCTTTGTAACGAATGGGTAAAGGGGGAAGTGACGTGTGCCATAAAGCAGTCAGTGCATTTGTAGTTTTTTCAAAGTTATTTAGTGCCAGTAAAAATGATACAGACCCCCTCAGGCCATGGCAAAAGTACCATTCAACAAGTTTTAAGTCGATGTTTCATCAGAAGAGTTATGAAAATATTTGTTTGAGGTTGTAAAGTTCCTTGGTGCTACAAGTATATTTTTGCTTCCTCCGCCTTCGCTGTTGGTTTCGTAGACAGTTGTTTTATTAATGTGATTACCTGCCCACAAAATCAAGTATTGGACGTATCAATTTTGCTCACAGCACGGCTCCCCGCAGCATCCCGCTGTAGCCTCCAGTCCAATTAGAGGAATGCAGAAATTATAGAGTGAAGGGTTAGCGGCGGTACGGTTGCAGGTTATTTTGGGGTTCACATATAATCACATCCAGTGAGGTTGGTAGTTACAGGTTGGTTTTATTTTGTGATGTCTTTCTGGGTCTGTGTGTGATATTGTTATCGACCAAGCAATCGGTTGAGTCTGACAATTTTGCCTTGTATGACAAGTGTATCCTCTAGAGTGGAAAGTGGACAAAACATTTCTCATGCCCATGCAAATCAACAGCTCTGGCGGGTGTAAACAGGAGAAGAAGAAAAAAAGAAAGTCAGCCAGATGGCTTAGCAAAGATAGCAACAGCCATATTGACTTGCTAGACTAAACTTGTGCCCTGTCGAATGACTGCTCTGGCTTGATCAAACAAATGAACTTCTGTTACTATGAACTGATTAAGGTGAGGCAGCCAATCACACGGCGTTTTGGAGAGGAACAAGAGGTATAGAAAATTGACAGATTAATAACCGAATCATAATTAATCTGTGTGCATTGTCCATTTGAAATAAATTCCAGTTTTTTTTTTTTTTAAACAGGCAGGGACAGTAGAGGTTGGTGTTTGTGGATCTCATTCTACTTTATCTATCCTTCTTTCCTTCTTTTAGTCCTTCCTCTGGTCTCTTGATGTCTCCCTAATCCTGTTGGAATTCAGATGTATTTGGGTTTGGTGAATGACTCTGGATTTGTAACTCTGTGGATGGAGGGTGATGCCTGTTTGGTGTTGGATTTCACTTTGCTTCATCTTTTCCTTCCTTTGATCTTTCCTCCAATCTCTTGACAACTTCACGACTCTAGTGGCACTCTGAAGTATCCGGTTTAGGTGAAGGGTTTCAGGTGAAATAACTAATTTGCTCCCAAAAAACGTATAAATATGTTCTATTTTTAATATTAACATTCTCCCAAAGACGTATTTATACGTTCTCTATGGTTTTATGCTAGAGCATACAGAAGGCTGTGATGCAGCCTCTGAACTGAAGAAAATGGTTGAAGAAATGGTAGTTATTACAAAAACGACCAGCAGGAGTCAGCAGAGTATAAGAGATCAACCAGTGCCATGTTAAACAAGCTCATTTACCCACAGTTTTAAGCACATTTGTGAATAATGATGAAACTTAGCTATACTCTAATGCAAATTGCTGCAAAACGGAAACAGATAGAAATAGACTTTTTTTCTGATGAAGAAGAGACTGTAACCTTTATTTTGGTAGGTTCCAGGTTTTTATAGCAATAGAACACAATATTCTGTGGGCCTTGCAAAATCAGTCAAAATCCAGTAAAACAGTCAGGAGAGAAAAAAAACAAAAAACAGGGATGCATATTTGTTTTTAATCCGATTCAACAATTAATCCAAAAACGAATCAAACTCATTAATTGATTACTGAAATAATTAGTTAGTTGCAGCCCTAAGGATGACGCCATTCTATAAATGAAATAACACCTTCTACTGTGGCTAAGTGAACTCTAGCACAAGTATTGGCTTGCATCAGCCAAGAGTGGGTTGCATTTCAATCATGTGCTTTAAGTAAGTCAGAAATGAGTTGAGGGGAGTAAGGAAAGTGAGCAGAAGAGACGGGTCTGACATTGGAGAGCTGAAGGGGGCAAAACATGAATGTCAAGTGAAAAGGAAGCATGGAATTGATCAGAAGGCATTCACTCAGATGACACATTACCTTGAGGAGTCATCCATAACCACCCCCGTCCCCCACCCCCCCCTTTTTCGCTCCTAAACTTTCATTCACAACGATAGTCACTCTTTTTCTTAGACAATCTTATTGCCGGATCCAGTAGAAGTTCACATATTCTACCAGTATGATGGAGGCACCTTGAGTGCTCGCGCTTGCAATTTCACTTCAATTACCAGGAATATTAGAGTGACACAAGTGCTTTGTATATGCGGGGTCTATGTGGGTG
Source organism: Vanacampus margaritifer (assembly GCF_051991255.1). Taxonomy (NCBI): domain Eukaryota; kingdom Metazoa; phylum Chordata; class Actinopteri; order Syngnathiformes; family Syngnathidae; genus Vanacampus; species Vanacampus margaritifer. The sequence continues at coordinate 5,621,006 of NC_135434.1, forward strand.
TGTTTTAACTCTGGATAACCTTCATTGACCCTCCTCCATGGCCAGTTTCATTAATCACAGCACACGTTAAGAAAAAAGAAAAAAAATGAAGTAGACGAGGTAATTGAATCTCGAAAAGCATAAGACCTTGCGTTGCAGATTAGCCGTGACATCATGACCTCCTCCGTGGACCAGCACATACACAGAAGATTAAAGCTGTGATGGGGCACTGGAAAAGTTAAGAACCTTGTACTTTTTTTTTTGGGGGGGTGGGGGGGTGCTTGCACTGTAAATACTGAGGCAACCTTTCTTTTACCTGTAAAGTGAAAATAAATGTCACGTTATGTTGTACGAAAAAAAATTACAATTAAACTATGCTATTAATATTGCTGTTTAGATTGAACAATAGGCATAACAACAGCCAGAATAGTCCAATTTCTTTAATTCCCTGCAAGTGTTTACTTTTTTAAATGATCACTTCCACACACTCCACAACATGTCCTAGAAAATCACAATTCTGCTTAACTGTTGAGCTATTTTCAGAAACAAAGTTGGTGAACCCTAGGGCTGGGTTTAAAAAAATCGATTAATCAATATAAAATTGATTTTCCTTTCCATAGCCCGATATTGATTCATTAAACCATAAATTTATTATTTTAAGTTTTTTTCCGTAAATTCATGAGAAAATAGAATTTTAAAAGCCTAAAAGATTGTTTGTTTTTCGTTTACAAGAGATCTGACTTATTGCACTTTAAGACAATTCTGAATCGTTTTAACTTATATTCAAAACGATTCAATTACAATTTGAAAATCGTATTTATTTTAAACTTTAGTGGTTATAACAAATAGATCAAATAATTTCACTGCATTAATTAGTTTGTTGAATTTTTAATCAAGTCCTTGATATTTAAGAAGAATTAGGTTTGATAGATATGTCTATATTAATTGATATCGGATTGAATTGAATCAAATCAAATTAAATTTAAAAAATGGAATGGAACTGAGCTATTGTGAATCGAAATTGAAATGATTCAGGAAATGAATATCGATACCCAGACCAGTGACTGCTGATTTCGAGTCTTCAATTAACCTAAAAATGTTTGGGGGGAAGAATCGAGAACATCAGAACTGTGTGTCATACATACTAACTTGTCTGCCATGCTGCTGGAACTTAATATTATAAATTCACTGTATCTATAAACTTCTCGTCTTTTTTTTTTACTTCCAGTAGTGGAGTTAAACATTTTTAAAGGCACATGTGATAAATGTAAGGTTCCAAGTTGTTCTGTCTTGTGGCGCAGAGATAACCGAGTTCCGAAGTGCATATGTTGCCATCCGAGCCCTGCTATAGGTTAACATGTGCAGCGGGAGGACATGCATGGATGGCGAAATGCGACTTGGCGTGGAAAGAATGTGAGCGCCTGGTCAACGGCGTGGACTGTGGAATACCAGACCGTTTCCTAAAGAAGTGAAAAGGTCACAATAGTCTTCATGTCTTACTCCCTTGTTATGTGCCACAGTAATAGAAGGTTAGGACTAACATCATATTCACACATTTGACAAAATTGAGTTCTGATCTTTTTTGTGTGTTACTTGTTTGAAGTGTTACAAACCCTTCAGGAGCTGATTTAATTAAACAGCGAGAAGCACAGTTTGTAAAACTACAGCGGATGTCTGATGTGAGTCAAAGCGGTAGGATCTTCCCAACTTGCTGGAAGGAGACTTGCTCACACAAGTTTTCCGTCGTGTACTTTTTCGCTCGTCGTTATTGATCATTTAGAGGCAAGCCAGAGGAAAGAAGTAGAAAGAAGCCAATCAATCAAAGCAGCACAGTGCAGACCGATGGAGGAAAGTCGTTGGCAAACATTGACATTTCTACTATATGAATGCTCTGCGGGAAAAATACAATCTTTTTATATTTCTTATATTCCAATACATAAAATCTGTTTATTGTTTTGATGATAAATGAACACCTTTAAAAACGTTTTTTTTTTTTTTTTTTTTTTTTGTATTTGCAAAAATAGAGGGCATGTTTGTTTGTGGTGCCATCAATAATTCACTTATAAGCATTGTGTTGAGCAGCCAGTATCTGATTAACCTAAAGCAAGAAAAAAAAGTCCAGCAGCGTTTAGATGCTAAAGACGACATGCAATGAACGCTAAGAAAACTGGTCTGCGTCACAGAAACATCTTCTTAGAAGTCATCATTTTATGGGCATGCATGTGTAATGCATTAAAAAAAAGTATGAAAATCAACACTATCATTAGTTCAATAGCGCTTTAATACCACTAGGAGTACTCAACTCTTAAGTGGTCACTGATACGGATACCAAGTACTGATACCACTAGTACTTTGGATACACAAAATGTCCCTGCCCAAAAAACAATGACAAATAATTTTAAATAAAGGCTGATATATTCCAATATAGCATTTTCTTTAAAATTGCATTAAATGAATTGCAATTTTTGAATTTCTAATTCCTGATCAGAAACGGAAATCGGCTGGCGTCATGAGTCCCGATACATGGTATCGGTACTCGCCCATCCCTACAACTCCACAGGTTAGGGACCCTAAAATGGTTAGTTAGCTCACTCCCTAGGTATCTCCCATGGTGCTCGTTTACCTGCTAGGGAGCTAGCTAGCTAGTTAACACCCATGGTGCTCATTTACCTAATAGGGAGCGAGCTAGCACCCATGGTACTCATTTGCCTGTTACGGAGCTAGCTAGCACCCATGGTGCACGTTTATCTGCCATAGGGAGCTAGCTAGCTGTCAGCTAGCACCCATGGTGCTCGTTTGCCTGCTAGGGAGCTAGCTAGCTAGCACCCATGGTGCTCGTTTATCTGTTATAGGGAGCTAGCTAGCTGTCAGCTAGCACCCATGGTGCTCGTTTGCCTGCTAGGGAGCTGCTAGCTAGCCAGCACCCATGGTGCTCGTTTGCCTGCTAGGGAGCTAGCTAGCTAGCACCCATGTTGCTCGTTTATCTGTTATAGGGAGCTAGCTAGCTAGCCAGCACTTATGGTGCTCGTTTACCTGCTATAGGGAGCTAGCTATCTGTCAGCTAGCACCCATGGTGCACGTTTATCTGCTATAGGGAGCTAGCTAGCTGTCAGCTAGCACCCATGGTGCTCGTTTGCCTGCTAGGGAGCTAGCTAGCTAGCACCCATGGTGCTCGTTTCTGTTATAGGGAGCTAGCTAGCTGTCAGCTAGCACCCATGGTGCTCGTTTGCCTGCTAGGGAGCTAGCTAGCTAGCCAGCACTCATGGTGCTCGTTTACCTGCTATAGGGAGCTAGCTAGCTAGCTAGCTCTAGGGGCTAAAGCCAAACTGTGGCAGGGTTTTTACTTTCTGGACCTGGATTTGCCACCTCAGTCCAGAGGGCATGTATACGTATATTAGGAGTCCAGGTCCTTATAGGCTGCGACTATGAGGACATGAGCTATAAACATGGATTGAGAAATAGATTTGTTTTAGAAAGTCTTTGTAATTTGGGGGTTATGACGTATGCAGAGTAAAATAGATAATGTTTTGCTTTCAATGTTGAAAGTAATACAAAAAAAAATATTTAGAGGTCATCACCAAAAGAGTTTTTGGTGAGTCAAGCTCAGGATAATTTCATTACCTTGTGGTTTGTTTTGCGTGTGTATGAGCAAAACACTTTTCACACTATTAAACCTTCCGCAGCTGTGCTTCCCCCCCTTCTCATTTGCCCCATGGTGGCTCTTACTTTAACGATAATTCGCTTTCGATGCCGCAACATTGCCTCCGCAGTCATCAAGACAACCCCAAACGTGCAAAACGGCAACATGGACGAGATCGTCTTCCTTATGCTTCTCTCTCTCTCCCTCTCTCTCCCTTGTTCTCTTCCTTTGTGTTCTGCTGGCGTATAATCGTGTGACGTGTCACACGACACAGTGACGTTTGAACTCTTTGAAGCGGATGAGGTCCCGAAAATATTCTCCTTATGTAACTGTCCCGCTTGCAAGGCTGTGTGTGGCAAGACGTCACGGTGGCGGGTACGCCTCCGAACGCCAGCCGTGTCTTTCGACGCCAGAGCGTCTGCGTGAATTATGCAGACCCCGGGATGAGAGTGTGGGGCGGGGATGATCCGGCAATACACAGCTTTTGAATTAGAAGAGTCCAAATGGCATGTTAAACAGGACAAGAGGGGTGACGGGTTTCGGGAACGGATTGGACCGATACCACTAAATAGGCTGGGAACATATTTAGATTTTGAGTGGTCATGGTTTATTCTGCGCTAGAATGAAAACTTGGATTGAACACTCAGGGGGGAAATAGACAGTCATGATTTACCAGCTGCTCTTTCTAGAGACCTGTCATAAATCAATTACAGGTAATAACGTGACATGTAAGCAAAAGAGCTGATTTCAGTGTATGAAGTGGTGTCAGGACTGCATCCTGAATTTGGAGACGTTGTGAGGTTTCGGGACTGGTCATCCAATCGCCACCCCCATACTGTAAAAAAAAAAAAAAAAAACACAATTAAAGAGGAAGATAACTTCTTGACAATAATATGTTCTATACCAGTCTAAATATGGTATTCGGGTTGATATTGCATTAGTGGAATATGATTTAAGCAGCAACATCCAGCAGTTTTTATCAATATAAGAAGGCGGCCATTTTGCCACTTCTGCTGTCGAGTGAAGATGGCATCACAGTCGCTATGGTTTTAGGTAACAACCAATCACAGCTCAGCTTCAGAAAACAGGTGAGCTGTGATTGGTCGTAGCCAGAGCCCTGAGCAACTGCGATGTCATCGTCAGGTGACGGCAAGTGGCAAAATGGCCGCCCCTTTTAATATCAGGTTCTGAAATGATATTGAGAAATGTATTTTTCAAAAAACTATAAAGATTGAGAGTAAAAGTGTTATTACTTGGTTTACATATAAAGATACAGATATTTGTAATATTTATTTTATTAGTATTTTTGGTTGATATTAGCCATTACACAGAGTCTCTTGAATTTGTAAACAATAAGAAAGGTAAAAAGATTTTGAAAATATTTTTTTGTTTGTTTAGTTTAAGTATTTTTTTTATCTTTTTTTTTTAATTTTTTAGGGTTATCATATAAATCTGCAATTGCAGTTATGAGTAACTTTGAACTGGAATGTTTGTATATGTCTTTTTTTAAGTTTTGTTGTTGTTGTTATTGATAAGATTTGTTACAGAATTGTCAATTTTAAAAAATAATTTAAAAAAATGGCCACCCCCTAAAATGGATTATAAACGGCGGAATCCTTCTTTTGTATCATAGTGTCAAAATGTCACAAAAAGCAATCATAAAAGCCAAAGAAGAAGCAAAATACATGCCCAGAATTAATATCTTAATGCTTTTCAGATTTTACACAGAATTCCAAATGTTTTCATTTCCTCATTTTCTGTTTCTCCTCCTCGTCTTTGTTTGTGTGCAGGTATCGGACAGGGCGTACCAGTGGTGGCTCTCATTGTGGAAGGAGGCCCTAATGTGATCTCCATCGTGCTGGAGTACCTCAGGGACACTCCCCCAGTCCCTGTAGTGGTGTGCGACGGCAGCGGCAGAGCCTCCGACATCTTGGCATTTGGTCACAAATACTCCGAGGAGGGAGGGTATGTGCTTATGTAATATCAACAGCAATACCATATGGATGCTCTATTTCACGACTTAGGCACATATGAATTTAATATACTCAAAGGTCATTTGTATACCGGCTTAATTTTCTAATCCAGGGATGCCTTAATCTTCTTTCCCCACTTAAATAAATGCCATTAAGCCTCCAAAGAACTCTAAAGAACTAACTTACTGTAGCACTCTATCGTATTTTAAATTGTATTGTATTCTAAACCATCTGTGCATCATGATTTCATGCTTCAAACTCCATTCAAATTTGTTTTGCTCCTTCTGGTATGCTCACTTCGGCCACCAGGGTGCAGTATAGTCCTTACAAAATAAGTACATGAAGAAGACATTCTCCTGAACTCAGTAACGTGCAGTAATATAAGTTGTTTTAAAGAATATGCCTGTGAGTATTTGCTATAGATTTGTTTGAATTGGATTTTAACTAACAACATTGACATTGTTAGTTATGTTAGCTGGCTAGCTAGCTAACTTTAGTGAAGCAAAGTTATGTGGCGGGGCTGGTAAATATGTTTAGTTTTACAGGTAACTTCAACTGTAACAGCTTGAACACAAGCACTTGGCATTTTTTTAAAATAATTGTTCAGTCTCTACAACTTGTTTTGACGTGTACAGTCGTGTAGCATTGGTGACTAAAATATTTGCCCTCAGCTCAAGACAAAGAAAATAAAAAAATCTACAAATGGCTTGCATCTAAAAAAAAAAAAAAACAAGGCATATATTAAAAATACTGCAGATAACCAAAGTAATGCACTTTTTTTTTTTTTTTGCCAACATTTTTTTAGCTCATTAGATTGTGTATACTGTATACCCCATTTGGCGTTCCGCTGAGTATCCCTAATGACAACAATGTAAATGAGCGCATTTAAGAAAAACGGGTTTTTGGAATAAACACAATTCCAGCAAATTAAAATTGTATTATGCTGATGCATTACTTGGATAATGCAATATGTTTCTCATGAGACCCGGTTCACATAATTGTTTTTATAGTTTCTCACTGCGTGTCCGGTTAAAGATGAAGCTCATTTTTTGCCAAGGACTCTCAGGCGTAGCCGTGCTGAGAGTCCCACTCAACCTTGGTTTCACTTACGGACGAAACAAATCTAATTTAACTCCTCCCCCCCTCACACGCTTCCTCCATCCCTTCTGTCTTCCTCTTCCCCTTTCTTTTGCTTCTTCCTGCCGGCTTCTTTTTTTTCCAGCATAATTAACGAGTCTCTGAGAGACCAGTTGCTGGTGACCATCCAGAAAACGTTCACCTACAGCCGCACGCAGGCCCAACATCTGTTCATCATTCTCATGGAGTGCATGAAAAAGAAGGAGCTGGTGAGTGACTTGACCAGACACGTTATTCATATATTTGACATCAACACAACACGCTCAGAAGCTTTGTTGTTCTGACAGAGTAAAGAATTTCTAAAATGTAAGAGAGGAGATCTACTTTTATTAAATCGCTTCAGCGTCTACTGTAGTGGCCGACAGTGGGTACACTGTAAATCCATCCTTTTAAAAAAACAAACAAACATTGTTTTATTCACAATATGATTATTAAAAGGCTTGTATCATACTGAGTGGTGTTTCTAATATTTTAGTTACCTTAATAGCCTGAGCCAAAGATTTGAACCTGAACCTCAGAACTGTGACGCAGGCATGCCAACCACTCACACAACGTTCTTAAACCACGACTGAATTGATGGAGGTAACGTGACTGTATTCCGTAATTGTTTTGCTAATTCGCAATATCCAATTTTGTTTCAATATACCACAATACAAATGGTGCACTTTTTTTTTAGTACCGATGAATGCAGTTTTTTATTTCCCTGTATTGAACTCATTCACTTCCAACCATTTTCACTGAAGCAACACCTTTCGCTCCCTGCTGATTTTGCATGGCCCCAAAATATTGTGTTCTATTGCTATAAAACATGGAACCTACCTAAAGAAAGATTAGAGTCTCTTCTTTCATCAGGAAAAAAAAAAGTATTTCTGTTTCCGTTTTGCAGCAATTAGCATTATAACATAGCTAAGGTTCATCATTATTCACAAATCTGTTTAAAACTGTGGGGGGAAACAGCTTTTTTTCAGCATGGCCCTGGTTGATCTCTTATACTCTGCTGCCACCTGCTGGCCGTTTTTGTAATAACTATCTTTGCGTCAACCGTTCTCTTCAGTTCAAAGGCTGCATCAAAGCCTTCTGTATGCTCTAGCATAAAAAAAAAAACATAACAAATGTATAAAGATCGTTTTTGGGACACTGGTAATATTTAAAATAGAAGGTATTTATACGTTTTTGGGATCAAATGAGTTAAGCACCATCTTCAAACTGTGCATAATACTACAGTGGCTTATAATAATAGTACATCGGCCTGACTGTGGTACTTGGAGAGTTTTTGAAGTAAGTTGTTAGGAAAAGGTTGAGAACCACTGCTCACAAAGGTCAGGGTCATGAGTCATGTTGATGCTCCACCAGTTTATTGACTCAAAGTCGTTTGACCTTTTGTGCTTCCACTATTTTGTTCGGTATATATCATATCATACTTCTTTTTTTTTTTTTGGACAGTGTCAATCAAATCTGAGTATCCTAACATTAATGCAGCTGTAGCCAAATAAATGTTCTGGTATTAATATTTAAGATCATATGAACGGTGAGAGTTTATACAAAGTTCAAGGTTGAGGCACTTGTCACACACGTTCATCTCTGTTGGAGAGTAGCCGCAATCCCTTTGGAGCACTGTCAGTCGCATAAAAGCAACCTTTTAATACAGTTACGACGTGTAATGGCAAACATGGGAATGTGCTGTCTGTGTATTTAGTGTGTTTTTGCAACAGCAAGGGAAATCAAGCGACATTCATTACAGGTATAAGACGCATATGCTCTGAGCACAAATGCGGTGCATAAAATGTATTCCACTAACTTTACAAACACATGTTCATTTATAAAAGCACAGCAGAAAACACTTATTGACTACTTTCACTTTATTCTGCAGTGTGGCTCGCTCGATTCAATCAGCGTTAGATAGCCACAAGTGTAAGTTTGCCAATACAACTTGAATTAGTTGCACATGGAAGCACTTAATCCGCATCTTCCACTTAATTATTCAACTTTATGTTCCAGTTCAATTGAAGCGTATTGAATTTGCGAGGCACATGCAAAGCAGCGGGTTGGAAGCCCGGCATCGCGCCGACTTGTACAACCATGTAAGAGGATTGACGGCGCCCTCGGCGGGCCTCTCGCAGCCGATTGATGGAGCTTCTCAACACAATACGGCAGAGCAGAACAATGGCGCGTGAATCATTCAACAGGAGCAGCTGTAGAGCCCAGATAATTTGATGCTGCCGCTATAAACTTACACAACAATTACTACTGTTATAATGACATCACGTAATAATGACACAATATACCGACTGCAGTGAATTAGTGGCAATATTGTTCACATTCGTTTTCCCTTCCTTCTATTAAAGTGGACAATCCAAAATGGGATACTTCGTCTTAGTGTGGCCCCCTCGTAAACTACGGTTTACAACACTCGTGCCAAATGAGGTTTGGTTTGCGAATGTTATGCAGCAGTTTTGGGCTTGGTGGTCAAGCAGTACAAGGCAGCCATCTTGGTTACTATTGGACTTGCAGTATTTCATTTGCGTTTTTTTATTTGGCCTAGATGTTGATTTTATATATATACATATATATATATATATATATATATATATATATATATATATATATATATATTAGGGGTGTGAATTGCCTAGTACCTGGCGATTCGATTCGATACCGATTAATCCCGATACAAATCTATAAATTGATTATTGCGATTTTTTTTTAAAATAATCTTTTAACTTGTACATGTACACTGTAAGATTTGTATGAAAATGTATTTATTTATCTGAAAATTCAGGTTGCAGTCTGTTTCATGTTTGAACAGCACTGAAATAAAATATTAAGGCTTCATTTTCCATTAATATAACATTCTTCCATGCTTAATGTGTAAATCCTAACCCTAAGTAGGACGTTGAATATTCCTATAAAAAATGTATGTTTACAAATTGATTCAGCCGCCTATTGAATCGATTCGAGAATTGCGCGCTGTAATATTGCGATATATTGCCGAATAGATTTTTTATAACACCCCTTATATATATATATATATATATATATACTGTATATATATATATACACACACACAAATGTGTGTGTAATTATGACTTTAGGCTAGTGTTCTGACTTACCAACACCTCTGCTGCACTGAAAGGGAATGAATGGAGCTGCTTTTATCAGCCAGGAAATAAGTCAGCTGTGTTCACTCTTACAATAACACAAACACAACTTTCTACCTACACCTAGAACTGCGAGCAGCTATAAAGGGCCCTCGCAACCCTGGCCAAGTACTTGCACGTCAGGATACCGGTACATGGGATTTACATTTTTATTGAAAATTGAACCATAACCTACATATGTATTTTTGGTTTTGTGCCTGTCCTGTGTCCATGTTTATTCAAAATGTGATGAGCTTTCATGCATGTTTATACCACCCAAATAAGCAAATATTTATTTGCAAAACGTGTAGCTACAGCAACAGCATTCAGGGAAAAAGTTGTGTTTTTCATCAGCAACATCTTTACATGACCCACCCTCAGATTCAAGTCAGCCGGATAAAATCTGTGTGAGGAGTGCTTTAAAATGTGATCCCTATAATAGGCCCAAAAATGGGTAAAAGTAAAACGATATTCATAATTGACGTAGTTATTACACTTACAAAGAGTATACAAATTTTGTACAAAATACCGTATGTAGGGTAAAAAAAACATTATCGCCCCAAGGGCTAAGTGGCACTTTATTTATAACTGAATATTGTCACAAAGATAGTTTCAGGTCGTGGCTATAAGCATACATGTGAAGTTTGGGAGAAAACGCCACCACAGTTAGGCTGCACTTTGCACTAAACTTCAATGGCAGTAAAATATGTCTCAATATGGTGATGTTATGTGTTGCTGATAATGTATTCAATCACACAATCCTCTCGCTGCTTTGGCTTGTTTAAAAAGTCTGGCCTGTCTCACAGGACATATGCTATCATCATAATTGCTCATGTACCATGCAGTGTGTCAAAAAGTCTAAAATGGATTACGGATGTCTGTTGAGCCAAAAAGCACTTGGCACTTTGCTGCCTGGTTACTTCTCTGCCTCCTCCAATTTGGTGTTGTGCACAAGTGGACTTGACGCACACAAATCACATACAAAGTGAAAGAATCTTACAGTAGTTCATGGACCGTAAGTAGAACAATCAGTTACAATGTGCAGACTAAACTCTGATCAATAGAAGAGCCAAACGAAAAACAAAAAAAAGACAGCAGCAAGATGAACCACCTCAACTGATCACTCCAAAGAAACTATACTGTACAGTACGTGTGAACGCAACCAGTGGATAAATGGACCAAACTAAACTAGGGCAATAATTCATTTACTAAAAAAAAGAAAAGTGGCCCAAAATATTTGCCTCAAAGCCACATAAAATAATATTAATGCAGACACATACATCTGTAAAAGACAGAGCAAAGTTTGGAATTATTTTACTTCGAAAAGAAAAGGTCAAGTGCAAAGATTCATTTGCAAAGCAGAATCCCGTTTCATATTGATTTATCCAATATACACACTTTGCACTTTGTCTTTCTCCAGTGTCCCTTTGTTGTCACACTCCAAACTTTTGTTTATGTTCCACATTGACTAAATAACCTGAAAAACAAACATTGGTATATTCCACTGTGACGTGACTTTTTATGGTCATCAGGGATCAATAAAGCTGACTAGTGCGTTACTGCAGCATAGAAAATCTTGGCAGGATGCAGTATCTTGGTTTCACGAGTGGCCGACCGCCGGCCACTGTTTTTTTCTGCGATTCCCGGTGAACACCATTAACACTTTAATTTAACAAATTTAGCAGCCAACCAATAATGCGCATAAGCATTCACCCAAAAGAATAAAATATGCTTCCAGGTCTTAAAGTGTCTCAGCGGTGCAAAAAAACGCTGTACCAAAACAGTATACAGTGGTACCTCGGCTCACCAACGCTTCAGCTCACGAACTTTTCGCCTCACGAACATTAAATTCGCGAGCATTTTGTCTCGGCTGACGAACTAGTTTTCGGCGGACGAACCAAATCTCGCGACACGAGAAATCACGAGAAGCTGATGCACGCTCACGGCGTCCCAGTTCGCCGCCCCCTTTGTTTGAGTGCGGACGTGGTTTGTGTTCGGTAGACATTTTGGATCATTTTGGAGTACTTTTGGAGTGTACTTTTGCTACCGTGAGACCGAAAAAGACCCCACAAAAGGCTAGTGTTAAGCCTAAGAAGACATTGAAGAAAATTACGGTCGAGCAGAAGAAGGAGATCATCGACAAACACCAACGAGGTGCGCGTTTGTCAGCATCAAGTGAGAGCATCAAGACCATGTTAGCAAAGTGGAGTGATGTGCAGGATTTTGTCGAACAGTACCATTCAGAAAAGACTGTGGCTATGAGAATCATCAACATGATGAATGATAATGTGATGCCTCAGTTTCGTAAGACCTTACAACTCAGAAAGCAACAGGTGTCAATTAAGAGGTTTTTAGTCAGCAACAAGGATAAAGAGTCTCCTAAGAAGCAAAGAAGAGAAGCCACACCGGAGGACTCTCCTTCCAAACAGTAACTCCCTCCCTCCCTCCTCCTCCTCCCACTCCATTCCATCAAGCCTTCAACTACTGTCCCATCACAAAGGCAAGTTGCAAGTTTTGCAAATAAAAACACTTTATTATACAGTACAGTGTATTTCTTTAATTACAATACAATATCACATTTATTTTATACATAAAATAAGGTATATTTTGTGTAGTTTTAAGGCTTTTTTAGTAGAAAATTGTGTTTTATGGGGACCTGGGAACGGATTATTCTCATTTCAATGGTTTCCTATGGGAAATACTTGTTTGGAAGACAAACTTTTTCGGCTCACATACTCTCTGTGGGAACCAATTAAGTTCGTGAGCCAAGGTACCACTGTATACAGCATGTAAATATTGTGTAAAATACTCCATTACGTTTATATCATGCGTACCTCTGGCTAAAAAGCAAAGCATGGAGAGTCTCTGTTGCTTCTCAAAATATCCTCCGTCTCCCCTTTACTTTCTCTCTTTGTGTCAACTTCTTCCTTGACAAGTTTTTGTGGTTCCTTGTAAAAAAATTAATACAGCAAAATGCGGACCCACCAAACCTGACGTAGGGTCCGTTTTTCATTGCAGTACATTGCTCGATGGAGCGCTGCATGTGCAGCGGATTCCACAGTTTGAGAGGGCATCGGTGATCTTTTTATCCATTTTTGCCATCCATCCATTTCTCTGCTCGTCCTCATTTGGGTCATGGGTCACATTCGGGAGAGGCGCCAGCCAATCACAGCCACTGTTACAATCTATAGTATACACTCCGGATTTATAGATAAATCTCCTTAGCTATTAACATATGTGTCAGAGCATATAGTTAGGCAGTATGCAAAAAATGGTACCTTTTATCGTTTGATTTTCGAATAGTGCAACTGTTTTATGTGACCATTAAACAAACACCAGAAAGATTAAAATGCACTTTTTTTCCCCTTGCAGAACTTATAACCAAAAGTCTTATTAATTATGCAAGAGGTAGCCCCCTCCCCTCCAATCCATTGTGATTCTATGCAAGTGGGTGTTCTCATTGAGTGCCCTGATATTTCCCATCTTGACATGAATAATTGAGTGAAGAAGACTCCTTATATGTTTAATTCAAATTAAATATTCACGAGGAGCAACCATGTTTCAACGGCTTCTTGACAAGAGAAAGTAAAAAATTAGGAGGAGAGCAAAATGGTCACTTAGGAGAAGAGGAATCGAAGAAAATATGTGACTTTAAAAAAGGAAAACAGAGTGAGAACAATGAGCTTCTGAGAAACGTGTGTGTGTGTGTGTGGGGTGGGGGGGGGGGGGCAGATAAAGTAGCCGGAGAGACAGTTTATTATCAGTTGGGGATTGTAAATGTTTAAAAATGTACGAGGAGAGAAACTTAGTTCCCAATATTCTCTGTTTTCACTGTCATATTGTAAATTGCTATTTTCTTCACATTTAAATTTACACCGAGGCTGTTTTTCCCGACTGCCACTATATGGTGAGGGCCAAATGTGGCCTGCTGTTCGTGCGCGCGCGTCATGTGTGTACCGTACGTCTCATTCAGCCAATACAGACCTTTCATGTGAAATGATGCATATTTTCTAATCAGCTTGACTCGCTGCCGCATGACACGTTTCCCCTGATCCCCAAAGCATGTAGCTTAGCACGTATGGAGATGAGGGAATCCTCCACTCAGAGGAAGATTGGACCGCCTTTACACCCCCCAACATCCGTCTTTGCTCCTCTTTGCTTCCTTTGCCTCACGCAGACTTCATATTTCCTCTCATTTCCGCCTTCCCAATCCGCCTCTGAACGTCGCTTCGTAATCGCTGCATTTCTACTCTCATCTTTTATTCTGGTCTGCTCAAAGCTCAAGACGGACAGAACCAAGTCATTATTATTATTATTATTATTATTATTATTATTATTATTATTATTATCGCTGCATTTCTACTCTCATCCTTTATTCTGGTCTGCTCAAAGCTCAAGACGGACAGAACCAAGTCATTATTATTATTATTATTATTATTATTATTATCGCTGCATTTCTACTCTCATCCTTTATTCTGGTCTGCTCAAAGCTCAAGACGGACAGAACCAAGTCATTATTATTATTATTATTATTATTATTATTATTATTATTATTATTATTATTATTATTATTATTATTACAATGACACTGCTAGCTCCAAGGGTTGACACAATCCATTCCAGGACATTTGGTTCAACCTGAAATTCTAATAATAATGTCATAAATGATCATTTTTAATGATAATTAACAATAAGTAAAATAGTGGGCAGCACGTTGATCCAGTGGTTAGGATGCCTGCTTCACAATTCTGACATTCTGGGTTTGAATATCCAGTGCGTGCGGCGGTTTCTTCCGCAAATCTGCCACTTTATAAAGTCTCAAATTTACGATTTTTTTCTCTCCCAAATTTGCAACTTTATAAAGTCGTAAATATGCCACTTTATTAAGTCTCAAATTTACGTTTTTTTTTCTTCTCGCAAATTTGCCCCTTCATAAAGTCGCAGTGGCAAATTTGCGAGTTTTTCGGCCCTCACACGTCGTTGTACATTCTTAACACCCTACAAGTGTAAAGATAAATTAACTCATTCACTGCCATTGACGGCTATAGACGTCAAAAATTCATTTGAACTATTTCTATTAGTTAAATTTTTCCACTTTTGTTAGCAAGAGTATGAAAATCTAGAAAAAAAATTGTACAATTAGAGCAGATATAAAATTTGTGATTAATCATGATTAATAAAAAGAAGAGAAAAGATTATTAAAAATTAGGGGCGTCAGGCAGTTAAATTTTTTTATCATAATTAATCGCATGATTTCACTAGTTAACTCACGATTAATCACACATTTTATATCTGTTCTAAATGTACAATTAAAAAAATTCTAGTTTTTCATACTCTTGTTAACAAAAGTGGAATTTTGTTTTTAAACTAATAGAAATAGTTCAAATGAATTTTTGACGTCTATAACCGTCAATGGCAGTGAATGAGTTAAAATTCAAGCAAAACGTCCAAGCAATTTTGAGTCAGGTTGAAACAAGGTACTGCACAAAATGCTAGCGTTTTCATCACTGTTGTTTGACTACAGGGACGTTCGACACAAGTCCATTTTGAAGCTACTCCCAATAAAAGGGCTCAAACATACAAACAGAGAAGATGGACTCCGTGTCTTCTGAAAACGAGTAGTGGACACTTTACACAATCAATTATGAGTGGAAACGCAAACACTCAGGGGTCACCTTGGGGACGGGATTGGAGAAAAGGGGAAGAGAGAGAAGCAAACTGGAAGGAATGGGGAAGGGAGCGCAGGGCGCTTGTGAGAAGATTCGCGGTTAGATTTGTCGGCCATGCGGATGTTGGCTGGGAGAAGGAGAGGTAAAGGTGGACACGTCTGGGATGATTATCATCTTTTTTAACTCTTTGACTGCCAAAAACGTTAAATAACGTTTAGTAAAATCCTATGGAGGAGTGCCAAAGACGTTAAAATGCGTTTTTTTCAAAACAGAGGTGAAACTAACCATTTTCTATTCTTGATTACTGAAAAACGAAATAAGGTAGAAACAAACTTTTTTTTTCTGATGAAAGATGAGAGTCCAATCTTTCATTTGGTAGTATGTGTGTTTCCATAGTTCAAACACATAATTTTCTGTGGACCTTGAAAGATCAGTCAAAAATGCTTAAATCTGCTGGCACCCACGGCATCCCTTTTCTGAAAACATCTGGCAGTCAAAGAGTTAAATGACAACTTCATCCATCTCTTGTCCTGAAGGGCAGCAGAAAAGCATATCAATATGAGAATTGGTATTGAATCGATGAGTTGACAACTCAACTTTGAAAATCTGAAGTCGACTAATTGCTAAGCACTTGTTTCTGGCATCTTGTTTTCAGATCAGCCAAATTACAAAGCACTTTCGATTCACCCGTCTGCTGCCGTTGCTGGACTATGACGCTATGTGGGGCAGCGGAATGTCCAGCCAGCAAGTCTTTATACTGTACATCTGTGCCAAATCGTAAATAAGCTGCTTGTGGATGAGAATAGAAGTCAGCCTTGCTAGCTTTGGCTATTCCGATCGCCACTCGTCTTGAAATATTCATTGCGGCAAGACCACGGGACTGGCAGCGAGGGATGAGGGCACAAAGTGAAGCTCCATCTTTGTTGTTAAATAAATATGGGTGGTCCGAGCTTTATGACAGTTCTGTACAGCAGCGACATGACCCAACTCTGTACGACTGTCGTAATTTGTCGTAGTCTATCACTCAGCTACACTAATGCAGTTGTAAAGTCAGACATGCAGTAAATATTCATGTAAAAAATAGGGGTGTCGAAATTAGTGTCTTAATCTTGGGTTAGTTGAATGTTCCTTTAATGCCACCAATTTTTTTTTACGTGCGATTAATGACCGCCCCTTACTTGGAAAGCCTGTACTCGGGGAATTCCAGTTGCACTGCAGCATGAAAAGTCACGTCAAAACTTAGCAGTAATACATGTAATAATAATGCATACATTTGTATAGACTGGGGTCAATTAGTATTTTACAATTTTAAAAATGTGCAGAATTTCACAGGTGACTTCTTGTTAAAGATTAGATAGCTCTTCGTATGAAAAGAAAAATGCATGAGCTGTCACCAATGTCTTACAAATGCAATTATGCCCTCTAGTGGCAGAAAATGACCTCCACACAAATAAATATCACACTTGATTTTTTTTTTTTTACAATAGATCTTTTTTTATGTTAACACAATTTTATGAATTATGAAATAACTGTATAAATGACTAAAAAATGCAGCCATATTTGACTATTAGTTTAAGATTAGTTTTCACTTTAATGTTAGAGTATGAAACTTTGAAAAAAAATATTTTATTGTACATTTAGAACAGATATGAAATTTGCGATTAATCGTGAGTTATTGAAGTCATGCGATTAATTGTAATTAAAGTTTTTAATCACTTGACACCCCCCCCCAAAAAAAAACACTTTTAGACCACAAATAAAGAAACAATCAAATTGCAAACAGTAAATACGGCATAAGCTAGCTAGCCCGTCACCACATATACGTAAACTAAACCGCTGTGCAAACTGGCTTTTTTAATTTTCCTCCCTTAAAAACAAGTTAGACACTTAAGTGTCATTCCAAACTAAAAAATTGGATAAAAGCATTGGAACACGTTCTGTTAGTTTGAGTCCCCTTACTTCATGTAATCTCTGCTGGTGTTTCTCAAATTGTTCTTTAAGACCCTCGTGGTGTTGTAAATATCACCACCACCAAAAACCAAAGAAAAAGCAAAACACCTTGCGTGACATCTCTTGCGACCTCAAACATGACACTTTTTTTTGTACTACTTTTAAAGCCTAATTTTCAATTTTGATCTGCCTTGCATCTATAGCGAACAAAGCCCTCGCGTTGTTCTTTGATTGAGTCGGAATCCACTGAGGCATGTCGCCGCAATCGAGTGCTATAAAAACGAGAGCCATAATATTAAGGTGAAAAAGAAATATTTTGGACTCGCGGTAGCGTGTCTCCGCATTCCCGCAATTACACACGAGTGATCTGTGTTCCCCCCTCATGAAGACCTCTAATCGATACCTTCACATCCCATTGCACTCTCATTCCACCTGAAGAAAGACCTTTTTGATTACACAGCTGTGTGTGTGCGTGCGTGTTCCACACATGCACACGCAAACATATCGAACTGCTTCCCTTATTAGTGATTGCGTGACACAAGCCCTCATTTCTCACCTTGGATGAGTCCGCATGTCATCAGCATATGGTGCACGGGTGATGAACGGGCCGAGATAATAGATAGCATAAATCACCAATGAGGATTACTTTTTAAACAGTCGTGTTTGTATAAAAAAAAAACATCATTCGAGGTGGCTGCATGACTGCTGCATTGTCCTAAAGAATGCAGAAGCAGCAGCGGGGAAGCTTGCAGATTCCCAGCGCTCTATGAAATGAAGCCATTTAAGAGGGTGGGAGACGGGCTGCGGGGAAAGAATGGGGGGAGGGGGGGGGAGATGGATGGTTGGATTGCAGGATTAGAGGAGGAACTCGTCAGGCATTCAGAACACGCTTTCACCCCTTCTTGGCTTTTTCAAGGTGCCCTCCACACATGAACACATACATGTACATGCAACGATGTCAATATTACCTTGATGGCATAGAAACATACCTCAAGATAAAAGGAGAGAAATAAAATTCTATTTTACTGTGGTGTTAAAAAAAAAAAAAAATGGTGGCATAAAGGGGCCCCAAAAAAACCCAACAACCAATTTCTTACCACATTTTCTGTCATCCTGTCCCTCCCAGATAACAGTCTTTCGAATGGGGTCCGAGGGTCATCAAGACATTGACCTTGCCATCCTCACTGCGCTACTAAAAGGTAGGCCCTCGTTTGAGTGCGTGCTGAAGTATGAATCTAAAGTAAGTGGCTTCCATATTACCCTTCAGGGAAATATAAAAGGAGGGGGGGGGGGGGTCGTGCAGGTGCACGTTCAACACACACAAACGTTTTCATTCGTATGCATGTTGCCATTTTTGTTTTACGTCTGGAGGCTCCCTTTGTTTGCATCCTAAGGGGACGGCCTAATACTGTTCATATCTAATGTTCCAAGATGGTCAATCCTCAATAACGGGCCCGAAGGCTCGTCCATCTATCTGCTTGGCGAGATGGTTAACTTTATTCACCAAGCGCTTATTGATTTGATGTCTGCCTAAGCAAATAAACGGTTACGCTGGTTTACATGCATTGGGGATCGGTTGGGACCACTGGGATTCGACCCCACACACACGCGCACATACTCACACAACTGAACCATAAGCAGGCGCTGTAATAATAAGCTGCAATCCCCTTTCGGTCCTCCCAAACTCACTTTTCCATCAGCCCACTCTCGGGTCCTATCATACATTGTTCAAGGTTCGTGCAGCTCACTTGAAATTGAATGCGAGGGTATTGTGGCTGCCGCTTGTGTCCTTCTTGTTTCAAGACATCTTGTTACAATTGTGCTCATCAATTTACATACCGTCGCTTAAAGCTAAATGTTGCTTAGCGACACAAAAATGCTATCAATCGTCAGCAAAATCGACATGTGCATCCAACAAGAACATATCAAAACAATTACCTTAGTATTTTGAATTTTATGAGTTGGATTTTAAGATGCAGCATTTTAATATTCAAAGTATGAAGTAGTATTAACTCATTCACTCCCAGCCATTTTCACTGAAGCAACCCCCTTCGCTCCAGACTGTTTTACTGGATTTTGACAAATTTTGCAAGGCCCACAGAATATTGCTATAAAAACATGGAACCTACCAAAAAAAAGAGTTGTCTCTTCTTTCATCAGGAAAAAAAAAGTATATTTCTATCTGTTTCCGTATTGCAGCAGTTTGCAGTAGAATATAGCTAAGTTTCATCATTATTCACAAACCTGTTAAAAACACTGGGGAAAACAGCTTGTTGCAACATGGCCCTGGCTGACCTCTTATAGTCTCCTGCTACATGCTGGCCGTTTTTTATAATAACTACCATTGCTTCAAGCATTCTCTTCAGTTCAGAGGCTGCATCAAAGCCTTCTGTATGCTCTGGCATTAAAAAAACAAACAAAACATAAATACATCTTTAGGAACATGGTAATATTTAAAATAGAACATATTTATACGTTTTTGGGAGCAAAAGAGTTAAATATGAAGACCAAACCTGGCTGGCTTTAGTTTGCACATTCTTCTCTGGTTTTATGGTTTTATTGAACATATAAACATAAAGAAAACACAAAACCAGGGATATGATTTTTCCGCTAATTCGCGGAATTCCGCTTTATTTTTATCTCCCCCCAAAAAAAAAAAAATCCGATTTTTTATTTTTTTTGTATTTCATTGTGTATGCACATGACTCCGACAGATAACATCTTCTGCTATAACAAAGACATTTGTGGTATGCTCCAATATGAGTTACTTTTCATTTGGTCATGATACAATTATTTGTTCATGAAATTTGAACTCTTCAACATTATTTATGTGTTAACTTAGTAATCACATTAGTTAGATATGATGATATTCTCAGTGATAGTTTTTAAAAGCAAAGGCAGTCCAATGTTTTTGAATGTGACTGATTTTGAGTTGACTAAAACTGCCATTTTATATGGGATAGTTCAATATACATTGAAAATTTATGCTGTTGTTTTGTCTATTTCTTTGTCATGTGAGTGCATTGAAAGTACTTAAAAACACGGAAAACCCATGAGGCCCCCAGACCCCCGGCTAAATTTTCAGATAATTTCACTTTGGTCAAATCACATCCCTGCAAAACACATTACAAGTCTAAAATATAAATTGGAGTAAAAAAAAACAACAACTAACTAATTAGTAAAGGCTTCCCGTTGTCAATATTTTCAAATTGTAATTGTAATTTTTTTCCTTCAGATTTTAGTAGGTTTCCATTTCCAAATGGAACGACCTTGGTTTAAATTCAACCACAGTCGTGTCGTGTCTTGAACTTCCTTCTCAATTGTTTCCCCAAGACCAATTACCCCCCCCCCCCCCCCACCCCCCAAACACACACATGCACACACGGGATCCATATTTTCGATTAGTGGCTCAGGATCTCGGATCGGTCACTGATGCTCTGATGGTGCAGTAGGACTAACCGTGTCAGTAGCAGTTTGCGGCATCCTCTCATTGGCACTCGCCGAGAGTTTGGAGGAGATAAGAAAAAGAAATGTTTTACATAATTATTGCAGCATCGTCCGGATGCGTCATTTCTTGGACTCGTGCGTCGCTCAGCGATTTCTACTTTTATTGCCTTGCCTGTCTGGGAACAAGCATATTTTGTTATCGCTGCCACAGATTGTTTCTGATTTCTATTAGGTTTTTTTTTTTTTCCCATTTCTTTCTACGCCTGTATTTTGAATTGAACTTGAAGAAAGGATTTCAGTCAAATCACGCAACGGTAGAGCAAAAAGATACGTGCACGGTAACCCGCTCGAGTGTCATTGTACATGCATCTTTCTCTCTGCCGCACAGTGAATAAAAGACGTGTGAAGGCTTTTGCTATAAAGTGAAATCCTGCCATTGTCACATCCTGCCCAGCAGCATTTGATAAAAACGCTGGATTAGATCCCCCAATGACGCAAACCGCAATCCCGCCTGAAGCATGACAAACACATGAATACCGAGCCAGGCGGGAAAAACACAGCAAACAAGAGGTTGTGAGATTTAGGAAGTAGTTGAACAAAGCAGATTTGGGAATAATTGATGTCCGCTGTCTGAGGGAGTTCAATATCGTGAGGATTTCGTCCATAAAGATCATTTGCTGCTATTTAGCCTCTCCGGAGAAGCACTGTAAGGTCACATGCTTTGAATAAAACAAGACCACCCTGCACATTAATGCACACAAATCTCCAGTAAAGTGCTTATTAGCGAGCTTGTCCTCTTATTAGCAATGCTCCATCTGAAATCTCAGCATGAGGCTCCAGTAATGCGTGCACAAGTCGAAGCACTTTGTAGAGTGGTTATTCTGTTTGGCTTGTTGAATATTCGTGTCGAAATACTAAAAGATTATTACGGTTTAATTCACAGCAGATGGATTTCTTAAATTAGGTAGCTTAAAATGCTCATGTTATCGACAGAGTATAATACTTTGTTACTGCCCTTAAGTAGAATGTTCACTTTTAACTGTGCTTTACTTTGTTATTGACAATTCTGGCAATTTTCACATTCGCCCCATTACATATCCGAATAAAAAAGTGCGATACAGTTTCCCATCCAAAAAACGTTTTTTTTTTGTTACCCAAGTATTCTCCTATGACGTAATGCACAGGGATACCGTCATAAAAATTTGAAAATCATGCACATAATCAACAACAGAATCCTGTCTGTCTCTCTGTGTTTTGTATTTGGAAGCTCTGTACTGCCACATTAGTTGTTGTGATTCATTTTGGTTTGCTTGGATTTTTGCGGCGTCATCAAATCAAGGAGAAACGGATCAAGTTTACAAACACATCCATTGATTTCAACCAGAGAAAGCAATCTGTAGGTTAGACAGATGTAAACAAGCAGATGGTGAAAAAAACTGTGCAGCAGTTTCCAACTGTTCATCTAACGGCCTAGATACACCAATCCGACGTCGGCCAAATGTGACCCGGCGCCTTCCCCCTGTAGCGTCGGCCCAGACGTCGACACGTCGCGTAGAAAACTGACGTAAATACACACTGCACCAACCCCAACTATTGCATACCTTCAGCGCATGCACGAGAAGTAATTCCCCTCCACACCATCGGGGGCGGTAGTCATTATTCCTAAAGGTAACCGGAAACCTCCTTACGAAGGGGCGGGATATAAAAACGTAAAAACAATTGTTGCGGGGGGGCTAAGATTGCGATGGCAGTTACCCCCCTCGGAGGCGACTCCGGCCCCGGGGGGAAATCCTCCCATGTGTCTGCCGACCACGGTTAGCGGACCGAGCAGGAAACGGTTACACAATGCATACCGGTGACTTTTTCTCTCACAATGTCCTCCCACGTGAATGAAACTCTCCGGCTTTTTGCACAGTATCGTGTATAAAAGTAAATCCTACCTGCTATATCCAGTCGCATGCCCCTCCCCCCGTATTCCAACTCGATCCGACTTTACAACAGTAATTTATACAGACGCTCCCCTACTTACGAACATTCGCGTTACGAACAACGGTACATACGAACATTTCTGCGCGTTCAGTATGTCGAAAAATGTTCGGGAAGAGATACTGTAAGTTAGATTTTGTATTGCGCGTAGTGCTTCTTTCCGCCGCTAATACCGACGATTGGCGCTGTGAGAGCTCATTGGAGGCTGAGCAACGTGGCGAGGAGGAGGAGGAGGAAGAAAACGCCGGTCCCCATGAAGCAGGAAATAACTTTTGAAGCCGATTCCAGCGACGACGAAGAATCTCTCATGATATAAAATCCTCCTCTTCCTCCTCCTCCATCATCTCCTTAAGTACATCTTGCAAAAGTAAGTTAAACTTCATTTTATTTATCTTATTACGTACATGTACATACTGTGTGTGTGTGTCTCTCGCTCTCTCTCTCTAACATACGTAGTACAGTACAGTACTGTACGTATTCTCTCCATTTTATTAAAAGTTTTTTTCAGTACAAACCAATGCAGGTTACTTGTACAAGCCTTAAACATACTTATATAAACCTTCAATATACTTATATAGGCTTTAAACATAAATTATAATACAAAATATAGCACTGAAGCAACTTACGAACAAATTCACCTTACGAACGATCGTCCGGAACGTAACTCGTTCGTAAGGTGGGGAGCGTCTGTACACTGATCAGACGGCGCAACAATGTCCGACCCCCAACGTCGGATCGGTGTATCTCGGCCTTAACAAAAGGATACAGTACTTCATTGAAAAGTAGAATGATCACCGATTCACATGGGGAATCAAATGCTGAAAATATATTTGTGTAGATTCCCAGTCATCCAGGTCATTGTAATTTACAAAGGTTGAATAGATTTTACCGATTTTTCTTTCTTTGTCCTAAATTTTAGCTGTGGCATCTCCCTATATAAGCCAAAAAAGGGTATGTCCCCCGGGAGCCATCGCAAGACGGGGGTTGTTGTTGTTGCCCAGCGTGGCGGGTGAACCACGGCCTCGCATACCAATCGGTCGTTCAATTGGCTGCTAACAAAACAGCTCATTAGGGCCGCGGAATGGGACCGTCTCTGGGAGGAGGAGGGCTGTCAGGGCTTCGTAATACAATTGGTGATGCCTCAGACCTCCTTCTCTGCTTACAGACAACTTTTCAAGGTTTTTTTCATTGTCATTACGCAAGCAAAAAATCCAAGTGCACTCAAGACCACCTTCCTATCCAGAATTTGGTACGCCATTATCCTCAAAGAAATGTCCAATCTTTTTTGAGATGCCAGTGAATGCCGATTGGATCCCAAAGAAGCCGCTCGTCAAAGGCTGCTTAGTTTCCCCCAATGTCGACGTCATCGCACTTCTCACTACACTGCACTGCATAATTAACATTGGTGAGTTTGCTTCTAAAGATTTCGAGCTTGGGGTGAACCAGCATTTGTGCCTCCGAGCCATTAAAAGAATCAGTGCTTCTGCATCAAACTACTAATACAGACGCTCCCCAACTTACGAACGAGTTACGTTCCGACCGATCGTTCGTAAGGTGAATTTGTTCGTAAGTTGCTTCAGTGCTATATTTTGTATTATAATTGATGTTTAAAGAGAATACGTACAGTACTGTACTACGTATGTTAGAGAGAGAGAGCGAGAGACACACACAGTATGTACATGTACGTAATAAGATAAATAAAATGAAGTTTAACTTACTTTTGGAAGATGTACTCGATGCTTAAGGATTTGATGGAGGAGGAGGAAGAGGAAGAGGAGAATTTTATATCATGAGAGGTTCTTCGTCGTCGCTGGAATGGGCTTCAAAAGTTACTTCCTCCTCCGTAACTTCAATGTAGGAAGAAGTTGAGGGTCGCGGAGAAGAAGATGAGGGTTGATGAGTATCTTCCTTGGAGGATTTACTAGAAACTGGCCGAAAGAAGCGATCTAACGACGATTGCACAGTTTTCTTCTTTTTTCATCATAAATGATGCGGTAGCACTGTATGGCATCATTCAATTGATTTGCAACCTTTGTGCAACGTTCAATATTTGGGTCTTGCCGCTCGAAGAGTGCGATGGCTTTATCTATGAGCGACAGGCGTTTCTTCTTCTTCCTCCTCCTCGACACGTTGCTGAGCCTCCAATGCTGGGTGAGCTCTCACAGCGCCAAGCGTCGGTATTAGCGGCGGAAAGAAGCACTACAGTACTCGGAAAAAGCACTTACAGCATCTCTTTCCGAACATTTTTTGACATGCGCGCAGACATGTTCGTATGTACCGTTGTTCGTAACACGAATGTTCGTAAGTAGGGGAGCGTCTGTACACAACTGGATACTCTAATTGGTTCTAAAAAGGACAAAATATGGCCGTGTCATTGCTTTAAACCCCGGAAGCCCAAAATGCATCTGAATCATGTGTTCCCTCAGGTGCCAACGCGTCAGCTCCTGACCAGTTGAGTTTGGCTCTCGCGTGGAACCGAGTTGACATCGCCCGCAGTCAGATCTTCATCTATGGACAACAGTGGCCTGTAAGAAACGAAATGTTCACAAGCAGGTTTTCCCTCGCCGCCCAAACTGTACCTCGGGTTAAACTGCATTATGTGATAGTTCGAATAAAAAGTTCAGTTATACTAGAATTAAAAATTGAAAAGTAAGAAAGTAAAAAAAAAGGAAGAGACCTGTCAAATATTACAGTAGTTGATAAGTGGCTAGATTATGTCCACTTCAACCTGAGTAAAAAATCGGAAAAAATAAAATAAAAAAAATGTGTTGCTAAAAAAATGTGCCTTTTGCGCTATATTTTTGTGTGATTTTTGCCTCTAGAAAATCTGTTCATAAACACCCGTCAAATTCGAGTCAAACTTTATTATTTCGACGCTGCTGCTCAGGTTGGATCCCTGGAACAAGCCATGTTGGATGCCTTAGTTCTGGACCGAGTGGACTTCGTCAAGCTCCTGATTGAAAACGGCGTCAGCATGCACCGTTTCCTCACATTGTCCAGGCTGGAGGAGCTCTACAACACGGTGAGAACATCATTCAGGTCTTGGCGGAGACCATGTCCCGTATGTCCCGTATGTCCCGTAAGCACGCATCCTCATCCCGGTGTGTTACGTTTCATCCTTTTTTTTTGATTTCAGAGGCACGGCCCGTCCAACACGCTTTACCACCTCGTCAGGGATGTGAAAAAGGTACGAGCATCACTGCCGTCATTTTAGACGCAGCCTATAGGAATGTTGGCTGGAACGTCTTGTGTATTAAAGAACCACATTGAAGCTTCTTTTGATTTGCATCGTATTGTTGGTTTGGCTCGTCCTAGTTGCTCGGAAGCGCAAATAGAGGCTGGCTGTTCTCTTTCAGCTGGAGCTGCGGGCTGCAGTAGCCGTTGTAGAGCTGTGCATGACCCTCATCCCTCTGTCGACTTCCATTTTACTCCTTCACTATTTACTCTGTTTCTTTCTGGAAGGCACACAGCACCATTGCAAACAAGCGCCGCACGCATTAAACAGTCTTTTATTCGCAGACTTTGAATTTGAGAAAACAGCTGCGGAGCTGCTGTGAGGCTGAGAAGGAATATCTTCAATGTGTTTGTGTTTTGTTTCATACAGGGATGTGATTTTTCCGCTAATTCGCGGAATTCCGCTTTTTTTATGTCCCCCCCCAAAAAAATAATTCCGATTTTTTTTTTTTTTTTTTTTAGTAGTTCATTGTGTATGCACATGACTCCGACAGATAACATCTTCTGCTATAACAAAGACATTTGTGGTATGCTCTAATATGAGTTACTTTTCATTTGGTCATGATACAATTATTTGTTCATGAAATTTGAACTCTTCAACATTATTTATGTGTTAACTTAGTAATCACATTAGTTAGATATGATGATATTCTCAGTGATAGTTTTTAAAAGCAAAGGCAGTCCAATGTTTTTGAATGTGACTGATTTTGAGTTGACTAAAACTGCCATTTTTTATGGGATAGTTCAATATACATTGAAAATTGATGCTGTTGTTTTGTCTATTTCTTTGTCATGTGAGTGCATTGAAAGTACTTAAAAACACGGAAAACCCATGAGCTGGACCTAGCTGGGTGCCAGCGGCCCCCAGACCCCCGGCTAAATTTTCAGATAATTTCACTTTGGTCAAATCACATCCCTGTTCATATTGTGCGGATTGTGCGAAGTGAAAATGCGCATACTGCCACATTTGTGATTCCTTCCTTTGCATCACAATCATGTTCATTTCATCGTGAAGATGATGAAATGTTTTCATCCACTTGTTGCAAGCTTAAACCGACACCATTTGCATACTTTTTTTGGGTTGTGTGATCGGAAGATAACAAAACGGCAACCTTGAGCTTTACATTCCGCCCGTGCCAATTTAGAGCGAGCCTTCAGTTGGGAATTAGTGGAGGGGGGGGGTCAACATCAGCAGTTTTAGTATCAACAGGGGTGCATTAATTCAAGCCGCACTGATTGCAGCAGCGACGCATCCTCCGCTGGGACTTGCGGAAAAGGTTGGATGGGGCAATCGCACTCTCTATCTCTTTTACGCTATCTTCAAGCGCAACTGTGATCTGAAGTTGCTGCGGAAAGCCTCTTAGAAAAAAAAAGTGCATGGCGAGACGTTCCTTTTAGAGTTGTTTATTTTATACCCACAAGACACTTCACGACGTGTGCCCGCCCAATCTAATGAGATCGAACGCAAGGTATTGAACTTGCAGTCTTGACAAGATAACTAGAACGGTACTCGGCAGAGCGCAGCCAAGGCTAGGATTCCGAGAGAATAATATTACAAATGCAATCGATGGAGTAACAGTCAGCACTCGCTATCAATTCAGTTTTGGAACCTTAGCTATTCACGGAACGACTCACTAAATTGCACAATCTCTGTGTAAAGTATTTTGGGGCTCTTTGTGTAGCGCCACAAGATAGCGGCAAAGCCCAGGCTTACCGAAAAGTGAGCTGTAATCGGTATCAACGAAGTATGTTGAAGTTAACTCTTTGACTGCCAGACGTTTTCAGAAAAGGGATGCCGTGGGTGCCAGCCGATTTAAGCATTTTGACTGATCTTTCAAGGTCCACAGAAAATTTTGTGTTTTGACTATGGAAACACACATACTACCAAATGAAAGATTGGACTCATCTTTCATCAGAAAAAAAAAGTTTGTTGCTACCTTATTCCGTTTTTCAGTAATCAACAATAGAAAATGGTTAGTTTCACCTCTGTTTTGAAACAAACGTCTTTTAACGTCTTTGGCACTCCTCCATAGGATTTTACTAAACGTTATTTAACGTTTTTGGCAGTCAAAGAGTTAAAGGATCTTTGTGCAGTTTGGCACTTTTTTACTCAAAGCGTAACTGCAACATCTGTGCCAGGCTCGTTCATGGTGCGCATGCGAGTACGTGCACGATTTTAAAGCGACAGCCGCACTTGACAAATGAAGACATGACTTCAAATGAGGTCAGAAGAACTCTGCCCAAAGAAAATTGTGGGGTGTGATGGTTCGCACACTCTACTATAAAGGGAAGATAAAATCTGATTGGTGCAGTCAGAGTAAAACAGTCAGGGCTCTTCGTACTTGGTGGAGCATGCAGGATGTAGGAAAAGCTTAAATATTACTTTAATGTTTTTAATGTCGGGAAAGAGGAGCTAAGTTTAGTCTGAGTTAGTAGCAGAAATTATGTCATCGTTTGTGTCATACACACTTCTGGCGTCAAATGATCTGTATGCTTTTTTTTTTTTTTTTTTATTGGGGATAACTAATCTTTACATGTTTTCGGATCGTAGTGGATTGAATAATCCCCCCCCCCCCTACAGACACACCACCACCACCCCAAAAAATAAATCTGATTTCTGAGGCATATTTGGAGGTTTTTTTTCATGAGAGTAACTCAACAATTACTTTACCGAGTAACTAATTACATTCATCGTTAACAAATTCACGTACTTTTTGGGGGGGGGGGAAAGTACTTACATAACGTAATTTGAACAACAACGATTAGATTTTCTAATCAGATTAATCTCATTTTAGAATTTTGATTAATCAACACCAATTACCGTACTTTACTTAGTAACTAGTTACATTCATCAGTAACAAATTCACTT
Organism: Vanacampus margaritifer; assembly: GCF_051991255.1. Classification (NCBI taxonomy): domain Eukaryota; kingdom Metazoa; phylum Chordata; class Actinopteri; order Syngnathiformes; family Syngnathidae; genus Vanacampus; species Vanacampus margaritifer. The sequence goes on from NC_135434.1 coordinate 5,650,027, forward strand.
ACTTTTTTTGGGGGGGGGGGGGGGTACAGTACTAAAAAGTAATTTGGCCAACACTGTTCATCACTACTAGTGCTGTGAAATGATTACATTTTTTAATCGGATTGATCACATCTTAGAATTTTGATTAATCACCTAATTAAAAAGGCGTTTTATCAACATTGTGTGTGCTGTGTCAATTATTTTGACATTTAAAGTTAGAGTAGCGTTGATTGTCACACCCAACTAAGTGGGGCGAAATTTGTTCTCTAACCCCCCAATTCCAACCCTGAGTATCAAGCAGGGAGGCATTTTTGTAGTCTGTGGTATAACCAGCAGGGGATTGAACCCGCAACCTCCCAGTCTCAGGGCGAACACTGTGCCCTTTTTTGATCCAATGCACACTCTCATCCTCTTCTTTTTCTAATCCATTAATTGCATAGTTTAAAATGAAAAAAAACAATGACCCCAGTAGTTTTACATGAACAAATATTCAGAATGTCAAACATTTAGTAAATGCTTTTCGTAAATGCTAAGTTTATTGCGCAAACACAACCTGTGCTACCTTTAACATGATTAATACAATATTTTTTTGTGATTAATCAATGATTTAACGCTTTAACTTTGACAGCACTAATCAATAGATAACCTCCTGTGGTGTTCTGATTTTAACATGTTTATTATTTTTGTTGTAATTTACAATGGTGCGGAACTACACTGCTGACTGACGTCAATTCGATTTTAACGACACTTCCGGATTGAGCCCTGGCAATTGCCGTTCTTGTTCACCTTCTGCAAACATGGCCTTTTGTTGATATTTCGATCCCGAAGCAGGTGTTCTCCTGGTAACTGTTGCTGAAGGTTGCTCTCGGGTCTAATGTGCTCCAATCTTTACTCGGTGAGAAAGCTCCGTCAGAAACACACAGATTGGCTTTGTGGGCTGCAGCTGCTCAAGCAGAAATGGACTTTCCTGAGGAGTAAATGAACAATGGCGCTTCATGCTGCTTGTCACGGTGCTGCCAAGACCTTGGCGGGGAAAGTAAGCTGCCTGTTTGGCTTGTTGCTTTTCTTAGCTGGAGTGAGACAATAAAAATTCATTTTCCGTAGACAAATATTTATATGGCATGATCCAGTTTGTTTATATTTGTAATGTTTGCCTTTTGACGGAGATATCTTTATAGTGGCCTGGTGTCTTGTTACATTCCCACCAAGGATCAAGAATCGTACCGCACTCAAGACAGAAGTTAGCATTAGCAAGGCATTTGATACCAAGTTTTTAGAGTGGATTTATTCAATATGCGTTCAAATAAATGCCAGCGGTGAACACTGACAAGCGCTCCATTTTGCTGACTAATGAGAAAGAAACGTCGATGTTGTGGAAAAATCATCATGACTTTAGTATTCTGCATCAAAGTCGCTAATTACGTGTTTTTGACATCTCGGCATCCTTTCGCCAAATTTACAGTGGACTTTAACCCAGAGTACGAAAATACGCTGTTTGTGGATATGAAACGTTAGTAGCGTTGCTAGCTTTGGTTATTTTTAATCGTCCCTAGACTCGAAACATTCATACCAGCGGGACCGCGGGACGGACAGTAACTTACAAGGGCAGCAGCCATCTTTGTCGCCAAAGTCTGGTGTCCAATAATGCACGGACAGCTGTCCAAAATTGCAGCATTTGTGTCACTTTTTAGCACTTATCTCAGCACGGAATGTGTTGTGTTTTTTTTTTGAAACCGCTGTGCATTATAGTCGATTACAAAAAATCTTTAGTTGTTTGTCCCTAGCATGTGGCAGCGTACTCAAGAAGACGAACATACTCAGTTTCCTAGCAGATTTGTGACGGGAGGGAAAAATAAATTCCCACAAGAGGCATAATTTAGTAATCAGGCCTTTGCTGACCTTGATCGGAACGGGTTAGAGACTCCTCAAATTTTGCCGGGTTATTGGTATGTGTGTACCCTGTTTAACTAAGTGGACATCATAGAAGTGAAGTGTTCCGAGACGATGACTCTCTGACTATCTTTATAAGGGTACTCATCGTCTCCATATTAACCCTCGTTTCCAGATTGTCTTTCTTGTCTTTAAATCCCTAAGCAAATTATCCAGCTTTGGTATCTTTTATAATTACCACAGAAATGACCCATGCTCTTTAGAATCACATATTCATACCTTGGGATACTTCTTTTAAGGTTAGAGATGTAGAGATCTCGTCAATGTCTCACAACCTCGAGAGACGAGCCCAAATATTCGCTCCTCGATTCCAATGTAGAGCACGGACTTGTTGAGAGAACAATTTTGGAAGAGAGATCTTGTCCATCGTGTTCTGTGTTTCTCATTTCCCCTGCTCGTGCTTATCGTGCGTTCTACTCACTGACACTGTGTGTTCTTTCCAAGCGAGAATATCCAGGGTTCAGTTGGATCTACTTCAAGGTGAATCCAATAATCACGTTTTCTTTCATAGCCAAACTCAGTTTGATGTGGATTGTTTGTTTGTTTGTTGTTGCAGTGAGCGTGTACTTTGTTTGCCTTGCTAAGAAGTTGTTGTTTGCTAATGTTGCGCGCTTTTGTAGGGAAATCTGCCCCCAGACTACCGCATCAGCCTCATCGATATCGGATTGGTCATTGAGTACCTAATGGGCGGGGCTTATCGTTGTAACTACACCAGGAAGAGATTCAGGACTCTGTACCACAACCTTTTTGGACCCAAACGGGTAAGCAAATACATCTCATACTTTTTCAACATTCATTTTTTATTATTATTATTATTTTTTTAGTAATATTATACAGTGGAACCTCGGAGTTTGAATGTATCGGAACTCGTACAATTCTGACTTCAACCAAAAAGTCTGAGTAAAAAAATGCCTCGGAGTTTGAACTCATTTTCGGAGTTCAAACATACCTTGAAAACGGGTAGCCGAGTGAAGCCGAGCGAAGCCGAGCAATGCCGAATGCTCACGTTGCGGTAGTTGAGACGATGCACTGCTCATTTCCAGTCAGATCGTGAATACTCCCCGAGGTGCTCCAGACTCGCGAGTGCATTTTGATTTTTCCACGACAATTTTCTTCGCCATGCGCCCAAAGAAAGACAACAGTGCCAGTGGCAGCAAAGAAAAACATAACACATGTAAAATACACAATTTAGCGCTGAACTAAAGTTAGCATTAACATAGCATCACACCACAACAAAAAGGTAAGGTCTTTTTTTTATTGTTTAAATACTGTACAGGGTATAAATGTAAACAAACAAATATAAATTATAATAGGAATTTTCAGTTTTTGGAGCTTGGGAACGGATTAATTGCATTTACATGATTTCCTATGGGGAAAAATGTTTCGGAGGTTGAACAATTCGGACTTTGAAAGACTTCGCAGGAACGAATTATCTTCAAACTCCGAGGTACCACTGTAATTCAAATCTGAGGAAAATATACCACATGAATAAATTAATCCTGTTAAGTACATGATGGATAATGTGGATACATTACATTTTAATAAGAATAAAATGCAAAGCAGGGACTACAGTATGCACCCCAGGGCAAATTGGCATGTACATTTAAATGTTACTTGTGACATGCCTGAATGGGCAGAAAGTTCACGCCAACCCTCAACCCATAATTATGCAGAAAATATTCCTATTTTTTGTATGTTGCTTTCAGTGCACGTAATAACGGCATATCCGTTGATTGGAATGGAGATTGATGAACAGGAACATGTTTTAAAATAAGCATTATCTGATCATTTTAGCTAGTGAGTGGTCCATCCGCATTATTTTCAAGCTGTGATTTTAATGTCAGGTTAATGAAGGTCAAACTTTCTATTTCTTACTGATTGAGATTGATGCCGTTTCAACTGCATGTGTGTCATTGAACTCACATTGATAATTATTGCAAGTGTCGTCGATACAGCCAGTACCACTCATCTCACTGAGCTATTAGAATCCGCTTAGCAAAAGAGTCATTACTGGTCCTATGCACTGTACCGTTTGCTTTTCTTTTTTTCTTTTTTTTTTTGTGCCACTTCTTGCACACCTTCATTGCAAGCAATCCCCTCATTCGGCTTCATACCTTACACATGGTTGCTATGCAAAAAAAAAAAAAAAAAGTGTCTCAAATGCCATCATCTTGCGCCCTATGCGCGTGTGTGTGTGTGTGTGTGAGCCGTCATATGCCTGTTTATGTATTTGCATGTCTCCAATGGAAGCAACAAAAGCAGCTTGATGGAAGAAGATGGAGATCATGCAAAGACATATTGATGCGGAGGGAGTCAGTCCTTATTTTGCCTTTTTTTTTTTTTTTTTCTCTAGACGAGCAGAACCTGTGATCACAATCGCAAGCTCGCACACACGCATGCAAGCACATAAACACGTGTTAGCAAAGAACAAAGCCTTTAAATAGATGCAGATATCAAAATCCCCGAAGGAAACCGTGCCTATTTTTACCAACTGGGATGATAGCTCATGAATGCATAATGCAAACATGGCCTTGTTTTTATTACAGACGCACAGAACACTGTACTAAATCCACCACTCTGCTTCTATACAACCAGAGAGGTTGCAGCCTGTACACGTAGCGTACACATTGCTCCATGAAATACATCCCAAATGGTGTTGTTCAGTCTGTTCATGTTCTTGTTGCTTTTTTAGCCCAAAGCCTTGAAACTGCTGGGGATGGAGGTGAGTGTTCCCATCATGCTCATTCCTTTCACTGCCCGTCCTCCTCCTCCTCCTCCTCCTCCTCTAAAGTCTTCTTCTTCCAAATATGTGCCGGTCTGTGTCTTGTCTCTCAGTCAGTCAGTGTCTTCTTTTTTCAAAAAAAAAAAAAAATCATCACTGTTTCATGGCTCCAGACTGTTTAAATATGAGTCCCAATATTGTACATGTCTGAGGAGCCTCTTCTCACAAGAGTTTTAAGTAGGATTTAATAATAAAAAAAAAAAGTCATACTTAGTTTATTATATAAGATACTTAAAATGTCCGAGTTTTCTTTCTTTTGGTATTTTTCATGACTAGCTCAGAAAAGGGTGTTTTACGCCATTGTGAGATGGAATGCAGCCGACTCCCGGCCAAACGAAGCGGCTCCCCTTATTTCCATTCAAATCAGAGCAGTTGACGCACACATAGCGAAAGCAGGAATTGACCCGCTTGGGGTCTTTGCATGATAGTTACCATGAAATTGAATTAAAACATATATATTTTTGGTATTTGACTATATTTACCCTACCCTTTAGTTAAGAAGGTTTACATAGTTATGATTTAAAAAAAAAATCCACTGCAGTTAATACAAGATTTATGATGGTAAACAGTTTGACCCTTGAACTTCCCTGAAATGGTCATAGCAGATCAGTTCACAATTGTGTGGCATTTTCTACTAAATTCTTGTGAGAACACGCTGGTCTGAGCTCACAGTTTCACTGAACTGAATGAGCAAAGACTGACCCCCATGTGTGATTCCGGACTGTGAAGTAGATGCAGTTTTTTTGTCAATCGTGTATTTACATTAAAAAAAAAAAAAGCATGCATGGCATTTTTTTTTCCTTTCTTCACATGTGCCTGTAAATGTCTCCTTGTTAGTGATGAATGCTAATTAAAAAATTTAAAAAAAAAGTTACCCTGGAAGCCATTACAAGCTTCCTGCAATCTCACGTTACTTAGCATTGATGCCGAAGTATTTGTTGGCCTGGTTTTGTTTCAAATCATAAACAATATCTAGAGCGCATCAGCTAACCATTGCAATTGAACATGAATCTTTTAGTACCGAAATGACATTTGAAATCAATACCTCCATGATGACCCGCTAGCAGTGTCGATCCATCCAGAGACACCAAGTGAACGAGGGACCACACTAGCAAGAACCGTTTTCAGATTCCGATTTTTCCTCCTCTTTGAAACTCATCATGTGGAGATCAGCGACATAAAAAAAATATCTCAGATGGACAAACATTCTCATGTCATTTTCATTCATATGTAGGAGTTAACATAGTGTATGTAGAATTCCGAGTGTTCAGGTCGCCAAATCTGCTGTTGAGATTTATGCTAATGAGCATCATCCATAATCATTGCCTGCAGGAAGAATCTACATAGCTGTCTATCTTTTCCTCCCCCCCTGTCACATGTCACGGCTCGCCACCAGGATGACATGCCGATCCGGAGGGGCCGTCAGAAAACCACACGCAAGCGAGAGGAGGAGGTGGACATCGATTTGGACGACCCCGAAATCAACCACTTCCCTTTTCCCTTCCACGAGCTGATGGTGTGGGCCGTGCTGATGAAGCGGCAGAAGATGGCGCTCTTCTTCTGGCAGCACGGCGAAGAGGCCATGGCCAAAGCTTTGGTGGCGTGCAAACTGTGCAAGGCCATGGCGCACGAGGCGTCCGAGAACGACATGGTGGACGACATCTCGCAGGAGCTGAACCACAACTCCAGGTGGGCAAAAGACGCAAACGCTGACGTGCCTTCTTCCCAGGAAAATGGCCTGATTCCGATTCCTCTTGCTCCCGGGGGGTCAAAATGACATACATAGAGATTTCCAATGACACGCATCATCATTATTTAAGGACACGCATTAGAGACGATAGTAATCACCTAGAGGGGGGGCAGTCGGCTTACAGAAATAACTGTTCATTTAGGGCATTCGTTTTCAAAGCGCAGCCTTCATTCGCTTTTTCGTTAGCTAGCGAGCTATGCCGACACTGCAAAAATGTGTTTTCACTTTCTGACGTAGGCGATGGTTCACCGATGTGTCAAACTGCCATAGTATAGCACCAGCTACTGCCAAGGAGGATTTCTTCAATGTCATTTTTTGTTTATTTTTTGCCTTAAGTATCGGTGGCTGGTATCGGCAGCCTCCACTAGTATCTGCACTCTAAAAACAGTTGGGTCAAAAGTAACCTAATTATGGATAAAAAATGGACAGATCTACTTTGTGGGTCAATTTGACCCAACTTTCTGGGTTGTTTTATACAAAATGACCCAATTTTTATGAGTTGTTTTACGCTGAAAGATCTCAAAGTTGGGTCAAAATCGACCCAAGTATTGGCTCGGTCCATTTTTGACCCATAGTTAGGGTTACTTTTGACCCTACTGTTTTTAAGAGTGTGATACCTTAAAATAAGGCCGATATCGATACCTGGTATTAGTTCAAATTTGTATTGTTTGCTTCGTATGTTTCATTGATGTATTCATTCAATAATAATAATAATAATACATTTGTATTTGTAATGCACACGCAGCTTGCTTTTTGGCTTTCTATTTTGGTGGAAATCTGAAGCACATTAAATTGAGCCAAGCTGAAAATCCGTGTTTAACTCATTCAAACCCCAAAACCCGTAAATATGTGTTGTTGTTTTTTTTGTGGCTTAAAGTTATGGTAATTATTACAAAAAACGGCCAGCAGGTAGCAGCAGAGTATAAGAGATCAACCAGGGCCACGTTTAAAATAAGCTCTTTTTGTCAGTGTTTTCACCAGGAATGTGAACAATGATGAAATGTAGCTATACTCTAATGCTAATTGCTGCAAAACGGAAAACAGATACAAACATACTTTTTTTTTTCCTGATAAAAGAAGAGACTCAAATCTTTCTTTTGGTAGCGTCCATGTTTTTATAGCAATAAAGCACAATATTCTGTGGGCCTTATAATATCTGTCCAAATCCAGCAAAACAGCCGGGAGCGAAGGAGGTTGCTTCAGTGAAAATGGCTGGGAGTGAATGAGTTCAAATACTGTACAGATGTACAGCTGCTGACATCCAATACAAGAGCTGGGGGGAAAAAGGGAATTATGTTGGGGGGGGGGGGGGGGATAAAGTTTTAATTGCAAGATGTAATAATTTAACAATGTAATTATAACTGTCATAGTTTTCAGGGGGTTTGTTGTTTCTATTTTGCCAATCTCGTGTTGCTAAATAAGCTAACATAGAACGAAAACGTCTCTCAGCATGATGTCGTGTGTGTCTACTCGAGCCGCTTGTAAGCATTTTTTAAGTCCTCCCTCATGGGTGGTGGTGTTTATATGCAAATCTAATTTAGAATGTGGACCAGATGGTCAGCCATGCCTGGACCAGTTTCATGTAGTCCTTACATGTTGTGACAAGGCACAACACTCCCTCTGTTCATGTCTTTATGCATGTGTTTATGTCCTGCATATTATTTCCTAGAGAGTTTGGCCAGCTGGCTGTGGAACTTCTGGACCAGTCCTATAAACAGGACGAGCAGATGGCCATGAAGCTCCTGACGTATGAGCTGAAGAATTGGAGCAACGCCACCTGCCTGCAGCTGGCGGTAGCGGCCAAGCATCGCGATTTTATCGCACACACCTGCAGTCAGATGTTGCTGACGGACATGTGGATGGGACGTCTGCGCATGCGCAAGAACTCGGGACTGAAGGTACGAGAAACGGAATATTTGCCTCTCTGTGATTTTTTTTTTTTTTTGTACCTAGAGTAAATGGAAAAAATGGGGTTTAAGTGATGATTCGGTTATTTCACCAAAAAGAAGCTATCGAACCCTATCTGGCTCAGTGTGAAAAAGTAATTACTCCCTTGATAAAGCAACTCATTAGCCACATTCTTTTGAATTAAATTTCAGTGCCAGACCTGTTAAGTCTAGAAATCTTGAAATTGAACCTGTCTAACAAAGTGAAATTGGCTAAATGATCTTGAAAGTAACACACAATCCTGCCATCAAAACAAATTCAAAATCATTTAAGAAGCATAAGTCAGAATAAGGTTCAGTAGGGACATTTCTAACGCACTTGAGCTTCACCTCTCATGTTGTGCACCATTTTATGTCAACAGTGGTTGATCTGTCAAAATTGCCCCAAGATCAAGAAACCCAGACCAACATTTAAAGAACTGCAGTTTTCACTATCAGTATTCCTGATTCTAGCATTAAGCAAAAATGAAGGCTTATCTTACTTAACTCATTTGCTCCCAAAAACGTGCTAATACGTTCTATTTTTTATTTATTTTTTTAAATAGTGTCCCAAAGACGTATTTATACGTTTTTTATGTTTGTTTTTTTATGCTCGAGCATACAGAAGGCTTTGATGCATAATAATGGTCATTATTACACAAACGGCCAGCAGGTGGCAGCAGAGCATAGGAAATGAACCAGGACCATGTTGAAAAAAAAACTCAATTACTCAGAATTCTTAATAGATTTGTGAATAATGATGAAACTTATTTATGTTCTAATGCTAATTGCTGCAAAATGGAAACAGAAAGAAATATACTTTTTTTCCTGATGAAAGAAGAGACTTTAATCTTTCTTTTGGTAGGTGTCATGTTTTTATAGCAATAAAACACAATATTCGGTGCCTTGCAAAAACAATCAAAATCCAATAAAACAGTGAAGGGGATTTTTTTGTGTATGAAAATGGCTGCAGTGAATGAGTTAATCTCATTTGATAAAAATATACAGCATGTTAAAAAAGCTCAAGTTTGTTAGCTCATCGGATTGTTCACGCGACTCCATTTTTACTCGTAGGTGTTGCATTTCAGTTCATTTATGGACAATACCCATCAGTTAATTGCGGTAAAAGTAAAGTCGATCACTTAAGAGAATAAATGAGTCTAATCAGCCACAAGCAATGAACCTTCTGCCATAACTTTGTTAGCTTAAACCAGCCGCTCCTCCTCTAAAGCCACAGGGAACGAAAGAGCTGACCTTAATTACGAGAAAACCTTCAAACCGTGTCCCACATATTTCGCTCAAGCCTTCGGGGCCGCGGATACTTTTTCACTTTTACTGCCCACTCAATAATGTGTAAATTCACCTCTCATAGGTGAAAATGACACAGAGCTCGTTTTCTATTAGTCTTTCTGTCTGAAGACACTTTTTTTTTTTTTCTTCCTAATGTCCCGTGGTAACAAGATGAAGGTGAATTAGAGAGGCTGGATTCATTTAGACAAGCAGTTGGCTTGTGGCTTGCTGGGGGTGCAGTCAGCGGGAGGCGGGGGGCGCCATGTGGCGGGCGGGTTAGCCTCTCAGAGCAGAGAGCACTCCAAGTATTCCTTGACCTTTTGAGTGTACCGCTGAGGCTCATGGGAGAGGAAAGACAGCAAGCACGCCACAAGTTGAACAAACAAGATGGCGGTGCCCTCGGGGTGTCATGACATCTCGCAAATAACACCGTCCAAATGTTGCCAAATTAATGTGGGGGCGCACATGCCTGAAAGGCTATCGCCGTGACGACGGTGAGCATCCATTCCCGACACTTTGACGCGTCACCGCAGGCGTTGAATGCCATCGCCGAGTTTACAGTATCGATTTCAACTCGCGTTAAAAGTCTGACTAATGTTTGACATGTTTTGATTTTCTTGACTGATGATGTGGTGGCACGCCGGAGTTTGTATTTGCATTTGCAATCATCTCAATATTGCAGCGTGAACATCTGGACAGAAATATTTACACACAGAAGCCACATTAAACACACTTATCGGATTTTTAACAGCCAATTTTAAAACCGGGGCATCCTGATTGCCGTAAAATCCCCAAAAAGAAGAAAATGAGTTATGCTTACTAATTAGTAGCTTATTTGGTAAATCATGGTTGCCTTAGCTATAAGATTTTACACATGAATGTCAAATGAATTTTCCCCATTGGCTCTCCTTGCCCACATGCAAGGGCATTACAATACCATAATATTTTCACTCCGCTTGAGTGGTAGCATATTTGTAGCACTAAAGCGAATCTTTGGAATCAATTCATCTCCTGGCCAGTGGGTGGCGCTTTGCATAGGATTTGTGTTATACTATTATGGAAGAAGGCGACGTTCAGAAATAAATGGATGAATAAAATGACGACCAAAGCAAGTCATGGCGGCATCAAGCCAGCACCTTCAACTTTTAAATCTCATTATGTGGTCATTTTGGATTCTCCTGTAAAACCCAAACACAAAAAATAGGCATTAAGGTATTTTCTTGTGTAACCCCGGGTTCACACCGCGTGCGTGTGTGTTGCGGCTCCGCTTCGCTCCGTCTTGACTGCGTGCTCCGCACACGACAATTTTACACGACAAAACTCACCGGATGCGCACAGCTGCGGACCGGCAGCCCCGTCGCCGACAACTTCCCGCCGTATCTCACGTGATCGCGCACGATAATGTGGCATTAAAATGACAAACACACAGAAAGTGTGCTCAGCAGAGAAGCAGGAAAAGAGGTGGACTTTGATTGAACTCACCGTCCACTCCCATGACCATATTTCCATGCAGCATCCATTTTTAGCTTGTCCAAATAAAAAGGATGTGCCGCGTCATATATAATCCACCTCCATTATAAATCTCTCCTCGTCCAATTTGCTGACGTGATTACAAAATAGGATCTGGCGAGTGTTTTATTCTGAAAAGTAACCGGAATGACTATTTTGAAACTGCGTCGGTCTCTCTGTCACACTCGTTGTGTTCTGTGCTCGTTTGCCATTTAACGGATGCTGACGAATGTGTCGTCCGGCAAAAATAGAAAAAAGGTCTTTCCATGCGGCGGCCTCTGGCACGACGCAGCCGGTACGCAGCCAATCCGGGGTAAGATGTGCCAGAAATTTTTTATTTTCATCACAATTTTCAAGAAGAAATAAATGTTAATGCTGCAATATGGAACTTTTTTTTCCCCAAAAATATTTTTACAGTAGCCTTTTTATTTGACCATTTATGACTGAAATGTCTTCTATATAGTAAATTAGCACCTTAGCTGTTCACAATGGGTACTCCTGCAAGCCTCTGGCCAATGGTTTTCAGACTGGATTCAGGTTTGAATTTCCCGCGCCCTGTCTGCGGATGTGATGTAATGTGCATAGTGTGTATGTGAAGAAGTGTATGTGCAGTTTCATTTTTCATCAGCAGGTGGCAGTAGCGATTCGAAATGGAATATTCTACGTTCAGTAGTTTTAATTTGCAATGTTTTATTTTGCAATGTTTTATAAATGTGAGGTGATGCACCACTTGTTCGCATGGGAATGAAAATAAATCAGTCCTGCTGAATAGGTAGCAAATCAAATCACAAACTGTAATGTATCAAATTGTGAGGTTCATATTCATAAGCATTCCCAGCCCTATTTTCCTTTATTGTCAATCCGCTTCTTCCTTGACAATCGCGCTGTCAATGTTTTTGTGGTTCATAAAAAACAAATTAGTGGAGCCTCAAAATCAAATACAGGGTTGTAGTTTTTCTATTGCTATGCGTCGGTAGATGGGTGCGAGTTTTTTTTTCCATTTTTATTTTTTATTTTTTGCAATGGTCACCTTCAGTCATGTGCAACAGCTCTAATGATGTCTATATGATGTAGCAATGCGTGGGTGTTGCTCGCTGCTGGCAACACATTGCCATTAAAATCCAAGATGAATCAGCGTGAGCTTGTTCCGGTGATTACAAACGACCCCTTTAAGATGAGTGTTGTGCGCATTCCGAAGCCTTAATAGTCACCGTGCAAGTGATTACAAAAGCTGCTTCCGACAAAGTCAATCCATCTTCTTTCCTGTTTTACCATTAACTCATTCACTGCCATTGACGGCTATAGACGTCAAAAATTCATTTAAACTATTTCTATTAATTTAACATTTTTTTCCCCACTTTTGTTAACAAGAGTATGAAAACCTAGAAAAAAAATATTGTACATTTAGAACAGATATAAAATTTGTGATTAATCGTGAGTTAACTAGTAAAGTCATGCAATTAATTACAATTAAAAAATGTAATCGCCTGACGCAATAAAAAAAAAGAGAGAAAAGATTATTATAAATTAGGGGCGTCAGGCGATTAATTTTTTTGAATCATAATTAATTGCATGACTTCACTAGTTAACTCACGATTAATTGAGAACAGATATAAATTTGTGATTAATCGTGAGTTAACTATTGAAGTCATGCGATTAATTACAATTAAAAAATTAATCGCCTGACGCAATAAAAAAAAAAGAGAAAAGATTATTATAAATTAGGGGCGTCAGGCGATTAATTTTTTTGAATCATAATTAATCGCATGACTTCACTAGTTAACTCACGATTAATTGAGAACAGATATAAATTTGTGATTAATCGTGAGTTAACTAGTGAAGTCATGCGATTAATTACAATTAAAAAATGTAATTGCCTGACACGATAATAAAAAGAAGAGAAAAGATTCTTAAAATATAGGGGCGTCAGGCGATTAAAAATTTTAATCATAATTAATCGTATGACTTGACTAGTTAACTCACAAATTTAATATCTGTTCTAAATGTACAATTAAAAAAATTCTAGGTTTTCATACTCAAAAGTGGAAAAAAAATGTAAACGAATAGAAATAGTTCAAATGAATTTTTGACGTCTATAGCCGTCAATGGCAGTGAATGAGTTAAGTAGGTGCTTGAAGCGTTTTCAACTCTATCTGCTGCAAAGCTTCCTCTGTGACACGTTTGGACTTTTGGTAAATGACGACCTCGACGGCGGCCTCGGCCCACAGTTTATGACCGTTGAAATCACGACACGTGTCACATTCACTCCTGAGCAATGTCGGTCTTTAGCCGCATCGAACTCTATGTCATCATTTCTGCATCGCTCGTCATGAAGCGGGTCATTTCTATCACATCAGTCACTCAAAGCACGCCTCTCTCCACAGGTGATCTTGGGCCTGCTCCTGCCGCCGTCGATCCTGAGCCTGGAGTTCAAGAACAAGGACGAGATGTCGTACATGCCCCAGGACCAGGAGGCCTACTTGCAGGAGAAGGAGGAAGAGGAGCCCGAGAAGCCTGTCAAGGAGAAGGAGGAGGAAGACATGGAGTTCACAGTAAGATCTTACTGTGAGGCGCAGTACAACTCCGTGGTGAGAGAACCCACCTCAGCCCTGCATCTCACAACCTGTGCACATTCAGCATTTGCGCATCAAGTAGTAGTGTCCAAAATAAGTGCAGATTCACTCTGCCCACAATGAGAATTTGTTGAACCCACACACGCACACAGTACAAATCTCCAAACGCACACAACATGGCCAACCTTCCTGTTTCTCGTTGTCTGAGCCAAGACATCGGTCGTGGAGTTGTAGCGTCTCTTGTGGGTTTTCCTCGTGAATGTTTCTCCTTCCATCGATTTCCTCTCTGCCTTTCCCCCCGTGGTCCCTCTTGTCCTCGCTCTTCCCCTCCATCCCTCCCTCCCTCTCTCCTCCCTCCCTCTCTCCAAGATGAGGTACAGTACAATGCTAGCTGACAGTTGCCTCTCACGCGCTCTCCTTCCGGCGATGGCTTGCTGCAGCGGCGCACTCCGCATGTGGGCTGCCGAGCATGGGCAGGCCATGGATTTGCATTTCATGTTCCCGTGCGTGCTTGCCCCGCTGCACATCTGAAAATCATCCAGAGTCTGAGCGAGCACCTTCCCACGGCCGTCGAGTTGCTCCATCAAACGTATATAGACTTGGATGCCAGGCAGCACTTGGACTTTTTCCAGTTCAATCTAATCAGTTCAGGAGATATATCAGGATCCAGTTTGTGCACTAAAAATCAAGAGTGGAAATTGATTTGTAATTCGCAACCTGGATCTTATATTGTCCATTTAACTGATTGCATTGAAGTTGAGCACCTTTCAGCACCACTCGATTTCCCATCCGCCATTAAGCGCAGCCAGCAAGCCGGTACAAAGAAACAGACAAAAGCACATCTGACCTGAGAAGAACCGAGTTGTAAGAAACACAGGTAGTTCAAAATAAATAAATACAAATATTTGAGCCCAGTCCAGAGTACAATCCGTACTAACCGTAATCTCTGTGCAAATGAAAACACATTTCCTGGCTGTCAAATGCACGCCAAGCTGCAAGGGAGCAGTAAAAGCCATGAGTTTGTGGTTGGAAAACAAAAGAAAGTCACTTCAAGAAATGGCAACGTTTCAATGGCGATAAAAGTGGAATCATGCATTTTAGTCTCGTAGTGTAAGGTTAAAAACAATTATGCCCAAAAATACAAGTTACAGGGATGTGATTTTTCCACTAATTCGCGGAATTCCGCTTTTTTTAACTCCCCCCCAAAAAAAAAATTCCTAATTTTTTTTTTTGTATTTCATTGTGTATGCACATGACTCCGACAGATAACATCTTCTGCTATAACAAAGACATTTGTGGTATGCTCTAATATGAGTTACTTTTCATTTGGTCATGATACAATTATTTGTTCATGAAATTTGAACTCTTCAACATTATTTATGTGTTAACTTAGTAATCACATTAGTTAGATATGATGATATTCTCAGTGATAGTTTTTAAAAGCAAAGGCAGTCCAATGTTTTTGAATGTGACTGATTTTGAGTTGACTAAAACTGCCATTTTATATGGGATAGTTCAATATACATTGAAAATTTATGCTGTTGTTTTGTCTATTTCTTTGTCATGTGAGTGCATTGAAAGTACATAAAAACACGGAAAACCCATGAGCTCTAACCCTAACCCTAACCCTAACCCTGGACCTAGCTGGGTGCCAGCGGCCCCCAGACCCCCGGCTAAATTTTCAGATAATTTCACTTTGGTCAAATCACATCCCTGAAGTTAAAATGTCACATGTGCAGTTTGCATATGTAGGAAAGGCAGAAAGGAATATAGATTTAAAAAAAAAATAAAAAATACCTGTGTTCTTGTGGACATGACCTACAACACACCTGCTGTTAGAGGATACATTTGTAATTTTGTCCCGGCTTCTGACTGTACGAATGCACCGCCACATACTTCAATATTTACAAATCAAATGTATGATCAAATAGAATGGCTGTATAAAACAAATATCTGCTTCATTTTTTTTTAATATAAAGTGAAACCTCTTCTTTAGTGATTAATTTGTTCCAAATAGACAAAAACTGAATTGCGTAGGAAAACCAAGCTGCAAGTTTTTTTGTTTTTTTTATCTCGTGCAGGTGCCTCATTCCAGAAAAGGATTGGTCACGTAAGCAGGCGCAAGAGTTTGTAGGAAAACCAAGGGCGTACGGAAACCCGGGTTCGTGTATATCTAATATAGCAGAAATAATCATAACAAATACATAATAATACAAACTTTATCGTACTTATATCATGGATTAGGATTAGGATTTTGTGGTGATTATTTCTCCACACCGACTGTGTGAGCCAGGAAGAAAGCGTGCGTAAAAGAAAAGGAATGTCCGACGTTTGGGATCATTTGACACTTAAAAAAAAGAAGCTAAAGTGCAAAGCTGCACGTCTAACAGTAAATTAGACATTGTTAGCTAATTTAATATAGCCTGCCACCGCTAGTTAGAATTAATTGTGTCCCTCCACAGGTGGTTAAGATAGCGGGAATATAGCCACTGATTCAATTTTAATCACTTTATTGAATGTACGACAATCACATTCTTAAGACGACTTACTGATGGCGTCAACTGACACGTCAATTAAAACACACAGATTGGCTAATGGTTAAACCATTTCTACACTCTCATTCGCTGACTTCCATGTCACTCAACAAGTACAGGAGTCGCTTTTAAAGCCACACATTCGGCACCACAGATACTACAGTGGACATGAAGGTGGCGACCCCAAGTGGACAAAAAAATATATTTGCATAATATATTTTGGTATTGTAATTCAAGATGATTTAAAAAAATATATATATAAATAATTAAATACATTTCTGTTCACCGCCTCATGGATTTCATCTATTGCCGGGGTGGTCTGGAACATAACTCCAGATTGCTTACGGTATGTTAAATTGACAGGCATTATTATCTTTGTACAATCGCAATGTTTCATACAGCTGTTGTATTGGATTGCGTATGATTGTGTAGGTATACCTAATAAAGTGTCCAGTGACCGTAATACAAATTCCAAGGTTAAAGTCTCTCAGTGGCCTGGTGTTGCTTTCACATGAAGACCATGACCCATAATACGAACGGGGTGTGAACCCTCTCTCATGGATTTCGGAATTGTGTCCCAGATGGAAAGCAGATTTCAATGTCTTCCTTTTCTCTCTTCCTTTTCTGTCTTCTTCTCGTCTCCTCCGGCCCGTCCTGTTGTCTGAGACACAATCCATGAGTGTGTGTCCGTGTGTCATCGTGTGTCACCAGCAGTCACTCGCCTCAACACTCACTTCAAACACACATTTCACATTTTTTGGGAATGACGACATTGCCTGTGCTTGCTTCTTTGGATATGACACGATGATAAATGACTAAGTTAACGCACTTGACTAGAAAGTAACCGTTTATCCTCTTTTGTGTGTT
The DNA here is from genome assembly GCF_051991255.1 of Vanacampus margaritifer. Taxonomy (NCBI): domain Eukaryota; kingdom Metazoa; phylum Chordata; class Actinopteri; order Syngnathiformes; family Syngnathidae; genus Vanacampus; species Vanacampus margaritifer. Next base: position 5,667,186 of record NC_135434.1, read on the forward strand.
TATTCTCTTCTCTCTCGTACTCAACACTCCCCATCCACTCACTTTCCTTTGACATGCTTGTCTTCCCTCCTCCTTCTGACACATCACATTTTCCTCCCACTCTCTCCATCCCTTTATCCCTCTCTCCTCGCCTTACTCGCTCTCCTTCCCGCCCGCCTCGCTCCTTGTGGGGTTTGCGTCCCCCCCCCAGGCGATGCTGGGGAAGGTAGCCACGGAGACGTCCAGGAAGAAGGACGTTGAGGAGGTTCAGAACCGCCACCGCCTTATCCCCATGGGACGCAAGATCTACGAGTTTTACAACGCTCCCATCGTCAAGTTCTGGTTCCATACGGTCAGTTTGAGGTCCAGAAATACCCGGCTGATTCTGATTCATTGGGATTGGACAGTTTAGACTGGTGAGGAGATGAGGTCACAACATTAGGTACACCAGTACGTTCTAATGAGTTCCAGTGGAAGAGTTGTATAAAATTTCCAATCTACTGTTCATTAACACGATAGCCTCTACACGCCTTTCTAGTCCGGTTTTTGTCCCCTCCATAAAAACCACCAATGAAATCCTCGCTGCAGCTGACTCTGACTCACTTTCCATCCTCATGCTCCTTGACCTGAGTGTGACCTTTGACACTATCTCACACACCATCCTCTTCAAAAAGAGTCTCCTCCATTGGCGTCGCCCGCCCACACCCGACCGCACTGAGTTCATTTAGCTGAAGTCCTTTCCATCCATCACCTCTCGAGTCACTTCAGGTGTGCCCCAGGGCTCTGTCCTGGAGCTCCTAATTCTCATCATCTCGTTCTGCCCCCCTTAGTGTCATTTTCCATAAATGTGATGTTCTCCTTCATTACTTTGTAGATGACCTCTCCTTGCAGATCCAATTTTTCACATCCACACCCTTTCCTCACTTCCTGCGTATCATATGCTAACTCCTGGTTCACATTAAAATTCATGAAATTAAAGAAAAACAAAATGGGATTCCTCCTAATTGGCAAATTTACATCCCAGTAGGTCAGTCCTTAGTCTCCCCTTGGTTAAGAATCTGGGTGTCATCCTTGACAGCACACTATTATTCCATTTTCATATCAATAACATAACCGGGCCTGTTTACTTGCACCTGCGCAACATCAACCAGCTTCCGCCTGGCGGCTCCCGGCCTTTGACCTCCCTCACAATTCCCTCCTGTGCAGAACTCTGCTGCACATAATTATGACTCCCAGACTCCAGGAGGTTCACTGGCTTCTGGTCAAACAGAGGATTCAATTAAAAGCCCTTCTTCGTACCTTCGGGGCCGTTCACAACATCGCCCCTCCATATTTGTCTGACGTGTTCCACATGGCCACTCCAGTCGGCACCCTCAGGTCCTCCTCCTCCATCTACCTGATTGTTCTCACAGCACCATGGGGAGCAGAGATTTCAGCCGTGCCCCCTGACCTGTGCGACTTAAGACTCTTTCATTACCTTCAAATCCAAAGTTAAAAAATAACTGTTCAGTTTCCCCTACTCAATTCAAGTACACTATACAGACGCTCCCCACCTTACGAACGAGTTACGTTCCGGACGATCGTTCGTAAGGTGAATTTGTTCGTAAGTTGCTACAGTGCTATATTTTGTATTATAATTTATGTTTAAAGCCTATATAAGTATATTGAAGGTTTATATAAGTATGTTTAAGGCTTGTACAAGTAACCTGCATTGGTTTGTACTGAAAAAAACTTTTAATAAAATGGAGAGAATACGTACAGTACTGTACTGTACTACGTATGTTAGAGAGAGAGAGCGAGAGACACACACAGTATGTACATGTACGTAATAAGATAAATAAAATGAAGTTTAACTTACTTTTGGAAGATGTACTCGATGCTTAAGGAGATGATGGAGGAGGAGGAAGAGGAGGATTTTATATCATGAGAGATTCTTCGTCGTCGCTGGAATCGGCTTCAAAAGTTATTTCCTGCTTCATGGGGACCGGCGTTTTCTTCCTCCTCCTCCTCGCCACGTTGCTCAGCCTCCAATGAGCTCTCACAGCGCCAATCGTCGGTATTAGCGGCGGAAAGAAGCACTACGCGCAATACAAAATCGAACTTACAGCATTTCTTTCCGAACATTTTTCGACATACTGTACGCGCAGAAATGTTCGTATGTACCGTTGTTCGTAACTCGAATGTTCGTAAGTAGGGGAGCGTCTGTATATATTCTTTTGTACATTGTTTTATTGTTGAATTGATGTACAGTGACCTTGAGTGACTTGAAAGGTGCTTACAAAGAAAAACAAAATCTATTATTATTAGAAGTGGTGTTACCGAAAGGACAAATTCAGAATTTTGGACTGGTATACCTAATGTTGTGACCAATGACTCTATAAAGGAATAAACACAGACAGTGTATTGCAAACAAACCTTCACCCATCCATTTTCTATTGTCCTCATTAGGATCCCAGCTGACTTTGGATGAAAGGCGGGGTACACTCACAATTTGATAGCCAGGGCACAAATAGACAATCAATCATTTAGAGTCTGATGAACTTAACCTACATGGCTTTGGAATGTGGGCGCAAGCTGCAGATTCAAACCCGCAATTTCGGAATTTTCAGGCAAACTTGCACGGCGATGCCCTGCCGACAAAACAAAACAAAAACAACATGATGTCAAGTGTTTTGAATGTTTATGTGTGCCTTTGGGGTACACTTAATGGCCTTATGTGCTGATTGTATTCTTCCCGAAATCACATAAATTAACTTGCATTATCTTTGTTTGAAGAGATGTCACTGTTATGCAGTCTCCTTTCATCCCATTTCCTGCTTCTGGCTATTTACTTTCCTTGGTTTGCTTATATGAGTTTTATTAATGCACTTGTGTGGTCTTCATTGGCTCACTGTTACTGTTGTATATTACTCAACATTGTGGTAGCAGTTTTGTCACGCAATCAACTCTTATCAGTTTACACAGATCTTTTTTTTACAAATTTAGTTTACTGCTGTTTTATGACAGCAGAAGACAAATTTGACTGCAATTGAATTATTATTATTACCTTTTTTTTTCCTTGCACACAAGACCTAACTTCTGATTTGAATATGATTTCCTCTGGTCTGCATGGTGATGAGCCACCGTTCATATTACAAGAGCGGTAGAAATCAAATCAGTCAGCCGCGGGAGACGCGTAATGGACGTTTCCAGGCCAAGTGCGCAAGGTAGCTATAGCAGTGTAGTGTCTCGACATCAAATCTCTATTTTAAGTGTTACAGCAGCCAACCAGTTAACGGTTGATGCGGCAGGCAAATCACACAACCGTTACACTCTACTCAGGTGACTGTCTTGCTATATTTTAGCATACCAACTGCTAGCATTGTTAACATCTCATCAATTATCATTAGAAATAACGCCTGATTACAGCACCTCAGCAATTTTTCTACTCAGAGATCAGTCTGTCTTGGTATTTTTGTCATTCGGGCTGCTGTCTAGCTGTATTTTTTTTTTTTTACATATTGACTGTTAGCATGTTAGCATATACACAGCACAAAATGTAAAAGCTTTATGGGTCCTGCCTTGCAGCGTTCGTTACTCACGTTGATACTGTGCTATGGCATACCCACTGTTAGCGTGTTAGCATTTTTAGCTTTTTTTGGGGTGCGGTACATGAAAGCATAAAAATGTATAAAGTCTACATTGCTCTGCATTGGCTCGTTGATTAATAGTACCTGGATACGGGACAATATATCAAATCCTTCTCGGCCTACAGTAGCCTACCTTGGGTCTTTTGTTTCTCAGTTAGCAAGCTTGCTATACAGCTGTTAGCATGTTAGCATTCCTTGAAATGTCATTAGAAATACAGAGCAAGATGTTAAACCCTTATCAAGTGCCCGTGTTGAGTGAATGTTGAGTTTGCTATTTTGCTTGTTAGCAAAAGAGCTGTTAGCCTGTTAGCATTTTTATCAATCCTCAGCATTTCCTTTCCACTACAGATGGCCTACGTGGGCTACCTAATGTTGTTCAACTACATTGTCCTGGTAAAGATGGAACTATGGCCTTCCCCTCAGGAGTGGATTGTCATCGCTTACATCTTCACCAACGGCATTGAGAAGATGAGAGAGGTACTCGTGCACATTGTCACACACTGTGTTCAAAAAAATCACTTCACCCAATCAACTGATGACACTTGTCACAACGCTTAATTAAGAAAGTTGTGTGTCAAGGGGCTGCAGCTTCTTAGCATTATGTCCATTTCATCAAACAATGAATGATAAATAATACAAAATAGGGCTATTTAGGACGGGTGGCAAAATAAATAAAAAAGATTAAAGGAGGAAATTCAACAATGTAGACCAATGAGACTACCACATGTTAGGTTGTGACCTGTTTGTATTGTAAGGGTATGAAAAGCGTTCATCAATTTGTCACATCCATCTTTTACTGAATAGGTGAAGTCACACTGCCCTCTATAGGCCGCTTTGCTGCAATGCATTTTAATCACCTTGACTGGTCACAGCAAATCCAATTTGTTCCAGATGTGTTGTAGTTTGCTCTGATATAGTTCTGCGGTGCATTATATGAGAGATGTTTCTAGAATTAGTATAATGTACACAATGTTAGAAATATATATTATAATATAATATTTTTTTTACTGTATTTGGGAAAAAAATGTAAATGCCTATACAGCAATTCACATGTTCTAATCCTAACCACTAAATGTGTATATTTGTGTTGTGTCTCCCCCTTTCGGTCTCACCTTCAATTATTTTCTTACATATTTCAGCATCCTCCTCTGGTCTTCCCTTCCCAGCTCTAATTCCTCTCCAACCCTCTTCTAGATCCTTATGTCAGAGCCAGGGAAGTTGTTACAAAAGGTCAAGGTGTGGCTTCAGGAGTATTGGAACATCACAGACCTCATGGCCATCCTCATATTTTCTGTCGGCATGGTTCTGCGTCTCCAGGAGCCCCCGCTCATGAGCTATGGACGGGTCATCTATTGCATCAACATCATCTACTGGTACATCCGGCTGCTCGACATCTTTGGTGTCAACAAGTACCTGGGTCCATATGTGATGATGATTGGCAAGATGGTGAGATGTAGCTGGAGCGTGATCTGCTTTTGTGTTACAAAAAGTGACCGTTTCGTTTCATTTCTATGCGGTACCGAGGCACATGTTGTCATCCGTGATTGGCCGCAACGTAGCTGGGAACTTAATCACAGCCTAAGTCGGCTGCTTGATGTAAAAGAGATCAGAACTCGTGATACACACTTTTCAAGACAAAAGCTACAGCGGCCCAAGTGTGTGATGTTTTTGTTGTTGAGGTGATTATTGTGCGTGGCGCCGTACAAAAGCTCTCTTTGATAACACAATCAGCAATTAGAGAGTGGATGTAATAACTTTTGTCAGGTAATTGGCATGTACTTTGTGATGTTGTGGCCGCCTTAAAATCAAAGCAGTTTGAAGGGAAAAAAAACAAGCACAAATGCACACGGGCTTCTGAATTAATTCGAGCCGTAATTACCCTGACCCACCAGATGGTTTGTGGGGAAAAAAGCCAGTAAAACTTTTGACAAAGGGCAGACGCACCAAAAAATACTTGTACGGTAATTTAGAAGAAGAAGTGTAGAATTGAATCAGCTCAACAAGTACAAGAGTAAACAACACAGTGCTAACTTTGAAAAGCCGCCAGTGTCTCTTGTTGAAGCCACTTGGCAGGAGAGTGAAAACATTGTTCGCTTCCGGGAACGTCTTCAGAGCTGAATGAAGATAAACACTGTATGATCAAACAAAATCCAAATGACTCACGGCACCTTTAACGAAAAGGAGATGAACTTATTGCTCAAACTTTCATGCCAGTGTAAAAAGTTACACATTGTATTATTATTAACTTCTAAAGCAACTAATGTGACGTTGTGTCGAATGTGCAAAGTGAGGATTATTAATAAGTAGTGATGGGAACATGAAGCTTCATGAACCACGTGCAATATTTTTTGACTCCTCTAGATGGTGCTCTTGGTTTAAAGATAAAGGCTAGTGACATGGAAATTGATTCAATTCCCACTGCATCTTTAAGTGCTTCATGAAGCTTCATTTGTCCATCACTACTAATAAGTGCTGCTATTTGCTGGGGACAGGGTCCGAGCCCTTGATATTAAAAAAAAAGGAAAATTTTCTTCACATTTATTGCACTCTAAAAACAAGAACTGCCGAACCAACTTAATTGAATTATTTCAAGTGGTAACACCCAATTAAATTAAGTTAATCCAAGTTAATGTATTAAATTTAATGAACTCAATTAATTACAATGAATGACCTCATAATTAATTAAACTTTATATATTAGCTTGGATTAACTTAATTCAATTGTGTGTTACCACTTGAAGTAATTCAATTAAGTAATTAGAAGTCAGTCATAAATATTGAAATAAAAAGGCGACTGGGGAAAAAGTTCCATATTGGAGGTTTAAGTTGGTTCAACAATTTTCTTTTTAGAGTGTAATTTTGGATGTGTTGCAGGCATCATGTTTTGTTTGATTCAACTATTTATTCACATTTATTTCGATTTTTAGTTGAGTACCACCGCTTTACGGTATTGAGTTGAAATGATTCCTATGGCCAGATTGGATCTATCCATAAATCAATGGATTCTCCATATCACTTATCCAGCTGACTTTGAGTGAGAGGCATGAATTTACACTTATGGAAAATTAAAAATTCGTATCCGTAGTACCCACAGACAGCCATAAAAGCACGGGGAGAGCATGCAAACGCCACACATTAATCCGTAGATGAGATTTGCGGAAAAACTCCGAACCGTAAGAAAGACGTGCCTTGACACTCGTCCCCTTTCCTGCCGTATGCGATCTTGGTGGCTAATTCTGACAAATGAATTTACTCTTCAGGCTTTGAATTTGATTGACTGTGTGCTTTTTTTCAAGTACTAATTGTTCTGAAGGGAAGTATGGTAACTTCATTCATCACTTCAGGAAGGACGGAGCGGTTGAATGAATATTGAGCCAAGGTTCCGCTTTGAGCATATTGATTTATAGTTTGATTGATCAACCGCGACTCTGAGTCAAATGAGAAACATGAAGCGCAAACGAAGGCGATCATTAGTCAAACAATTTTGGGCTTCACTGTGATCCTTTCCTTCTTCCCTTCCCTTTTTGGAGCCACCTTCATCCTTTCTGATAATTCTCCCTCTTCGCCCCTCCCTGTCAGATGATCGACATGATGTACTTTGTGATCATCATGCTGGTGGTGCTCATGAGCTTTGGGGTGGCGCGGCAGGCCATCCTCAACCCCAACGAAGACCCTTCCTGGATGCTGGCGCGCAATATCTTCTTCATGCCTTATTGGATGATCTACGGCGAGGTGTTTGCTGACCAGATTGACCGTGAGTTCACCACCAAGAGAGATTGAATCTGGGGAATGTTGTTTTTTTTTTTTCCTTGATTATATAAGTATAAAAACTACTGCATTGTTGTGGAGAATAAGCAAATGTTTTCTGTGCCACATTTTCTGTCAAGTTACTACATCGGTCTTTCATTTAGCCTTTGATTATTAATGTCACGATAGAGAAACATGAACACATACTGTAGTATAGACTGTGTCTGTTTGAGAGTGTATCTGTGTGCTGTTCCTTTTGTGAATATGTTTGCGTGTCCATTACGGGGAAGGAGTGGCCCAAAGAGAAGAGATCTGAAATAATGTTTTCATTCTGTGTTTCAGATATTCATAGTAGGAAGTTACAGCACAGGCTGAATGAAAAACTCTGGCTGGTCGAAAATTACTTACGAACTCTCGGAACCTGGCGTAGTAGTGGCGCATCCCACATTGCCCAGTGCTCTCAAAATCCCAGTAAATCTACTCAATATAGATTGAATAATGACATTTATCTTAATTCACTGCCCCCTGCTTCATCATGCTCACTTTACCTCCACGTCATGCCCACTCTTGCCACTAGAGGCCGCAAGTGCGCATGCAATACCACACACTTGGTTGAAGTTGCCTTTTTGGTTGGTGTCTTGGGTCAGCTATTATACAATAATAGAGGGTGTCCAAAAAAAAAAAAGTGACATCATCTGTAGTATGAATATTTGAGTGCTACAGTACATGTAGAAAAAAATACAGTATATATCAAAACTACCAACAATTTTATTAACAATCTCAAAGACACTGATTTAGTTTGGCCTGCATTTTGCAACAGTGGTAGCTAGCGTACTGTAAAAAAAAATGTTTTTAATTTGTACACATATTGTTAAATGACAATTAAAAAAAATAAAAATTAGGACACCCTGTATTATATCAGGTGTTGGACTAAGACTACACAGCAAAAACTGGAGTGTTAAAATTTCAGGGTTATTTTTTGGGGAGTTGATTTTAACTCCTCAAGTATATTTATAACATTTTTAGAGTTAAATAGTGTCCGGAATAGGTGTGTTATTTTAGTTGATCACTTAGTATTAAATTAACTCTGCATTTACCACTTGTATGGAACAAGATGGACACTGTGTTAAATTTAACTCTGTAGGTGTTAATACTACCGATTTTGCTGTGTACATATTTAATATTTGGTCCATTTGACCAAAGGCTACCTCCTGTCTGCAACTTTATCCCTCACAAAACATGGCAGTAAACAAGGTGTTTGACTGTCTATCATGTTTGTTTTTTTTTGGTCATTTCAACAGCAAGGGGAACTATCAAAGTTGAAAGTTGCGATAGTCCCTTGATGTTTCTTGCCGCCAGTTTGAAGCCGTCACTTTAAAAAGCTTGACTGTAAGAAATGCTGCTGCCATGTGGAATCTTTCACGCCAGCCACACACATCAACCTTCTTTTACTGCTGACTCAGCTTCTCGCTGGAGCCGCGCAGCATAAGCCAGACTCCCCCCCCCCCAAAAAAAATGAGATGCATAAATAAGCAACTCAGTGCATCATGATCAGCCATCCGTCATCTTGTGTAAACTGTTTTTTCACGTGGTTCAGTTGTCAGAGTTCTTGATTTTGAGCGTACAAATTTTGAACGTAGACAATTACTTCAGTTCTCTGTCTTTGGGCTGCATTGTGTGAATAATTGACGAGCATGACAAGAATGAATCGGAAAAGGCAAACAAAGCAAGAACCGAGGCTGAATGTTCCGATGGTAATCCGAAGCAACTGAACCATCACAGATGGAAAAAACACAGAATGTATCTTCAATACATTCCAAAGCAGCCATTGAGTGAAGCTATGGCTAAGCTACCCCAGATGTGACAATATATTTCAAACATGAACAATGTTTTTAAATATATTGTCAACATGTGTTTTTGTTGGTTCCCTGCTCCCTCATTAAGAAAAGCATAAAATAAACGTATGCTTCTTGTTTGTTTGCAAGCGAAGAAATGCATTGTCTTTTTTTTTTCATTTTGTTTGTGTTCTGCTTGCTTTTGTCACCTATAACATTCCGATCATATGTCTTGCTTAATTGGCATATTTATTTTTTATAATGTCCTTTACACTTTTGATCTACTGATGTCATATGAGATACGTTAGCTTTAGGCGTATTGTGCACTCACCTTTATTTTGTTTTGTTTGGCGTGCAGCTCCCTGTGGGCAAAACATCACCACTGAGGATGGAGTGGTAGTCGCTCTGCCTGCATGTAAGACGGGTGCCTGGATTGTCCCGGCCATCATGGCCTGTTATCTGCTGGTAGCCAACATACTGCTGGTCAATCTCCTCATCGCTGTCTTCAAGTACGTAAAGCATCCTGATCTTGTATATGTTAAAATTCAATCTGTTTGGGAAGTCGGCATGAACAAAACTTGATGGCCTCACATCTGTCTGAATTATACTTTTTTTGAATGGGACTGCTGACTTTTGCAAGGTGGAAAGTTGCATGTAGTAGTAGTAGTAGTAGTAGTAGAAATCTGATCACTTCTTGTTGAAATCAGGTCACTTCCTGTTCATTTTAGGCCACTTCAGGGTCACTTCCTGTTGAAATTAGGTCACTTCCTGTTCATTTTAGGCCACTTCAGGGTCACTTCCTGTTGAAATTAGGTCACTTCCTATTGATATCAGGGCAGTTCCTGTTGAAATCAGGCCACTTCCAGGTCATTTCCTGTTGAAATCAGGCCCCTTCCTGTTGAAATCTGGTCACTTCCGGGTCACTTCCTGTTGATTTTAGGCCTCTTCCGGGTCACTTCCTGTTGAAATCTGGTCACTTCTGGGTCACTTCTTGTTCATTTTAGGCCACTTCAGGGTCACTTCCTGTTGAAATTAGGTCGCTTCCGGGTCACTTCCTGTTGATTTTAGGCCTCTTCCGGGTCACTTCCTGTTGAAATCTGGTCACTTCCTGTTGATTTTAGGCCACTTCCGGATCACTTCCTGTTGAAATCAGGTCACTCCCTGTTGAAATCAGGTCACTTCTGGGTCACTTCCTGTTCATTTTAGGCCACTTCAGGGTCACTTCCTGTTGAAATCTGGTCACTTCCGGGTCACTTCCTGTTGATTTTAGACCACTTCCGGGTCACTTCCTGTTGAAATCAGGCTACTTGAACGATACTTTTAAATGTTTTTTTTTGTTGTTGTTTTTTTCTCTATTAAGAACATGTGTGTAGTGTTCACAATTAGTTTGTGTATTCTGTAGAAATTGTTTAATAAAGTTATATGAAAAAAAAGATACTTTTAAACAAAATAGAAAAAAAAAGAATTGTGTAATGACTTTTGGGACACCCTCTATTGGACTAAAATTCTTCAAATTATGTAGAAGTTTGGTTTATTTATACAGTGCCATTTCACAATAGTTAATTATCTCAAGGCACATTCCTCACATTAAGCAAAACCAAGTGATATTGTCAACTGTCGTCTGCAATATGATCTAATCATCATCATCCTACTGTGACATCATAGCAACACATTCTTCGAGGTGAAGTCCATCTCCAACCAGGTTTGGAAATTCCAGCGCTACCAGCTCATCATGACCTTCCACGAGCGGCCGGTGCTTCCGCCACCGCTCATCATCTTCAGTCACATCACCATGGTGCTCAAGCACCTGTGCTGTCGCTGGCGCAAGCACGACGACGACGAGAGGGACTATGGACTGAGTAAGTGGCGATGAAGTGCTGAGGTTTTAAAGCAAAAATGGAAACATTTGGTTTTAAATGAGCTGCGAGGGTGCGCTTGGTATCTCGCTTAACCTTATTACCTTATGATTCTTATGATGACCTTATGATCTTCATTAATTGTGGGTTGTTGATTTTTTTGTCCTTAGAGATGAACTATTAACTGACTTTTTCTTTTTTATAATAATAATAATTTCTTCGGGGGGGGGGGGGGGGAACATGTTCTGACCAGTTACCTTCTTTGAAAAAAAAAAAAAAAAGTAAATTATAGTTTGTGTGTCATTTTTGTAACATGTAACAGTGGGGGTCGCCTTATCCATTTGCAAGTGCAAACCTTTGAAAGCTTACATTTACAAAACTACGACATGAACTCATTCACTCCCAGTCATTTTCACGCAATTCCCTTCACTCCCGGTTGTTTTACTGGATTTTGACTGATTTTGCAAGCCCCGCAGAATATTGTGTTCTATTGCTATAAAAACATCAAAACTACCAAAAGAAAGATTGGAGTCTCTTCTTTCATCAAAAAAAGTCTAAAAGTCTTCTATCTGTTTCTGTTTTGCAGCAATTAGCATTAGAATATTGCTAAGTTTCATCATTATTCACACATCTGTTTAGAATTGTGAGTAAATGAGCTCAACATGGTCCTGATTCATTTCCTTTGCTCTAGTGCCATCTGCTGGTCGTTTGTGTCATAACCATAACTACCATTTTTTTCTCAACCGTTCTTTGCAGTTGAGAGGCTGCAACAAAGCCTTCTATGTGCTCTAGCATTTAAAAAAAAAAAAAAAAACGTATAAATGCGTCTTTGGGACACTTAAAACATTTAAAATAGAACGCATTTATACGTTTTTGGCAGCAAATGAGTTAAGTGTCTTTCTTTTTTCAAATCAATCCGCACATCCCTCATTCAAGACGTCAGCCACTTAAAACATTCTACCGTCAAATCGTTCATTAGTATGCCACCCTCGTAAACGCCCTCCAACTTTTTGTCACTCGCAGAGCTTTTCATCACAGAGGACGAGCTGAAGAAGGTCCACGACTTTGAGGAGCAGTGCATAGAAGAATATTTCAGAGAGAAGGATGACCGATTCCACTCGTCCAATGACGAAAGGATCAGAGTCACATCTGAGAGGTTTGTCAACTCCATCAACAAGCTTTCATTCATGTCATCACATTACAGTGTGGATGTTATCGAGCATTTCTATATTCTAGTTAGACCTAATGACTTAATAATAAAAAAGTGTATGGAAGTGATTGATAAAGTTGTGTTGAGTTGAGTTGATATATTTTGAACTTGCTGTTGTCAGGGTGGAAAACATGGCGATGCGTCTTGAGGAAGTCAACGAGAGGGAGCACTTTATGAAGGCCTCGCTGCAGACGGTTGACATCCGCCTGGCGCAAATGGAGGAGCTGATCGGACGGATCGCCGTGGCCTTGGAGCGCGTGACGGGCGTCGAACGCGGAGAAGTCAACAAAGTGCGATCGCGGACGTCGTCCGACTGCACCGATTCGGCGTATATCCTCCGTCAAGGCGAGTGTGCGGACGCCGCCTACATTCTTCGCCAAAGCAGCTTCAACAGCACGGAGGGGAACACATACCGCCTGCAGGAGGCGCTGGAGTGCACCGCCGAGGGCTCCATGTCGCCTCCGTCTCCAACCGGCGCGGCGCTACGCACGAGAAGCCATTCGTTTTACGTGAGAGGCGGCAGCGGCGGCGAACGCGCCAGCGGCGCCGAGCGGGCCGACAGCTTCTTCAAGGAGCGCTCGCTTAGTCTCAATCGAGCCAACAGCTCGCAATCGGTATCGTCGTCCGCCGCCACCAAAGAGTCTAAGCCCCTCCCCCTGGCGACGCTGTCAGTTTCCCAGCAGCACCGCCCGTCATCGTGCATCGATATCTACGTCTCAACTTCTGAGGAGGTGGCACCCGCCGAGGTTTTTCTGGATTCCCTGCGCGTGGTCCCGCCCTTCCTGAAAGAGGTGTCGCTGCAGTCTGACACGGTCGAGGCGGTGCTGCCGGGAGGCCGTGACCCGAGCAGCGCCACTACCAGCGGTTTGGGCGACAGGCACTCGGAGGGCGGCGCGGCCAGCGGCGGGACAGCCGGAGCCATGTTCGATGACAGCGCGGCGGCCGATTTGTCCTTGTGTTCGGCCCACCTGCTACCGGACACCAGCCTCCCCCCGTGGGACGCGGAACCGTCGCCGCCCCCCTCGGCCGGGCCTCTGGAGCGCTCCAAGAGCAGCCGCCTCCTCTCCACGGTGGGCACGTCCTTCCTGGAAGAGCCTCATTTGGTCAAGTCCCACAGCCTCATGTTCACGGCGAGGAGCAGCTACGGCGGACTGGGTGCAGGCGTCCAGGTAAAAGCTGCCGAGTACACCAGCATCACTGACTGCATCGACACGCGCTGCGTCTCCTCGCCGTACACCCCCGTAGAACGCTCGCACTCCCCCGGGTGCTCCACGTCCTTCCCTTTTGATAAACCCTCAGACATTAGCTCCTCCCATCCGGAGAGAGAGGCGGAGCTCAGTCACACGGAGTCTGATCCGGAGGACCCCGAGGACCTGATCCCAGCCTCCGACACCCCTCGTCTGGGGACCCTGGGCCGACCTGGCGGGGCCCCTCTCTGCTCCCCCTTCTCCAGGCTGGAGCGAGCGAACAGCTGCTCTTCAGACGACTCCCATCCTTCGCTCACGCTGGCCCCTCCGCACAGGAAGAGCCTGTCGGTGAGTGAGAGGATGGAGAGGGGACCGGGTCCGGGGGCAGACAGGGGGCCTGGGCCCGGGGGTCGGGGTCTGGCAGGAACCAGAAACCCCTTCCTCAGGAGCAAGTCCGGGGCACGGCCTGACACGGCCAAGACTGACAGCCTCTCCATGAGGAAGATGGCCGCGCCATCAGCATTCCGCAGCTTCGAGAGACACAACTACACGTGACAACTGACAACACACACACACACACACACATCACACACACAGAAAGGACCAGGGAAGAAGGGAACGCATGAAAGCAGGACCACCTTGCCCTTAGATATCCAACTGAACCAGATCTGCACTGCATTCGGGATCATCAACTGGAGAGTGTGAGCGGCTCCGTCTGTACGCCGTCAAAAACCAAGCGCTACCAAATTTCGATTAGTTTTCACCCGCTCCCTTCTTGTAGCTAACTTAGCTCTCAGTGGAAGCTGCTTGCGTGTTGTATGTCTTCCACCCACTACCTTTTTACATCTTATTTGTGACTAAGTCACGTCACGGAAGGAAAGAAACCGGAACTATAAAGGTAAGGCAAAGAGAAGGAAGTCATATTCTTAAAACCACACAAAAAAACGGATTTCTCGTAGCATACACTCTAAAAACTGTGGATCAAAAATGGACCCATCCACTTTATGGGCCAATTTGACCCAAATTTCTGTTTTTTTTTATACAAAATGACCCAATTTTTTGACCCAAGTAAAGGATCTGACCAATATTTATTTATGAGTTGTTTTACGCTGAAAGACCCATTTCTTGACTGAAAGTTGGGTCGATGGGTCAAAACGACCCAAGTAGAAGATCGATCCATTTTCGACCCATAGTTGGGTTATTTTTTTACCCAACTGTTTGTAGAGTGTAGTTTTCATTACATCACAGAACAACAACACAATCATGTAGCTGCTTCCTCAAGAAATCCTTTCACAAAATCATGCAGCGCTTCGTAGTTGTCATGGCAACCGCTAACTTGACATCCATCCATGCGCTTATCCCGTTTAGGATCATAAATTGGGACATTTTGTGGGAATTGGCCCCAAGCCAGCTGTACCAAAATCAGCTCCACGCGCTCGTTTCTATCTTCTAAAGCAGTCGCCGAACAAACACTACAGGGAAGAGGGGGCAACTTTATGACAGGTAATGTGTCGGGTTTTACGCCTGTCAGCATTCTGCGCGCGTGCGGCGGATCCGAGCAGTAAACACAAGGACGAATGGCCGCGTGATAAGATGTGTAAAAGAAGGAAATGTGACATGACTACGCATACGTTCATGCGTTTAACCGTTTTCAATCGGCTTCTCTTCACCTGCAACCAAAATATATACCCAAAGAATTTCAGTCATTACATGTACAATATAGTATATTATTGCTGAGTTTTCTGAAATCTCTAAAGAAAATGAGTGTTTTTTTCCTCCCCCATCAAATCCAGAAGCCAATTTTCAGAATGTCATCTAAAAGGTTTTCAATGCGCCCTCTAGTGGACAAAATTAGCAACATTTAATTTTAGTGAAAAACTAGTTTATGTTGTGTCCTCCCAATTGGACCCAATTCTCGCCCCACGGGCCATATATTTGACACCACTGCTCTAAATTTAGCGTAAGTGTGAAATGTGATTGCTTTATTGCCTTTACGGTCTGTTTTTTTGTTTGTTTGTTTTTGTATGTGCCCTGCTAATGGCTACGAGGACGTCTGTGTTTCCCCTATGGAAGACCAAAACTGCCAACATTTTAAATAAATAAATGAATGACTAAAAATGAAAATACGGGGGGGAGAAAAAAAAAACGGATATAAAAAAATGAAATAAAAAAATTACAACCAAAAAAATAGATATAAATGGAAATAAAAGCAAAATATATACTGTATATAGCCATAAATAACTAAAAGTAAAAATAAATAAAAAAAGAGATTCAAAAAATAAAAATAAATGTCGAAATAAATAAATATATATCCGTTTTTATTTTCACTTTTAGTCATTTATTTCTTCATTTAGACATTTATTTATTTAGCATTTTTTTGGTCCTCTATATTCCCCCTCTCACCCGTAGACTCCTGAGATAAACTCCAGCTCTCACACGTGACCCTATTGAGGATAAGCGCTTTAGAACATGGATGGATGGATTTTTTTTTTTTTTCAGGTGTAGAAAACGTTTTCTTTAATAAAACGGCAAGCTGCATTCACTGTGAAATCTTGATAGCAAGCGTCCTTAATATTCATTGAAGGTGAGGTCTTAAATGTAGCCTTTTTTTTTCTTCTAAGGTTCTAGATAATGCTGCATCAACAGATCCCCCCCCCCCCCATATCACTATCATATTAATAATGTGGAGGCCCTCCGCCCAAATCATAATGGCACTGCCTCTTTGTTCATCCGACCTGAACAGGAAGTAGCCTAATAAGTCACAAACACAAATATGGCACTTTGTCACCTTCGAATGTGGCCTTGGCAGAGGTCTAGTGTATATTTTTTCAGAAATATTATACATTATATAGTCATTATAGCATTATGAAATTGTTATACTAAGACATAATGGTGGTCTAAGAGAGTTTTGCACAGTACTGTTCATGAGTGGCGTCAAATAATTGGAGGACTCCCTTGTCAACAAGACAATAAAATAAAAGTAGACAATTTTTAAATTTTGAGCAGTAAAAAGAATGAAAAGGAGTGTCATTACATCTTTTATTTCTTTTCCTATTCTACTAAAAAAGCTTTAAGTATAATACCCTTCTTCACTAGTCTTTTGGTCAAGATGAGATAGGAGACATTAACTCATTCACTGCCATTGACGGCTATAGACGTCAAAAATTTATTCTAACTATTTCTTCTAGTTTTTTTATTTTATTAGAACAGATATAAAATTTGTGATTAATCGTGATATAACTAGTGAAGTCATGTGATTAATTACGATTTAAAAAAATATTTAAAATTAAAAAATATATATATATATATATTTTTTTATTATTATTATTATTATTTTATTTATTTTTAAATTATTATTTTTTAAATTTTATTAGGGGCATCGGGCAATTAACTTAACTCACGATTAATCACAAATGTTATATCTGTTCTAAATGTACCAAAAAATGATCTAGGTTTTCATACTCTTGTTAAAAAAAAATTAAAAAATGTTAAACTAATAGAAATAGTTCAAATGAATTTTTGACGTCTATAAATGTCAGTGAATGAGTTAAAGGACCAGTGTGTAGAATTCAGTGGTTTTTTTTAGGCTAAAGCTAAACAGCTAACTGCTAGTGAAGGATTGAAAATCAATTGCGCAAAAGTGAGCCACGCGCACACGTGAAAGTGCCTTCCAAACACCGCTACATATCACTGACGGGTCCGAGCTTTGGTGCAGGATCAGAAGGACTTGACGTCATTGAGGGGAGGTTTGCTCGAAAGAGAAACTTTTGGCCAAGGTTTGCGTGTGCGTGGCTCATACCTGTGGTTGACTCCGAAGGTGCCGCAAAGACGCAACTCATCACTTTTTCTTTGGTTCTGCACAACTGCAGCATGGCGGGCCCCGTTTAAAAGGACTATCTGTAGATACAAAGGGCTCTTTTTAATATGCTAATTCTTCAAATGAGGACATAACTACAAATATTCTGCTCATGTATAGTATCAGTCATTTGATGTTTCATTTCAACCACTAACAATTCAATGCCTGTTTGATTTCCACAAATAATGTATAACCTCTTGATATTTATATTGTTTTTTTTTAATGAAAAGAAAGACAACCACATTCACTACATACGTGTGTGTATTAGAAATATTTTAAATTGTTTTTATCATATGATGAAAAACGGAATGACATGGCAACTCACACTTGCCAGGATACCAAATTTTCAGGTGCCTTTGGGGCATGAATGAAGTATGTTGGAGTTCAGTCACATCACTTTATATGTCTACGCCCCCCCCACACCCCCACACCCCCCACACACACACACATCATAAAAAAGGGAAATATTCATGAGTGATGTAAGCATGTGGCCTCAGCGCAGACATCTGCTTAAGCTCTTTAAGTGTACAAAGTGGACGCTTGTTGGAATGAGCTGGCAGTAACATTGCTTGTATGGAAGTCAATGTGCATTGAAGACAACGCATATTTGCGCTTTTCGCATGGAGAGATGAAGTCAAATCGTAATACGGACTCCGTTGAATGATTTATTTTAGCGTCAACCTCTGCAGCCAAACCACCGCACACCTCTCATATCGAAGACACTCAGTAGAAATAAACGATCAACTACATTTGGTTTCTACAGTGGAACCTTTAAAAAAAAATCTAGCTTTTCATACTCGTAACAAAAGAGGGGAAAAAATTTAAACTAATACAAATAGTTCAAATTTATTTTTGACGTTTTTAGCCGTCAATGGCAGCGAATGAATTAAAAAAAGAAAACAATTATTATACAAAATTTTCGGCGTCAAGTGATTAAAATTTTAATCATAATTAATCGCATTACTTTACTAGTTAACTCACGATAAATCACAAATCTGTTCTAAATGTACCACAAAAAAATAAATTTCATACTCTTAACAAAAGAGGAAAAAAAATGTTAAACTAAAATAAATAGTTCAAATGTATAAAAAATGTATGATAACAAATAAAAAATAAAATAAATAATAAATAAATTTAAAAAATATATATATATTAATATATTTTTTAATTTTTTTATATATTTTTTTAATCGTAATTAATCGCATGACTTTACTAGTTAACTCACGATTAATCACAAAATTTATATCTGTTCTAAATGTACCACAAAAAAAATCTAGCTTTTCATACTCTTGTTAACAAAAGAGGAAAAAAATGTTAAACTAATAGAAATTGTTTAAATGTATTTTTGACGTTTTTAGCCGTCAATGGCAGTGAATGAGTTAATCAGTGAGTTAACGCTTTTAACCTTGGCTACGCAGATTTTAGCGCAATCACTGGTAATGGCAGTTTGCGTCATGACCACCAAATGTCTGAGGTCGAGTGCGGTGTGTCTCGCGTAGCTTCACTCTCTGATCGCGTTTCGAGTAAAAGCCACAAAAATAGCAAAAAGTTTCTTTTGAGGTTCCACTGTACATGATTGAAAGGGAGAAGCGTGACCCCAAAGTCAGTGCTCAGGGACAACTACGCTCGTAAGCATATCAGGAACGAAGGGAATAGATTGACACCAAGATAAAGAGTCGAAGCTAGCACAATTAGCCGAGTTTAAGTGATGACATCACAGACAACTGCCTCACGTGCGAAAGTGAAGCCCCCCCCGTTTTTTTTTTCCTTCTTTTTTTTTTTTGCCAAAGAAGCTGAGTGGTGTTCTCTTGACTTGCGGCGTGCACAGCTGATTCCTCACTTGGAGGCAGGCGTCGTATAGCTCCACTCAAAGTTTGGAAACAGATGTCTGGGTGGAGGCTTACGTTGCGACTTGAACCCTTACGGCGCCACGATGCTATAAATGTGAAATGCTAACGAGGGGCGTGTGTGTGTGCGTGTGTGCATTCGCCTCTTAGCATACACACATTCTCTGTACAGTATTTTCTAAACTATTTTCCTAAAACATTCGCCTGTGAACGCATAATCAGCGCATTGAATTCCTTCCTCGTGATGCTCGAGTTAAGAGACGTCCTTTCCCTGCAATAACGTCCGACCCGGCGGCCTCCCGGTCTCACTTTATTTATGGAACCAAGTCCTTGAAGATGCATGCAGTTCTTCCACTCAGAGTGTACAGAGATGACCCATTAAGGCAGAGAAAGAGATTATTCTATGAAATCAAAGTAGTGAGTATTTGGATGCAAATACAAATCTGTATTCTTAAATGTGAATAGGATCATGTCTGGCATGCATTGGTAAATAAACAAATAGATTGCCAAACCGACAGCCGTGTGCTCTGCTTGTGTTTGTATTGTGTGATGTGGGAAGTTTCAATATTAAAATGTACCTCTAAAGTAATGTAGTGTTATTGAGAAAAATGAATTTAAAATGCAGCGTTCCCTCATTTCTCGCGGGTTCATCTTTCGCGGATTTTTTACAGCGTGCTTTTTTTTCTTTTTTTACAGCGTGTTTTTTTGTCTTTTTTTTTTTTCTTCTGGGAGATCTCAGTATTGATCATTTGAAATGTCATCATCATTGTTCTCCCTTTTTTTTTTTTTTGTATGTGTGTTTGTGCGTGTGTGCGTGCGTGTGTGCGTGCGTGTGTGTGTGTGTGCGTGATAAAAAAAATAAATAAATAAGAATTCCCATACCGTTCACCTAAACCGAACACTTCAAAATCCAGCCAGAGTCGTGGGGCCGCCAGGAGACCCGAAGGGGGACCAAAGAAAAGAAAGAAAAGCGAAAAGCTTTTTCTTTTTACAGCGTGCTTTTTGTTTTGTTTTGCTTTACAGTGTATGCACGCGCCTATCAAGAAAAGTGCATGTATAAAGTGTGTGGTGAGGTGTTAGCCTTAAAACATATATAATGAATGGAGGGGAAAAAAATTGTATAAATGAAAAAACTTTTAGAATAAATGAAAAAAATATATGCTGTGTTGTATAATTAATAAGTAAATAAATAAATAAAATACTTTAAATGGAAAAAAAATGACCGTACAAATGAAAAAAGAACATATAAGATGAATAAAAAAGCATTCATAATAAACTAAAAGTCATACCAAAATGAAAAAACATAAATAATACCAACCCCCCCCCCCCCCCCCCCCCATATATATATATTTCATTATTAGCTCACAACGAAAAAGTGGGACCTGTGTGGACCCGCGAGCCTTACTGTGCAGTCTCAGCCAACATAGGCTCCCACCAACTGTGTGTGTGAGTGTGTGTGACCCAGTGGCCCTTTAAAAAGGAACATAGTGTCCACACACGCACGCGCGCGCGCGCGCACGCACACACACACTCTTCATTGCAGCATGTGCTGACAGTCAACAAGCAACGTGATGACGACACAGTCGTTTTCTTGACCCACGTGCACTTCACACAACTCGGCGTCCAAAAAGAAAGAAAGAAAGAAAAGAGAGACGGGGGTAGACGAGCCTCTTCCTCCTGTCCCTCTTCCCAGGAACTATTTACAGCCTTGGAGGAAAAAGAGCAGAAACAAGATGGCCCAAGTTACAAAGCGTAATTCCTAGAAGTGTGGGGCCACGAGGAAAAGGGGCGGGGCTTTGGTTAGCTGCTTTCTGAAAGGAGGGACGCGTGGTTGCTTGTGGGTGTGCCGTTTTTACTGAGCTTGATTGAAAAAGGCACTCTCAGTTACCACCGTACTTTGTTCCTTATTTATTTATTTATTCTATACTTTCATACAGATATTTATTATGACAGTGTACATTACATCCCAAGTATTTTACATAACTTAACGGCCACTTCACATATAAAGTAATAACACATTTGTTTTCCCGCAGGGTACGTGAACGCATCCCAAAATGTGTGCACGCTGAATCTTTACACAACCTCTTTCACCTTCCATGGGGTTTTCTACGAATGTTCCCCCCCTACGAAAGAAGCGCCCACTGTCTTGTGCAACACCCCACCCACCCAACCCCCCCCCCACCCAACCCCCCCCCCCACCCACCCCCACTACTCTGTGGCTTTTGCTGTATTTCATACGAGACCTTGAATGTATGTTTTGCCTGTCAGACAAAAGCAGCAGATGCACTGCACACGTGTTAGCATTTAGCAGGGCACATATGGATGGGAATGAGGCCAACTCCATTTTTAGCTCACTAGGAACTACAGTATATTAAAACGTAAAAGGACGTTTTATATTCGGATGCCGAATAACAGTTCATGCGGTTAAACTATAAGATGTTTAAATATGAGAGGAGTTTAACAGCATGCATTTTTCTTAAGTTAGATATTGTACTGCTCTTGGGGGGAGGGGGCATACAAATACTGGACCTTTTTAACTCATTCACTGCCAATGACGGCTATAGACGTCAAAAATTCATTTGAACTAACTATTTATTAGTTTCCATTTTTTTTCCATTTTTGTTAAGAGTATGAAAACCTAGAATTTTTTTTACTGTACATTTAGAACAGATAGAAAATGTTTGATTAATTGTGAGTTAACTAGTGAAGTCATGTGATTAATTACAATTAAAAAAAATAATCGCCTGATGCCCCTAATAAAAAAAGAAGAAAAGATTATTAAAAATTAGGGGTGTCAGACGATTAAAAATTTTAATTGCAATTAATCACATGACTTCACTCGAAAAAAAGTTAAACTAAAATAAATAGTTCAAATGTATAAAAAATGTATGATAACAAATAAATAATAAATAAATTTAAAAAAAAATATATATATATATATATTAATGTATTTTTTACATTTTTTATATATTTTTTAATCGTAATTAATCGCATGACTTTACTCGTTAACTCACGATTAATCACAAATTGTATCTGTTCTAAATGTACAATTAAAAAAAAGTCTAGGGTTTCATACTCTTGTTAACAAAAGCGGGGAAAAATGTGAAACTAATAGAAATAGTTCAAATGAATTTTTGACGTCTATAGCTGTCAATGGCAGTGAATGAGTTAAGATTTTAAATCTCAATGAGTAAAAAAAAAAAAGTTTAAAAAAAATAAGAACCCTGTACAGGGAATTACAATATCAAGTGTACAGCAATTGTTTTTCATCATTGCGTTAGAGATTTTTAGGGCGTGGCTTAAATTCTGCGCATGAGTTTGTTTTTTAAATCATTAAAATGATGTTGCGGTGGTTGTTCTCTGCAGTTTGAGAACTTTACAAGATCATTATTTTCACTTTACAGGGGACTATTAAACAATAAAGCCCTTCTATGATATTTCATTGGATTGCACACGTATAGCAAAAGTTGCAGCCGATTGTGGCGAACGTACAAATACCAGATCACTTCAAACGTTGTGTGTATGTGCCATTACGTTCCATTTCTCCCAAAGCACAAAACTCATCTACATCATGTGTGGCTGTGTGCTGAAAATGGAAGGACGTCCTGAACCAACATCCTGTTTATTTACATTATAACTTCACCACAGTCAGCAAATATCATGTCACATCAATGCTAGTTAATGATTTGTTGGTCTCACTTCTTGTAATAGCGGATTATATGTTAGGAAGTGAGTATGAGTTCAAACTAGAGACGCATCTAGAAGACGGGGCAAAGTTCTCCCCAGGCATGCAAGCAAGAAAACAAGGTGTCTGCCTGCATGCAGTGTCAAGTCAGTCACGTCATGTCGGTCAACTAATTTAAGACGAGCCCGTCGCAGCAGCTGTCTCGGATTACATTTGAAAAATCAAAACATGTATCTTATTTCCTGTCACACATTTACAGGTCACACGTTCTATCTCAAGATGTCGTAGCTGCTACTCATATAAGCTAATTGACGGACAGGCTTATCAAACAGGCATCAGGTTATGTATGCGGTGGCGGTGCATTCAAGTGCCACCTCGAACGAAGCAGTAGCAGAGTATCATAGCAACCGCTACATGACAGTAAAATGCCGGTGAATACATCACAACACATCACTCAGACATCACTAAAATGTTGGTTAATACATCATACTTATTAGGAACGCCCCGCTAACATTTTGATGCCGGTTATTACATCACAGCATCTCATAGGAACACACAGACTGCACTATATTGCTAGCGAACCCATCCAGGTGTAGCATAGCAACCCCAGACTGTGACGTCACACTGGGTGGCAATAATGGCACCTTTAGTAAACAAACCTGTGCATGTCATCTGAGAAAGGCAGAGCATATTTTTATTAATAAATAAATAAAAAAAGTGGGAAATACTGAATTTTCAATGAGCATTTTACCTCCGTAGTTCAACTGTGGAACATCCTTTTAGCATTTAACAGCTAGGCTGGATATGTGTTACCGATATCTACAATTTGTTTTACCCTAACCTAATCAATCTAAACAGATATCTGTAACTACATTCTTAAATAACATAATAAATTTGCAGTGTCAAAACTATCTTTTCGTTGGAAACCATAACTGGGGGATAAACTACTATTGAATTGTTTGTTGTTTTTTCTATATCATTTAATGTATGCAAATGATTACTCGTGTTGTATATTTTTTATATAATTGTAATGCTTATTTGAGTACAATTCCATAATCTGTATGTATGCTACGTCCGCTATGCGTTAAATCTAAATTTTCCCAGTCAACAGTCGTCCATGAATGCTGCATCATTTAAGCCTGGCCCCTTTTCCGCCAACGTCGTCTTCTGATTGGCTCACACGGGCCGGTCTCTCACTTCCGTGAATCGGCAATTCCTAAAACAACTGGTCACGTTTCCCGTGGGCCAATGGGCGTCCTTTTCCGCGATGACGCTGTGGGATTCCGCGAAATTGTTTCTCCGGGAGTGCGAGGACAAGGCAGCAGGACAAAGCAGACAAAACCAGGACAAGTTAGCGCGCGTGTGGAGGAACGCTCGAATAGAAGTCGTGGAAACCGCTTGAAGCGAGAAATAGACGAGACTTTAGGGAGACTGTTGAAAGTCGCGCTTCTGTCTACTGGGGGTGTGCGCGCGTGTGTTTTTTTTTGTTTTGCGGGACAGTCACATTGACGCCGACACGTGTGTGGGTGATCGAGCACACCACCTCGCTCTGATCCTCCTCTTCACCGTGTGGGGATTATTTTTTTTAGCAACACTTCTCATCTCCACCAGCCCCCCCACAACCAGCGGTCATGTCCGAGGTCTCTGCGGACCCCGTCCCCGCGCGACCGCCACCGGTCCGGACGGACGACACGCTCAGAGACAACCAAGAGAACCGAACTTTGCTGATGGTGGCGATGATTCTGTTGGACTTGAACAAATGTCGGCCCGACGCCGTGGAGAAGGACGTTCAGGAGAAGCCGGTCGAGAGCAAGAGGAGGGTGGTTGAGCCGCAGGAGTCCTCCGAGAAGAGGCACCGCTGCCCCTTTAGCGGCTGTGGGAAAATGTACGGAAAGTCGTCCCACCTTAAAGCCCACCTGAGGGTGCATACCGGTAAGTAAAAGTCACCTGTCCGGTTCTTTTTTTTAACGGAACCGCCCTTTAATCAGTACTTCTATTAGTGACGTCAGTGCTTAAATGGGTTTACGACGCTACGTAGTGACGTCACTGTGTCACGATATAAAGGTTCGTGGGTACATGTCGTGACATTAGGGGGTGGATGGTGAAAAAAAATCGATAACTAATGATAGGAACCATCGTGCTCAGCCAGTGGGAGGAGGAGGAAGAGAAAGTGTGCGTGTTGTGTAAGGGGCGTTTCTTGACCCTCTGCAGCCGCCCCAAAAAAAGGATAAGCAAATGTATTACTTTAAAAAAAACGGACATTTACAAAGCCTGTATAAAATCACCACGTCAACTTGTGTGTGTGCGCGCTCGTTTGTGTCGTTGATATGGACCGATAACAGCCGACACTCGGGGGCGCGGCCCCCTTACTCGCAGCTGCTGGCTTGTGGCCCACGCAAAGAGATTTCGGACTCGTTGTCATTGATATGGTGCCGATGTAGCGCGGGGCCCTTGAGCAATGCGAGCGTGAAAACAAAATCATCGACCTTCTTTTAAGAGTAAATTAGGGTGGAGTAATCGTGATACAGGTCACTGCGACACTGCGGTCCCCGTGCAGAGATAACAAGGCACCGCCCCTTTCCATTGCCGACCGAGCAGATACTTCCGTGTACGTCTTCCGCGTCGCCCTTGAGCCTCGTTGTAAACAAGAGGAAACACGTGGTCGAGTGGCGCACGTGGCGGGGGAGGAGACTGAGTGGCTCTCTCTCAACTGGCAGTGACTGTTATCATGACTCACTTGTACGAAATCAACGTGTTCTGAAATTTGTTCCTAGAAAACACGCACACGCTCACACCTCCTCAAAATGTTGTTTATGGCTGAGGCAGATCAAACTGGTTGTACTTTGCCTGCCCGTGAATTGCTTCATCTTTTTGTATTAACTACTGGGTCATTTGGTTACGGTTGAATTTCTAAAAAAAAAATTCTCTCTGAATATGTAATAATAATAACACACAGTTGTATATTTTTTTATATTTCCATTGTATAGATGGAGATGGTCTTAAAGTCATAAAGAAATTGCAATCCCATAGACAAATTATTTCCAAGTCAACTCCATGAACGCCACAGTACAATATTGACCTTTGAACTGTACTATTTCTTTTTTTTTTTTTTATATATGGTCATTTCTTAATTTACAGTAATGCAAGTGTGATTAAAAAAAGAAAAGGAAAAAAAGGTTGCAGCTCACTTATAAATGTTTTTATGTTTTTATTAAGGAGCAACATAAAAAGTAGTCGCATCTTAGTAGTGAGCTTTTGTCAAATCAGGCCTGTGGGCGGTACTTGAGAGCTCAATGATTCCCGCGGGCGGCATGTCGGCGCCCCCTGACCCAAAGGCTCTCCCGTGTTCTCCCTCAGGCGAGCGTCCGTTCGAGTGCACCTGGGCGGCCTGCGGCAAGAAGTTCTCCCGGTCGGACGAGCTGACCCGCCACTACCGCACGCACACGGGCGAGAAGCGCTTCACCTGCCCGCTGTGCGACAAGTGCTTCATGAGGAGCGACCACCTGACCAAGCATGCCCGACGCCACGCCGGCTTCCATCCCAGCATGCTCCTGGGCGCCGGCTCCGCCAAGAGACGCCACAGCTCCGTCTCCGTGTCGTCGTCCGACTCCGGGGACCAAAGCCCTCAGGGGGTGTAAAATGGAGGCCAACACACGCACATGGACACACCCACTTGTGTGCCACCCGGTTTCTCAGTGTCAAACTGCCATTCTTTACCAATGTGACAGGTATTTATTCAAAATTGTCTTGTCAGGTTGACTTCTAATCCATTTTTAGTATTAGTGTCTTTTTTTTGTCCTTTCTTTTAAAGTAAGTGATATAACATCAGGCAGCACAATGGAATAGTGGTTATTAGTTTGCCTTGTAATTCTGAGATTCTGGCTTCCAATCTCGTCACTTCTCACTTAAGGTGTAATCGCGCCCGTTGCCAAAAGTCAGATCGCTCAGCGCTATATAAAACGGATGGATAATATACCGCGCCATCCTCGTATGTGTAGTTGTTAGCAACACTATATTGAGTATGTGAACATGATCAGCTACACTTCAGGATGGAAAGGGAATGAAAAGTTTGTGCGGTAAAAAAAATCATGCATATGTCAAGTAGACCGTGTACATAGAGGAATTATTTAGCCTTTAGTTATTAGAGAGATTTTAGCCCAATATTATAGATTAGAATTTAGCAATCAATTACAAAGTGACTTCATATGAAGAAGTTGTAAATAAGCATGAAAAATGCATATTCATGTATCAAGAATACCTTGACTAGGTTTAGCTAATGCAAAAAAAAAAAAGCGAACCTCATGCCAATCTTCTACACTTGAGGACTGTGCCTTCTGGAGCCCCCCGTCCCCTTGCCACTATCAAAAACAATATTCTCCTTTGTTATATTGTTCACACTGATATTCAGCAATGTAGAGTGAATATTAAGTGTCTTGTCTCAGACCAACTGTGCCAGCCAGCTGCTGTACACTTGACTTGTTTGTTTTCACGTTGGATTTTGTCAGGGATGTTTCCATGAACATTTTGCGCCTCCTGGTGGTGACGTTGAAGCACACAACATGTCCGCCTTCCTATCTGGCTGGGACTCTTACGAAATATTTAGTTCAAAAATCAATTCCAACTTGTAGCATATGTCTTCATTTTTGTTGGGTACACTGTTTATTATTATTTTTTGTTTCCATTTTAACGGCTTTATGTCATATATGAAGTCCAGAGGGGGGGCACCACTCCACTACACGAGCCACAAATATTATTTTAAAGCTCTAAGGACATAAATAGCCATACTGAGACTTGAGAGATATTTTTTTTTCTGTTATTGTCACATTTGTGATAAAGTGATTCAGTCTTGGTGCCTTTCAGGTTGAAGCCATTATGATGCGTCTGTACTGTAATGACGGGCACTGCATACCCTATCTTGATGCATTAGACAAAGAAGTATTGTAATAATTAAGGCTCAGATATTTTAACATTAAAAATGATGTTCTTTCTATTCACGTGTTGTTATTGTTCTACTTGCAGACACTTCACAATGTACACGTTGTACATTGAGCATTCCCTGCTTTACATTTAAACATATGCCTTAAGAAGGGTCTCCGTTAGTAAGCTACTTAGCTAGGAAGCTACTTTAGCTAGCAAGCTAGCAAAGAAGCTGGCCAGCTACTGTTAGATATTATAAGTTAGTCTCAATGTGATGATTATAGATAGTCCGTGAGAATGAATGACATTTACAGGAGGACAATTGGTGATTGGACTTTTGACCATGGAGGAGAGTAAGTTTTGGCAGAGACGGCAAAAATAAGGTGAATATGTTCCATTTCTATTTCTCCCTTGGGCCCTGGGGTCAGATGTTATTTTTTGATTTATTTGTTGGCGAAAGTTGCATTTATTTTATGTCTGGAAGCACATTCATGCCATATCTATAACAGTAAATGTTATGGTAAAACATTCCAATAATCATTACATTCTGTAAACAAAATTAGATTTTCATTGTTGCATTAATGAATGTGCTTAGGTCATTAAATTCAGCCAAAGGCTGGATTCTAATTGAATGTCACAACAAACAGATTTTTTCCACAGGACGGGCCTACAGAACTTCACTAACATTTACTAACTCCAAACTACAGTAATAAAAACTACCAGATGCTCTTTCAAAAAGGGATGTGAATAAATGTTTATTAGTGACTAAATGAAAATGTTCTGCACCCAGATGAGGTGATGGAAAGGTCAATATGGTCCAGTCCACGGGGGGCACCTGGTTCCACATCTTGCCGACCAGACCTGCCGGGTCCGCCTTCTACTCAACCCCCACCAACAGGAGCCGAGCCACCTGACGAACCAACTGAGAAACCATTCAACTGCTTCCAGTTTCCACCAGACGAGCTGAGGATTACCCAATGGAGATAGGAGGAATGTGTCCCTTTTCCGGGCGTTCCACAAAGAATGAGTCACACCTGGGGAGAACAAATCCCGGTGATCAATCCCTGCATCCCTGGCAGTTGATGTGGGTTCTAAAAGAGCTGAAGGATCCATCCATCCATCCATCCATTTCCTTGACCGCTTATCCTCACAAGTATTGTGAGGGTACTGGAGCCTATCCCAACTGGCTTCGGGCAGTAGGCGGGGTACACCCTGAACGGGTTGCCAGCCAATCGCAGAGCTGAAGGACTCTGTTTAAAAAAAACAAAAAAAACCCGCAAGAACGAAAACGGAACTGACAAACGACAACAAGTCTTCAATCGCGTCTCCAATTGCACGTACATAATGACACTCTTTCTCATACTGACTGTCATGCCAATTTGCTATTTCTGGGATCCCCCACCACAATTTTTGAACATAATCACAACACATCGTCTTCATATATGATATGCTTATTTTACTGAAAAAAAATCTTTTGATGAATCACATTGTTTTGACATATGACTGACCTCCTCTCCTGCTAAAAAAGAATGTTTTTATTTTTCTCTTATTCTACTGTTGCACCTGCCATTGCGATGATGAAGATCCCGCTGGAATCTTTGTGTAAAATGTTTAAATGTCTAGTTATTGGGCTATTAAGAGCCCAAAGGGGGGACTGTTAGATATTATTAACATTTTAATTCTTTATTTCATATATTAACCATGTTGAAATGTTTTATAGATGTGTAAAGTAGGTGAAATAGTGTTGAACTCAGTATAATTTGACCTTAACCTAAACCATACACTTTGATTAGTCTAAAATTCCTTCTCAGTGTGCGAAAACACATTCTGTTCTCAGAACAGAATCTGCCTCGAACACACACACACCCACACACACTGACTCTGTTGGCATCATCGCTCACGGCCACTCTAAATCTAGTTCAACTTGTTTGTGAGATATTGTTTTGAGAAAAAGTACCCGCAGAGTATATTTTGTCTGGAGATCGGCACAGCTGCAAATCTGTTGTATAACGTGTTTTAAAAGGCGTTTCGCTTTTCAAGCTCGATACTATAAGAAGCCCTCTTCCGTAAGGGAGGGGGCACAATGGGCACTCTGAAAATTCCACCTCCTACGTGATGTTCAGGGTCGTCCCGATGTCCGGAGATCTCTGTTTTAATAAATCATCTTTGCAATGGTGTTTTTTCTTACAAGAAATCTGTCTTCATATTTTTGGAACACGCAAAAGAGGACAGATATGTGTTACCTCTTCACTACTTAGCGAGCAAGCTAGCTTGTCGGGTTTGATTTGTTTTGTTCATTTTTCCTTTCTGTTTGTTTGCACGTTTGGTTTTTAAGTCCCCGTATCGTGAAAATAAATGTCAATGCTTAATTTGATTGACGTGTGCCACATGCCACGTTCTGTTTTTACTTAACCAAAATAACGTCCTTTTATTACTGTACAAGAGCATTTACAAAAATAAAAGCAAAGGACGGGCTAATGTTCAATTAACTGTGTATTTATTTAGTGTTTTCATACACCACACATAATAACAATGTTAAATACCATACATAATGTATTTATGAAACTAAAATGATTCAAAGAAAAACAATGCACATGTTTGAAGGTAAAAATAAAACCAAGTTACATGTTCATTCAAAGAAAGTAACTCATGGCGATAAATTATACACACATATACTTAGCTTGTTTGTACTTAAGGCAACTCTAACTGTAAATAATCAGTTCATTTAAGGGAGCTAGGTCAGTAAATGAAGCTTCAAGACCCACACTTTCCCGCCGACTATTCACATTGACATGGCATTTATGTACAGTACATGCATGTGTATGTGCAAAGACAGAAGTCAAATTCTTTTTGTGTCTGATGATGGACACTAAAAAAAAATGTACAAACTTTTAAAGGTGGCAATGGCATGAAATACTTTGTCCTTCGGCCTTATGACTTGTAACCATATGCAGCAATCTTCCTTTTTTTTTTTTTTTACATACTTTTGGAAATACGGTACTTCTGGGGAAACTGCCGCCGTGCAAGAAAAAGGCCCAAAAAGGTGAAAATAAATTGTGCAAATTTAAATACAACACACAGTCCCACCATGCAAGGAAGCGGAGAAATGAAATGTATGAAATGTTCCTTTTTGAATTCTCGTCATCAGTTGACTTTTTCCGGTGTTCCTTTATTCACTCCTAATTTATTCACTCGTCATGAGACGTTCAAAGCCAATTGGACGGAGAAGATGGATGGGGGGGGGGGGGGTGCAGGCCGGACTGTGCTACATCGCAACCTTGTACAGTACAATGTTACAGTACTTGTGTTATTTGAATTTTCAACACACAACAAGAAAACAGTACAACAGTAGTTCAAATTGCAAACCATATTTTAGGTAAGCGGAGCAGCTGGGTCAGCGATATCGTCATCATTTAATATCATATTGAGGTCAAGTGCATGTCCTACCATAGGAGGACAACATCAGCATTCATATTATATATATATATATATATATTATACACTAGTCAGAAAAAACGAGAGATATTTGGGGTGGAATTTCAGGATGAAACAAAAAGGCACCAAAACATCTGAAAGTATTTTCACCTTCTTTAAAATGACTGACAACATTTTTTTTTCTGCAACTTACTGTTCTTCTGCGTATGAAGCACGATCCAACCACCAAGTTTTATCAAAACAATATTTAACTATATTAATCATTCATATGTATCGTGATTCTTTAAAAAAAAAAAAGTTTGTATAGTTTAAATGAGGGAGCTTACCAGTTATTTTGGGGAGATGACAATATTTGAACTTTTGTTTTTTTAATTTCATCAACTTTTCACTGTTTACGAATTTTACCACAAATTTGTCAAATAGTTTTTTTTCAAGGACTGCAGTATATTAATATCAACCCTATTAACTTGAATAAAAAAAAAAACTGCTTTATTTTTGAAAACCTCAAGAAAATAAAGCATGTAACTGAATTTAAGGAGCACAGATTGCGCCTTGTTTTTTCCCTCCCTCCTTCCTCATGACCCCCCCCCCCCCAAGAAACCCGTGGCGCTAACTAGCAAACCGCCACATTCACTACTTGGCCAATAAATCCGAGTCTGATATCACAATTTGAACAGCATGATAAAGACGACTGTTCAATCACTTTTTTGTTTTTTTTACTCATCCTAATTGAACCAAAAAACTTCATTGGTGCATTCACGGCGCAAACACCTGCTGGGAATTTTGATGTTCAGCTTCAGCAAGAAAAAAAAATATTGAAATATTGAACAGTTAAACTGACTGGTGAAGGTTCTAATGCATTTGAGCTTCAACCTGAAATGTCATCCAAAAGCCCAACATTGCTAACTTTTTGTTGCTAGTGTATATTTACTATTTTCACCTTTTTCCTTCTCACAGTTTTAAGCAAAACTTTCTATGAATTAATGGACATGTCATTCCTATTCTAGCACATTTCAGTCGGTAATATATTTTCCACCTGCTGTCATTCTTGACAGCAAAGAAAACTCAGCAGATGAACTCGTGGGTTTATGCTGTGCTAAGAGAGGGAGGGGGGGGGGGGGGGGTTACTGGATGTGACAGGTGGTGGAGGGGGTCGTCGCCTGGCAGCAAATGCAGGTGGGGTTGACCGATTTGGGCGGGATCAGATCCAGGTCCTCGTCATCCGGTATTTCGTCCAAGCGGTAACCGTCCTTCAGCAGCTGGATGTTGAGGTCTTGGTTGATTTGCTACAAGAGACGCAAATAGTTTTAAGGTTTCCAAATAAGCTTCGGGTTTGGACTGTAGAATGATTTGTGATTTGACACATTTTGCATACAATCATTTATCATCAAGTCATCATTTATTTATGTTTTTCCCAGGGCCGATATCGATTATTAGTAGTAGGGGTGTGCCCAAAAAAATCGATTCTCATAAGAATCGCAATTCTCTTTTAGTACCATTCAGAATTGATTAGAAATGTCCCAAAATCGATTTTATTTAAATTATTTTATGCTTTGTTTGTGCGTGCCTTTATTGGGAGCGCCGTTCATGTTGTACCCAGTTTGGCCACTGAGGGGCAGTGTGGTTCCACGCGGTCTAATACACTGTCAAGTTGTAGCCATATTAGAGAGTAGAAGGAAAAAGTCACCATCAACTTATTCCAATAAAAGTTGTTTTTTTTTCCAGCGTGGAGCCGTTCTTTTTAGCGATAAAAGTGCTGCGAGTAGCGCGCTAATTAGCATTAGCGAGTCAGACTGGAGTAGATCATTACGATTCCTTGCACATCTCAAGATTGATGCAAAAATCATTGTCAATAAAATCTTTTTGAATCGAAAATAGATTCTGAATCCAATCGCAGACTCAAAAATCGGAATTGAATCGCGAGACATTCAAAGATTCACACCCCTAATTAGTAGTCAAGGAGGCTGATAACTGATATTTCATGCCGATAATAATATTAGAGTCAAAATTTAAAAAAAACAACAACTTTTCTTTTAATTTTAAAAGTAAAGAATAGACAGCTTTGTTTAAAAAATAACAAAAAAAAGAAAACTTGCAGGGTGCTTCCAAGGTCATCAACATGTGATAAGATAATTAAAAACTAAACAAGCAAATAATTCTCGAAAGTTTTTGACCGTAAATAAAGTTTTCCAAAATTTCAACAGAATTTCTTAATTGTATTTATTTATTTATTTCATTTTTAAAAATAAAAAGTGTATGGAGTTCCCACTGTCATCTTTTATTGAGTGGAAGTTTAAATAAAGTGGAAATTTAAATAAATCCAAATAAATAAATTTAGTAGGGGGGCAAACACCGATATCTCATTAAGACAGAGTCGACCGCAAAACCTGAACTCACCTCAGCCGAGGAATATCCCGACGACGAGTATCTTGACATGTCGAAGTCGTCGTCACTGCATAAAAGCACCGCTGTTAAGCGCGCCGATCGTTCGGCGACACTCGTCAACGTGAGGCGTGTTTGTTGGGCGGAGCTCACCTGTCTGTGTCCAACGCAACCAAAGGCTTCTCATCCGGACTCTGGTCTAACGAGGAATAGCCTTTATTGGGCACGACCAACCTGTTAGCGAGAAGCAGAGACAATATTGAGTGACGGGGATTCATGCGGGTTTGAAGATGACGAAGCCAACCGGGAGGCGGAATATGGGACGCATCAACAACGAGAGAAGACAGCCAGCCAGACGGCAAACAAAGCGGGCGGCGTCTCGGAAAGCCTCGATCGATAAAACTCTTCCTGCTGAGAGCCCGCGTGACAGGCAGCGCACATAATGGATGCCAGATAGCATCTGCGCTCGCAATCAAGGAAACGAGAGAGCAGCGCAAAACCAGCAGCTCGGATTCGCCGTATTCCGGCGTTACGCAGCTGCCGCGTGTCAAAACGAGACAATTGTCATCATGTTTCATCAGGGAAGCGGCTTGGGGGGGTTCATGAAATCATGTTACATGGCAGAATTCTTTCACCCTGTAAGTAGATGAAAACAAAACCGTTTTTGTGGTTCACCAAATAATACATTGACGGCAATGCAAATAGCCTTAGTTGACTTTTACTTTGAAGTTGGCCCACGTTGCGGCGCGGTGGCTAGCTCGACTTCCCTTTTAGACATTTAGGCTTTCTTTATCGTATCAACACGACAACACTTTCCCCAACTCATATTCAATTGCTAATTGAGGGCGCTAAGAAACCGCTAATTAATGATGCCGTCATTGTGTGATGCAGCAGAAGTCTCCGACGTAAGTTGCTAGCAGTTAGCTGTTAGCATTAGCTACAAGTGCCTGGCTGGTGGCTGTAAATGAGTTTGGACCAAGACTACTTTGTAATGTTTAAAGGAAGAGAATGGGCCTTAAATTACAAGTTGAGGTGTTTTTATTATTATTTAAAAGAAAAGATTAATAGAACTTCTTCATTTATTTTATAAAACACTTTTACCCATTAAGTCTTTCACTGCCATTGACGACTATAAACGTCAAAAATTCATTTGAACTATTTCTATTAGTTTAAGATTTTTTCTCACTTTTGTTAACAAGAGTATGAAAACCTAGACATTTTTTAATTGTACATTTAGAACAGATATAAAATTTGTGATTAATCAAGAGTTAACTAGTGAAGTCATGCGATTAATTATGATTTTTTTTTTTTAATAACCGCCTGACTGACGCCCCCAATTTTTTAAATATTTTCTTAAAAAAAAAAAAGAAGATTATTAAAAAATCTAATAATTAAAATTACTTCCAAAAAAAAGAAGAAGAAAAGATTATTAAAAATTAGGGGCGTCAGGCGATTAAATTTTTCTGTAATTAATGGCACGACTTCACTAGTTTATTCACGATTAATCATAATTTTTTTATCTATTCTAAATGTACAATTTTTTCCAAGTTTTCATACTCAATAAAAAAAACTAAGCAAAAGTAAAAAAAAATGTTAAACTAATAGAAATAGTTCTAATGAATTTTTGACATCTATAGCCGTCAGTGGCAGTGAATAAGTTAAAAAAAAACATTCAACTCAAAATGTCAAACATGGCCGTTTAGACTTTAGGAACGCAACTTTAAGCCATTAACACTTTGTTATTTTACACATAAAACATGTATAAAATAATAACGTTTTTTCCTCATAGTGCACTTAAAGTTGTGTTCCTAAATCCTAAAGGGCTATATTAGACGTTTGTATTTATATATATTTTCTTAATGGAAAAAGTACTTTACAAAATAAATGAAGACAAAAGTGTTATTTGTCTTTGCATCACAAAAGTCACGGTTCGAATTGGTTCACGGATCAGCAAAAAAAAAAAAAAAAAAAAAAAAAGAGACAAATAACAGGCAGTTCTCAACTTCCTCCCACAAATTGTGTTCTGTTCACCGCGTTCTGGCCATGACGTTGTTCTTCTTGGGCTGGTTGTTGACTGGACTTGCCACACCGTTGCCATTCTTCAACGATCCCTTCCTGGCCAGCTCTCGCTGTTTCTCTGCACAACACACACACACACACACACACACACAACATGGACTTCAATAGAGCGCTTCCCAGTAATGAAGGTCAGCGTGCTTGGCTTACTTGTCACACTCTCTCCAGCTTCCAACATCAAGCGTCCGTCTTCTAACAGACTGCAAATGTTTCTCCGATGTCCTTGCGTAACTACTCGCAAGCTGAATACGATTAGCGGAATTAAAAGGAGCGCTCATCGGGAAGTGTGATGATGAGAAAGGGGAATTGGGTTTCGTTCCTCTCGCTACTTAGTTGCAACTTTGCGATTCATTAAAAAGCAAACTGAAAGCGGAGGCGGATGTCTTTTTTTCCGACTGAATGCTGTGATCATATAAAGTTGTCCCGCCTGACCATGCGTCAAAATCGGGGCCCATCATACAATCGGACTTTTTAATTGGCCACAAGATTTTGTGCTCGTCTGTAGCTTGTTACGAAAATGTGAATTGTGGAAACATTTGGCTGACAGTCAAGGAAAGTCAAAAGGTACACAATAAAATGGTCAATTATTTTGTTAACTTGTGCCTTTCTGGCTGCATTTGAACTCATTCACTGCCATTGACGGCTACAGACGGCAAAAATTCATTTGAACTATTTCTAACATTTTTTCCCATTTTTGTTAACAAGAGTATGAAACCCTAGAAAATATTTTTTTTATTGTACATTTAGAACAGATATAAAATTTGTGATTAATTGTGAGTTAACTAGTGAAGTCAAGCTATTAATTATAATTTAAAAAATGGAATCGCCAACGCCCCTAATTTTTAATAATCTTTTCTTCTTTGCTTTTTAAAAAGAAAAAGAAAAGATTATTAAAAATTAGGGTCATCATTTTTTTCTTAATTAATTTGGGATTAACCGTGAGTCAACTATTGAAGTCATGCGATTAAAAATTCGAATTGTTTGACACCCCTTATTTTTAATTATTATTTTTTTATTAGGGGCGTCAGGCTATAATTTTTTAAAAAATTGTTATTAATCACATGACATCACTAGTTAACTCAAGATTAATCACAAATTTAATATTTTTTTTCTAGGTTTTCATACTCTTGTTAACAAAAGTGGAAAAAAATGCTAAACTAATAGAAATAGACCAAATGATTTTTTTTTTGCTTTTTGTTAGCTACTTCTGCTAATCCTAGCCGGACTCTGAATTGCTTCCGATGAACTGGCGAGTGAAATGTTGGTGACGTTTTCAATTGTTTTATTTCAAAGGTCACTGAATAATCAAGCTTGCGCCATAAAGTGCATTGGATGATAGTTGTGACATTCTGATTAGACAGAATACAATTAACTCATTCACTGCCGTTGACGGCTATAGACGTCAAAAATTCATTTTAGCTATTTCTATTAGTTTTACTTTTTTTTCCACTTTTGCTAACAAGAGTATGAAAACCTAGAATTTTTTTTATCGTAAATTTAAAACAGATGTAAAATTTGTGATTAATCGTGAGTTAACTAGTGATGTCATGTGATTAATTACAATTTTTAAAAAATGATCGCCCGACGCCCCTGATAAAAAAATAATAATTAAAAATAAAGGACTGAAGACGATTAATTTTTTTAATCGTAATTAATCGCATGACTTCAATAGTTGACTCACAATACACCGCCTGTCACAAATTTTATGTTATAAAATTTTGTCTGGGTTTTCATAAAAATTTTAATGAAACGAAAAAATGTTAAACTAATAGAAATAGTCCACATGAATTGTTTACGTTTATAGTCATCAATGGCAGCTAATGAGTTAAGTGCGACTACGGCCATCGTTCTTACTTCCCACTGGCGATGCTCCACTAGCCAGATGCATTTAGCTCAAGCTTTCACTTACTCTTGTAATTGACACCATTTTAGAAGAAAATAAATAAATACAAAGATTGACAGCTCAGTGCTGGACTTCATCCCAGCTGCTAAACAGGACACATTGCGACGACGTAATCGATTCTCACCTATTTTCATCTGCAGGGGGGAGGGCTTGTAGTTGATTGTGACGGGTTCGCCGTCTCTGGTGTTGTCCGAGTCGACCTCCGAAGCCGTGGAGGACGCCGGGTCCTGGCAACAAAAGCACAAATATACAATAATGTGTCAATAATAAGCCCGTCTAGATGAAATGTCACCTTTTTGGGTTCAGTTCGGGCTACAGAATAATTCAAATTCTATTTGACAACAAACCTGCATCATTTCAGTTGGCCGCTAGGATTCATTCATTTAAAATTGAAGTGATAAAGCCAAAAAAAAGGGGTTTCAAAGTGAAGTTATGGTTTAAAAAGTAAGGCAGGACTATATTGATAACACGGTAACACATTTTTTGGTAGCTTTAACTCATCAGTACGGGTCATTTTTACGTTTTGTCGGTCACAATTTGACCTAATGCACTCAAGTGAACACATCCACAAGTGCAACAATTAGCAACAATGGCGACTATGACGTTTAATGTTTCACACTGAATTATTTTAAAGATCCATTTTAAAAGCAAGACCGAACACAAGCTAGGGACTTGTCTTACAAAAAGTACACACATTTTTATTTGTGTTCACATTTAATTGATATGAACCCAACCAAGCAGGTTATGGAGAAAGGGAGGATTAAACATAAACATGACACGTCTACGCATGACGTCAGAAATACGACAAGGCCACCGTGTGAACTGCAATAACCTCCACATGCAGCCCCACTTAAAAAGCTCTCCCTTCCTCACATACATTTAAACAGCCCAGTGCCCAACATATCATTTTTTTTAAAAAAATCTCCAAATCATCAACGCTATCACAGCATGAAGCGACTTGCTGCGTGGATGCTGGCGATGTCTGCGTGATGATGATGATGATGATGATGATGGTGGCTCACTACACCGCACAACCCACAACAAAACTGACCATAAAACATATCATTGCTTTCACATTGTGTTGACAAAAACGTTTGCTTTGGCAGATCGGCTCGTTAACGCGACATTCCTGGGACCCTGAACGCATCTCGTGCGTGCACAACAAGGCCACGCGCGTCAGCGATCGGATGCTAAATGTAGATTTATCGGGGTGGGGGGTATTATTCTAACAAAACACACATCAAACGGACACTGAAATCACAGTCTCGTACCAGCGGCTGCATCTCTGCCTGCATCTCCGCCTCCTGCACCGCATTGGGCACTTGGAATCTGTCGATCTCCTCCATCATGTCGCCTCGTTGTCAGCCGACAAGATGACGCAACCCGCGAGCAGATCGCGTTCGCGAGCTTGATTATGGCGGCAAATCCAATCAGGCGTGAAATAAGAACAACTCCTGCGCTCCCACGGAGGCGAGCTTCATCCCAGCTGGTACTAAACGTCGACGGCGCTGGTGGGGTGACCGCTGGGCCGCCACCCACTTCCGGATAGGGTGGGTCAAGATGAGGCCCGGGGACCCTCCGTATACAGTACATGAACGTAACGTTCACCATCATGAAAATATGTAATTAAATTCATTATAATAATATTTATGAGGGATTACGTTTTTTTGTCATTATTGTTTTTTTTTAAATTGTGATATTGTATATTGTGAAACAATAAACAAAAGCCAAATAAATTGATAAACAAACAAATAAATAAATTATACCGCCCATTGATTAGATGCGAGTCTGATGAAAGATAATCCAAAACACTACTGACCACTTTGGCCTGCTCTCAATCAACGGCAGTCTTCTTCAACCGGTAATCATCAGTCAAGAATGATTTGACAGCTTCTTAGGCCAACTTTGTCCATTTGCTCAGCGTTTACGAACGAGGAAAGACGACAACGAGCACTTCCGGTTTGATATGTCAAAATAAAAGCATCATTTTTCAAAAGGAAATAAAGATGGCAGCAATTACATAAATAATGTAAATTTCTCCTGCATTTGAGAAGGTGATGTTTAATGTTCTTGATTTAATATGGATGTCTTAATGGTTATGGTACCGGTAATTGATGTGTCAGCAAAGTGGTGGAACTATAATATTGTTGATTGTCATGATACAAAGACAAATAATACACCAAATACAGAAAGTGTAAGAAAATGTTGATATGCACATTGAAAGTGATATTTAAACATTTACAAATGTTTATTTTTATTTAAATCTGACAAAACAAAAACGTATTTGATTAAAGATAAAGAACAGTTTCGCCAAATGCCAAAAGATGCAAAAAGATCAACAACGAACGGCACCATCAAAACGTTACCACCGAAGTAACGTTATGCTCTTTCTCACAAGTCGTCATACTGAGAGTGCTTATGCAAGGAAGCCTCGCCAAAATCTCATGGCATAAGTCACGATGTGCCTTTCTGACAGATCACTTCCCCAAAGCACTTCGCTTTAAAAATTCTAATCAGAGCTGCTGGCTCGGGCTCAACTCGATGCCACATTGATAATCGCGCTGTGATTGATTGGTGATCAGTCACGTTGTAGCCACCATAAGTCAACTGGGAGAGATTCCAGACCCACTGAGATAGAAAACTAATGGATGGATGGTAAGCAAGACTTGTTTGTTTGCACATTATTGGCCGGCAGAGGGCAGCAGCATCGTGTTCTATGACAGAGCTGGGGTTCTATGAGGTTCAATGGGAAAATTCACAAGGATCCGCCATTCTTGCGTTCTATACGTTGTAGTTCACACATGAGCCACCAGACGGCAGTCTCGTTCTATAATTCTGTCACTGATAATAGCTTTGGGTCATCTTGGTCTTTTAAACATTTTATTCCAGCAGCGGGGGCTAAAGTACTCACATTATGTGCTTAAGAAGAAGTCCCGGTAAATAAATAAAATAAAAAGACTGGTAGAAATTAATTACTGAAAACAAAGAAGGTACAGACAGAATTAACTTAAATAAAAAAAACAAAAAAAAAACGTTTAAGCCTATTTTGGCACAACTGAAAACAAAAAACAAATTCTGCACAGAAATTAGTTTCCTCTACCCCTACTTGAGCTTGAGGAATAAAATAATTGTTTGACAGTGGACACGCTAGCTAAACATGTTCTAAAAGCTTTGCTAATGTTGTAAACTGACAAGCAAACAAACAAAAAAAGCTAAATAAGCTAACAAAAAAAGCTGAGGAAGTATACCAGATTTTTTTTTACCAGTTTAGAGATGCTGGATTTCTTCATTGTCTGCAATAAAAATAAAAAAAAAACAGATTTAAACTTGCTCCCATTTTCTTAAAATCAAAATGGTGTTAAGTTTCTCACCTGCTTCACACTCCACATTACCCCAGCTTTGAAATGACACCATTTCCCAAAAATAAAATTGGCGAAAAAAAAGAAAAGAAAAGGAGTACATTAACTTGAAATTGTCTAACATGGGCGATTTTTTTTTTTTTAGAATTGGCAACTTTTAATTTAAACCTACTTTGAAATGCTTGAAGAGTCAGAAAAGTCGCTAATTCGTCAATACAGAGTAGCTCGTCACGTGCGCTAGCTCCGCCCCCTGTTGGGCATTTTAATGTAGGCCATATTTATATACTCTGCTTTTGCAAGAGACGGAGGTGGACAGTAGGTGTTCTGTAATTCTTTATCCTTTGTATATTTTTGACAAAGCATGCCACCGACGTGTTAAGAAGACAACCGGGAACTGTTTAAATTGTGAAATAAAGCACATAATAGTCTCCTTTATAGATATATCGAGCCATATGTACTGTAGAACCACAACATTTATTTTAATAACTTCTCAGTGTGAGCAGTTGTTCAAAATCACTTTAATGGCTGCGTTTATGGAATCGGTGCTGGCAACTCCGTCGAGGCCCAGGTTTTAAGATCTGATTCAAAGCGATTACAGTTTTGCTATTAATTATTCATGGGCGGCAAAAGTAACATGTTTGCATGTTTTCTATCAACATTGAACAAATAAAATTGCCTTTCCAACAAAAAGCCTGAGGATGCGAGTGTGCACATGCATGACCAAAAAGACAGATGAACTCATTCACTGCCATTGACGGCTATAGACGTCAAAAATTCATTTAAACTATTTCTATTAGTTTAACATTTTTTTTGCCACTTTTGCTATTATTATTGTAATTATTGTAAATTTAGAACAGATATAAAATTCGTGATTAATCGTTAGATAACTAGTGAAGTCATGTGATAATTACAATTAAAAATTGTAATCGCCTGACGGGCCTAATTAAAAAAAAAATAATATGGGGCGTTTAATCGTAATTAATCGCATGATAATTTCAGATCTGCTATAAATGTACAGTAAAAAAAATTCTAGGTTTTCATAAAAAATGAAATGAAATGAATAAAAATGTTAAACTAATAGAAATAGTTCCCATGAATTTTTGACGTCTATAGTCGTCAATGGCAGTGAATGAGTTAACTTTTGATTTCTTTTGTGATGGTTTCACGAGCTGATGTGGGTCACGCAACGCCTCCAGCGGTCCAGATGGAGCCGCAGATTACCGACCCTACGTCCGATGTTTATTAGTAATCTCTACATGCAATTTCTACTGATCATGACGTAATATTGTGGTGAGTTCACCGACTGCCTTTCATCTCAGCTCACATCGGACAGCCTTGCAAAAATGGCCTCGTACAGGAAGGAAGTGGTGACTAATGGCAAACGCCTCATCTCGAGTTGCCATAAACATCGCCCAAGCTGCATAGCTCGCTCCCAAGGTGGAAGGATTACAGCGCACTGGAGCATCGGAAGAGACCGAAGCTCATTTATAATTTCCTTCCGTTGGTGCGGCACCGGACTGAATCATAAACGCTTTCTTTTTCTCACTGTAAGGAATCAATCAGCGTTTATCAAGATCAGCGCAGCGGTTCAGAGTCACAACGTGCCGACCTTCACAGTCACGCGGGCCGCTTTGAAGCGCATCAGCGAGTCAGTCCGACTGCGCCGGCCCGTTTGCAAACGGCTGGCGCTGGTCCAGTTTCAAGGCAGTGGGGGAGGCCGAACGGAGGGCAAGGAGTCAGCAGGGACAGAAAAAAAGAAATCAGCTGCAGATCTGGTTTGAATGTGATAAGCAAAACATTTTGGTTTGTAAACAACAGTCACATAGACAAACACATGACTGACATTTTAGTCCCATTTACAGTTGAACATGGCAGCAGTCGTAAAAAAGTCAGGCATTTTAGCAAAGATAATGTGATTCTAAAGAGTTTAGCTGACTATTAGCAGGATGCGTGTCACACTTGGGTTCAACATGTTGCGTGCCGTTTCCGAACAGGAAGTACATAATTTGAATTCCAGATGTTGGAGCCATGATAATAAATCGTCGCCGCTGTGTGAAAAACACTACGTCCATTTTTGTCATTTTGTCTGCATTCAGTTGATAATAATAATAATAATAAAAAAATAATAAAAAATAACTATAGTGTCAAAATAAAATATATATAAAAAATATAATAAATAGCTAATAAAAATGCTCAAAAATAATTTGAAAATGTTCAGCATATAACACAAACAGTGTGGATGAGACAAAACGTTTGATATTTGGAATATGCACTTGACCAAATTCATACCATGGGAATGTTTTAAGTCATATTTAACTCATTCACTGCCATTGACGGCTATAGACGTCAAAAATTCATTTAAACTATTTCTATTAGTTTAACTTTTTTTCCCCCCACTTTTGCTAACAAGAGTATGAAAACCTAGAAAAAAAATTATTGTAAATTTAGAACAGATATAAAATTTGTGATTAATCGTTAGTTAACTAGTGAAGTCTTGTGATAATTATAATTTAAAAAAAAATTAATCGCCAGACGGGCCTAATTAAAAAAAAAGATAAAAAAAAAATAAGGGGCGTTTAATCGTAATTAATCGTATGATAATTTTATATCTGTTATAAATGTACAATTAAAAAAATTCTAGGTTTTCATAAAAAAAATAATTAAATGGGAAAAAAAAGGGAAAAATTAAAAAAAATCTTTGTATTGGCATTAAAAGCCTCCTCAGCTGAAACAGATCATTACAATTATAAATATGTTGAAATTGTTTGATGTTCCTTGTTTTTGTCTTTAAAATGGCTGCCCAAACATTTTGGACTTTTTGTTTGAAGCACACTAGATAATTCTCATTCTCACTGTTAAGTGATGAGAATGAGTTTCTCTGAATTGCTTTGAATTCAGATCCACTTCCTGTCAATCAAATTCAACATCCTGTGGGGTGGAATCAATTCAAATTCAAATCCATCCTTTAAATTGAAATTG
Organism: Vanacampus margaritifer; assembly: GCF_051991255.1. Taxonomy (NCBI): domain Eukaryota; kingdom Metazoa; phylum Chordata; class Actinopteri; order Syngnathiformes; family Syngnathidae; genus Vanacampus; species Vanacampus margaritifer. Next base: position 5,711,067 of record NC_135434.1, read on the forward strand.
AATTCTGAAATTTGCCTTGTTAGATATAAATGACAGCAAGAACTTTTGAAATGCTTTTGATGATGATTAGTTTCATGTTAAGAAAACGCAAAAACAACATGGCTTGCTTTGAAATGCTTTATTTCTCCCTCATGAAAAAAAAAAGCTTCAACTAAATCTTTTAACATGTCCACCATGTTTATGGAATGTTTTGCGGCCATTTAATGGCGTCTTTTACAGTGAAAATATTAGTCATAAGCTGCTAAACTTTACATACAATTTCCAACTGATTTCTCATGAAAACATTCTAGTTTAATGAGCGTTGGTTATAAATGAATATGACAGCTTTTCTTCATTAATCCACAATAAAACAACTTATTGCTTTGCTCAGTCTATTATTACCAGTACATTGAAAAAAGGGCAGCGATTAAAGAAAGGCACATTAACTCATTCATTGCCATTGACGGGCTATAGACGTCGAAAATTCATTTGAACTATTTCTATTAGTTTAACATTTTTTCCACTTTTGTTAACAAGAGTATGAAAACCTAGGATTTTTTTTTGGGTAGATTTAGAACAGATATAACATTTGTGATTAATCGTGAGTTAACTAGTAAAGTCATGCGATTAATTACGATTAAAAAAATAATCGCCTGACGCTAATTTGTAATAATTTTTTCTTAAATGATTTCTTTTTTAAATATATATATTTTTTAAGAAAAGATTATTAAAAATTAGGGGCGTCAGGCGATTAATTTTTTTTTATCGTTATTAATCGCATGACTTCACTAGTTAACTCACGATTAATCACAAATGTTATATCTGTTGTAATACAACAACAAAAAATTCTAGGTTTTCATACTCACGTTAACAAAAGTGGGAAAAAATGTTAAACTAATATAAATAGTTTAAATTAATTTTTTACGTCTATAGCCGTCAATGGCAGCGAAAAAGTTAAAAGGAAGTCATATTTGTTACTACAATTCATCACTGAGGAGTTTGAGCAGCGGAAACATGAGCTGAACTCCTCTCTTTCTAAAAAAATAAATAAAACGTTTCTCACCCCTGTGCAATTTCTCTGTCACCATCATTAGCTGCGCATTTTCCCCTCGCATCCAACAACGCCACCATACTTGGCGTGCCCCCTCGTGTTTGTTGGACCCCTCTCAGAGTGAGTGAGGATCACAACAGACTGACAGATGGACAGTCCCAGAGACGCGCTGCACAGATAAGAGGATCGGGCCAGCTTGTTGTCGACTCTTTGCACACAAAGATCCTGCACAGAAGAGACGAACTCCACTCGTTTGTGAAAAAGACGAGCTCACTTTTGTCCCGATCAGGCCGCCAGAAGATACTCGTGCTGCGGTTTCTTCTGCTTGGTCTTGGCCGGTTCCGACGTGAAGACGGGCGGCGGTTTGGATGGCACCTGGCAGGCCTTGTAGAGGATGACGAAGAGGATGAGGATGAGGACGCCCGCCGCCGAGTTGCAGACGATGGCGGCGATGGCCCACGCCGACAGCCCCGCCCTCACGTCGTGCTCCATAGCCGGAGCGGCGAGAGAAGAGCTCAGTGGACGCTTCCACAAAATTCACTTCCTGTGCCGCATCATTGAGAGCCTGAAAGAAAAACACAATGCCTTTCATTTCCAGGCCCGTGCACACACACACACACACACACACACACACACACACAAACGTGTCTGGCCCCGGTTAGCCCGTCACGTGGATCTGCTGAGTCCACAAGAAAGATCCGCTCGGTAAAGACTACTTGGTGTCAGCCAAGTTGGTCACACGGCCAATGTGCTCTCATCCCAACCGACGCTCGACTTGAATCCATTTGTGAGTGCTAGAAACCACACAACGGCATCTTTTGTGTCAACGTCGGTGCATAAAAATGATTTGCGAAGAGCTGGAAACTTTCTCAGGGTACTTTTTCATGAGAGGGACTGGCAAATACATGGCTTACAAGTTTTTGTTGTTTGTTTTCTAAAGTTTTTTTTAAGTATTGACATGGAGCTGTAAAAAAGTAAAAAAAAAAAAAAATAAATAAATAAAAATATATATATATATAAATTATGTCTCTCTAGCTACAGTACATTGAGGAACCGTATTTAAAAAAAAAATTAAGCTATGCATTTTTAATGTATAAAATGTGGCTGTGGAATGGAATCAGTAAAATAATAATGAAGGCCATTTAGTTCATGTTTACATTCTGTAATATGATATATATATTTATAGGTGAGGATGCTAAAAAAAAACATTTAACACAGTTGAAATGTTTTAGTCGCAGAGCGTTGTGAGAATGTTATCAGGTTACATCATCAGGTCATGTGTCTGTTTCTTTAAGATAGAAACCAAACGGACAGACACACACACACACACGTGCCGAATGCATTTCTAATGAGGCCTTGTCCCGGATTGTACAGGTATTCCTTTCTCTAAAAGAGGGAGATCATGCAGAGAAATCCACCCCTCCATCTATTTTCATTAGCGTTTGCCCTCATTAGCTGATTTTGGGCGCAAAGCACAGGACAGCCTAGACTGGACTGGTCGCCAGTTGATTCAATTTAGGGTTCCTAAAACTAACATGCGTGTCCTTTGGAATGTGGGACAAGGACAAGCTAACTTCACATAGGAGGCCAAGATTCAAACTCGGGACCTCTTGACTACCTCGATGCGGCAAGCTTTTTCTGCCTTTGTTTTTTTCCTTTCATTTATGATATTGTCAAAGTAGAAATTACAGTATAGTTGACCCTGTTCCAGTCTCGCTGGGTACACTCTTAATAGGTCAAAATCAAGCCAGTTTGGGTGAAAAATTGGACCGGTCCCCTAATTTGGGTCATTTTGACCCAACGTTCTGGTTTGTTTTGCATGAAACAACACAAAGTTGGTCAAATTGACCCAAGATTGATTCGGCAAGAGCTGCTATTAGATCAGAGGTCAGGGGTCACTTCTACTGATTAATGCAAAGGCCTACCAGCTTGATATACACACGTTTGAAATAACACATTTGCTCAAATTACCTTTAATCACATTATTATCATGTTATTATTAATATTGTTATGTATTTATGTATTTTAATGTTGTATGTATGTCTTTGCTATTGCAATGTGAAGATTTTTTTTTTTCCAGATCCATACTGTGCTCCCCTTCAAAGGAGCAAAGATCCAGCCTTGTTCACCCCTCCTCCTTCCTCATTTTTCATTTTGTTCCATCCAAGAAAGATGTTGCGCCAGGCAGCAGCTTCCTGTCCTCAAACGCACATTTGGCCATTGTTATTTTTCGTGTTTCTCGGACCGGTTGTGACCGCGAAGACAAATTCCTTGTGTGTTTTTACGTACTTGAGCAATGAATCTGATTCAGATTGTTTTTTAAAACTAAAAAAAAGTAAAAACCCAAATCATTGTATTTTTTTCCTCCAACTTATTTCAACGAGTGCCTTTATAAATGGTTTCAAGTCCAAAAGTCAGCAGTCTACAAACATGTCGATTATTACACACGTGCATGAGGCGCCAGTCAATATGGACCGCAACCGTCCATCTGTTACTCAATAACTCTCCAACAATCTTTTTAGGTCCGAAAACTGACAACACACAGTGAGGAGATCTCATGTGCGTTCTTGTTCCACTTTTACACACCCACTTTTTGCGATTGGGCCCACATAGGCCGATAATCGAATGCAAATGAATGCAAACATTAGCAACGGCCGAGAATGCCCTCTTTGTACGAATGCGCATGGCGTGCAACGTGCGCCGCTCGCGCCGGCCATGCTAATCAGGCGAACTTTTGCATAATGCATCTCGGCTGCACAGCGAGACGACTTCATCTCATGTGACAAACTACCTGCATGCATGCAACTCACATGCAAATGTCTGACCTGCTTTCATTAAAGAGCACTTTGTAGATAACAGACAAAGTGATGACATCAGTTTGTTGTTGCGTAAACAAAAGCGTGAATTGAATTCCCACACGCCACCGGCGGACAATATGTAAAACTGTTTTTCTCTTTTGAACCGGATTTGGATTTGTTGTTTTAGCAAATCTATAATGACCATTGAAAGAAACATTTGTCAGTTTGTTAACTGAAAAAACAGTGGCTATGTATTGTGTTGGGTCGTTTTTTTGTTATTAGTACGTCGATATTGATCGAGGGCCTGTTTCATTGCGTACACTGTAAATGTTTGAAAATGACAAAAAAAAATCATTCATAACAATAAAACTAGAAAGGACTAAAGTCGCGCAGTAAAAGTAAAAGTGAAAATATTATTAAAAAGACATCAGTGGCTTTTCTACCTTCTCATGCTACACCGGAAATATTTTCCAAAACATCCAAATTCAACAATGCAGCATTTTTTTCTTCTTCAGGAAACTTACTTCATTATTGTCCAGAAATACTTTGCTGGCTCTTCTTTTCCTTTTTGTTTGGTGTCCTCCTGCAAAGCATGGACGCGTAGCCAGGAGAGGTCCGCGCCGCGAGTCCACTCCTACATGAGAGTGAGAAAGTCTTGGCGGGGTGAAAGTAGGTCACCAAAAGTGAACTCGGGCCCTGGTGGGTGCGCGCTCGATGAGCCGGCACGCCGGCGGTCAGCCCCGGAGGTGTCCCAGTCGCTTCGCAGTAAATGTTGACAGGCTGCCGGGCGGCGGGCTGAGATAGTGCTGTCACTACATAGTGGGGACGTGCATCAGTGAACGGTCCCTCCCCCACTACACACTCGCACCCTCCCACCCTCCCTCCTCCCTCTCTGCCGCTTATTCTGCTCCCCACTGAGCTGTTAATAGAAAAGACACTCTTGGAACATCCCATCAAGTGCTTTACTCCTCACACCTTCGTGAAAGTCCACAGGCGTGAACTACAAGACGCAAAAATGTCAATAATCTCCTATAATCTATTTTTTTTTTTTTTTAATCCTTTCTAAAGAGATGCCGGCCTCAAGTAGTTATCCATCCCTCACAGGTGTCAAACTCAAGGCCCGAGGGCCACATCCGGCCCGCCCCATCATTTTAAGTGGCCTGCAAATGTACCATGTGTAATATGAGTGTGAATTATGACTCAATAATCAAGCATCTAACAAATGAACAACGGCAGGCGCTTGAATAGAATATTAACTCGTTCACTGCCATTGACGGCTATAGACGTTGAAGACATTTAATATTTTCAATTTGTGGTTTTACTGTTTTTGAATTTACTTATAGGCATATAGATGTGATATAATCATGAGTATTTAAAAGAATACAGTGGGATGGTGATTTTGTGAACTCTTATTGATCTTCGTACCCCCAAAGCTATTGAAGATAGAATGTGCCTGATGTTATCAGAGTCTTTTGTCATTAGAGACTAAAAGTCTGGGGTCAGATCCTGATTGCATTTGTTCCCCCAGTCAAGAAGGGGAACTGTATGTAAATGTCTGTTTATTAATAACATTACACCTTTGTTTAACCTGGAATCAACATGTCTGTATGTAAACGTCTGCTTAGTAATAACATCACACATTTGTTCACTAGGAGTCGACATGTCTGTCCTTTAATCAACTTAGGAGGGGAAGAGGAACCTTTTATCTTTTGGTTATAAATGAGTGGATGTTCTGTAGACTGTTACACACTTGGGGGCCCGACATTGCATTCAGATGTGGGTGTCCTGACTGTGTCTTTAGAAGCTTCTAAATAAATCCTTGCAAGGAACCTTCTTCATCAGATCCTGAATACAATTATTTGGACACGCAAAGATTACACTTAATATAGTAATCAAAATATTCCTTCAATGTCAAAAATTCAGTTAAACTATTTCTATTAGTTTAAGATTTTTTTTCCACTTTAGCTAACAAGAGTATGAAAACCTAGGAAAAAAAATATTGTAAATTTAGAACAGATATAAAATTTGTGATTAATCGTGAGTTAACTATTGAAGTCATGTGATAATTACAATTAAAAATTTGAATCGCCTGACGGGCCTAATTAAAAAATAAAAAATATGACGTCCCCTTTAAGCCCCTCTCTTAGACATGTTCCCTCCCTATTTTTTTTCTAGTTGTTATGCAGCACAACAGCATGGTTCCCTGTCCTAATTCCTTTGTGTGTGTCAACTGGGGTACCACGACATAAATTCAAAGAGACAAAGGCATTCTTTCGAGGCCACCAACCTTTCAGATATAAAGTGAGAAAGTTCCGTATGAAAAAAAAAAAACTAATTTGGATTTGCTGTTTAAAGTATTTACAGTAATTAATTTGAAAACAATCAAATGCTAGTATTTCAATTCCACATATTACACAAAAATTTTAGAGGAGCAAGATAACTTTGCTTAGCTAGTATGGGAATTGGTACTTCACTATACATATTTATTTTCTATATACGCGCACTATCAAGAAAAAGTTTCTGTCCACACCCCCTCGTGTTTGATCGTTTCTGAATGGGTGTCATCCAGACCTCCTAACAGTGAGGCAGACTTGATAACCACTATTCCACCGTGCTGCCCACTCAATTGCAGTTTGTACCAAATTAGTTAATAATCAATAAAATATCACTGTACGTTTTGGCTTTTTTTTTTTTTTTGCATTTTAGCTTACTTTAAAAGATCCAAACTTTTAGACATCTTGCTCTACTTTCTCTCTCTCTCTCACACACACACACACACGCAGACACACACCCGTGCACACATTTTAATTAATTCTCATATCTTGCTCTTTCAACCTCTCGTGCCCTCGTCGTCAATTCCCCTGTCAAAATGTCCTGCAAATGTGACCAATTGAATGTGCCGGGCAGGAGACTATTTCATTTTGTCATCAATATTATTATTTCAGACCACGACTCTCACACACAGCGCTCTCTCATTACAGTCAGGCACATAAACCAGAGAAGTGTTCATCTCAGCTTTGCCATTGTCACCCTCTTCATTCTTTGTTATCACCAGAATATGAGGGCGGATTCCCCAGCTGAGCATTATGGTTTTCATAAAGACAGGCCATGGAGGGATATTAGTCTCATATTTTATACCGAGGGTCCGTTTCATAAAAAAGCTGACGCCATTCTCTGATGTTATTGTAGCAAGCCTGTTTTGGGGGAGCTATTTTCAGCATGTCACATCTGTTTGTTGGCTGTCTCTCATTTGTTCACTTCGGCTCGTCATACGCAGTGAGAAAGAAGCCCAATTTTACAACATGAGCGTGTGAGGACACCTGCTGGATAATTGCTGACATTGTTCTTCGATCTTTACTCCAGTCACTTGCTTACTGTATGGCAGTATTTCCCGAGGGCTATTGAGCAAAGGCACATATTTTACATGAAAAAAAAAATCTCATTGGACACATATTTTGACTTCCAAAACTCTAGAGGTGCTTCAGCACTCCCAAAAATGACCTAAACACACCTCAGTTGGGGGAGACCGGGGGTAGTTGTATCACTTTTTATACTTTTATCTAGTTCTTGGAATCAATACATCATATATAAACAAAATGCGTTACAGATGAAAGACCAAAGGGAGTGGACATGTGAGATGTTGCGCCACCAATGAGTAAATTGTCACACTATATGAGGTAAGATGTCACACTGGATTTTGCAACTAATAAAATAAAACAATGACAAAATTATCCCCTTCTTCCTCTGTTTTTTTTTTAATTTTTATTTTTTTTTACAGCTAGAGAAATTGTCATTAATCTTGAAAATGTACTATAGTCATTGGGCAAACTAACATAAAATATTATGAAATAGATTAAAGTCCTTAGGAACTGCTGGTCATAGCTCTCAGCCTCAAATGCAAGTTTTGCTTCCTTTAAACTGGAAATTTTAGATTAAATTGAATTAAAATAAAAAATAAAAAAGCTTTTCGGTTCATCATGAAACTTAAACCAGTCCTGACATGTGGGCATGCTGTAGCTCCATCAACAAATGGAAAATCTGTTTTTAAACAATTAAACAAAACCTAGAAAACTAATTTCCTCACTTTTCAGACTCATCATTTGAAGGGTATTTCTGGCATACGTAAACTGAGTTTCCAGAGGTGCATTTTTCATTGGCCCATTCTTTGCATATGTGACAACAAACCCCAAAATGACTGAGACAAGTTGCCCCAAACTACCATGTTGGCTAATACTTGCTCTCATTTAAAGTTAGCTTAAAACAGACCCCTGACCATTTATACAAAGAAAACTAGTTTTCCACTTTTTCGTTGCACCCTCTGGTGGAGAGAAAAATGACAATGTGACAACTTACCCGTGATACAACTAGCCCCGGTTTCCCCTACTTCATGCGTCACGCTCTCAATATGACATCATCACACAAGACCAACGCAGAGAGATGAGTTGATTTATTGACACTTCATGATCCTTAGTTGTTCATCATAACCTAAAAGACAAACATTTAAACAGCTGCATTAAAACAAAGCAAAACGTACATGAAGCAAAATTGTATTTGTGGGGCTTGTACCTCATCAATCCAGTCGTTGAAGGCGGACACGCGGGTGAAGACGGTGGGCTTCTTCTCGTAGTTGCAGCCCAAGCCGGAAACGAAACTGGCGATGCCGTGCACCTCCCAGGCGCCCTCCATGTTCTTACAATTCAGAGGGCCTCCCGAGTCTCCCTGACAAGCGAGACATCATGTTTTATTCTGCTGCTAGTTACGAACACACTGACGAGGGATGACCTTGCAGGTAAAACAAGGTTCAGGACAAAAAAGAATCACTCACTAGAAATAAAAAATGTATGAAATAAATGCGAGAGTGTCAAAAGCATATAAATAAATTGGTTTATATAATGTAGAGCTTTTCGAGATAAGCAAAGATACAAATAAACTATTTATGATGATTATTATCATCATCATTATTATTATTATTATTATCATTGCTTCTTCCGCTTTCTGCTATTACAATGTCCCATGTATTTAAAAATGGTCAACTTACGACAGTTTGCTCTTGTTTTGGTTCTGAATGTGGAGATGCAGGAGTGTATCTAGTTGAGTGGGATACAGGGCTGACGCCACCCCAAAATCTTGACAATGCTAAACTATTTGCCTTATCACCTTTAACTCATTCACTGCCATTGACGGCTATAGACGTCAAAAATTCATTTTAACTATTTCTTTTAGTTTAACATTTTTTTCCCACTTTTGTTAACAAGAGTATGAAAACCTAGATTTTTTTCGATTGTACATTTAGAGCAGATATAAAATTTGTGATTAATCGTGAGTTAACTATTGAAGTCATGAGATTAATTATGATTAAAAAATGTAATCGCTTGACGTCCCTCATTTTTTATATTTTCTTTTTCTCTAAAAAAAAAAAGATTATTAAAAAAAAAAAATACTAAAAATGAGGGGCGCAGGCGATTACAATTTTTCGTAATTAATCGCATGACTTCACTAATTAACTCTCGATTAATCACAAATTTTGTATCTGTTTAAATGTTTTTTTTTTTTTTTAGGTTTTCATACTCTTGTTAACAAAAGTGGAAAAAATGTTAAACTAATAGAAATCGTTCAAATTAATTTTTGACGTCAATGGCAATGAATGAGTTATTAAAAAGCTGTTATGTAGAAGTTTTTCAAAAATAACTAGAAAATATAAACAATAAATAATTGCTTGCTTGATTGATTTCAGTGTGTTTAACAAATGAAAGTCAAAGAATTTCAAAGAAAAGTTTGGAGCATTCCATAGACCTACTCACATTGCATCCAGCCACGATTCCATCCCCACCGGCACACACCATGGTGGTCCTGACAGCGATGCCCCACCAGTCAGGCTGCGAGCAAGTGGGGTGGTCAGCCACCGGCATCAAAGCCTGCTGCAGCTTATCAGCAATGGGGCCTCCGGCTAGAACACACATCACACACTCCGCGTGAGCGACCGCACGCACGGGCCGCTGCCAGCGGCTTCCACAGGCAATCGCAAATGTTCATTTTAGGAGCATTAAAAGGATTTTGCCAGGATCTAATACTTTCATCGCAGCTCTGGAGGCTTCCCTGGGATCCCGCCGCTCGTCAATCCAAACATCAGCTGTAAGACAGAACCCAAACATGCTTACTGTACAGTCTGCCCCATCCAGTGATGAAGCAGGGGTAGAGGTTGGTCAGCAGGGTGTCAGCAGGGGGGATGCACGCCAACTGAACCTGGTCGCTCAAAGTCACCGGCTCAGACAGCTTGATCATGGCGATGTCGTTTCTGCGCCACACACACACACACAGAGGGAAGTTCATTGTTTGGACTGCAGGCACATTTGGAAGCAGACACCGGCAGAGTAAAGTTGTGCTCAGAATAATACTAGCATGGTTAAATAGGAGGCAAGCTTGAGTTTAAAGTACACAGTAAGTTTCACTCTAAACAGAGTTTATTTGGTCCCACTCTAAACAGACTTGAAAGAGAGTAAAAATATTCAGAATAAATTTTCCTCAAAGTATTTTTACTTTGTATGAGAGAATTTGTCAATCCCATGAAAAAAAAACTATTAAAGATTTTTCACTCAGAAATAAGTAAATTTTGCAAAGAGAGATTTTGACTAAATTCTACTTGTTTATTAAAAAAAAATATATATATTTAAAAGTCGCTCAGGGTTGAAGAACGAACCCACAACAGCCAATCTACTCCCTGAGCCATGCCGCTCCTACTGTGTGTTAGCATATCGCGAGTGAAAATAATGTTTTTGGTCTCCTTTTGGATATTAGCAAACAGTAGGAGTGGCGTCGCTCAGGTGGTAGAGTGAGAGTCTCCCAAGCTGAAGGGCTTGAGTTTGTTTCTCAACCCTTGTGTAACTTTTCTTTTCTTTTTTTAAATAAACTAGCAAAAATGTACAAAAAAAAAAATCCTTCTAAAATTTACTTTGAATTTCTGAGTAATACTTTGAGTAAAATTTACTCTTAATATTTTACTTTTTTCCAAATGTAAATTTTACTTTGTTTAGAGTGGGACCAAATGAACTCTGTTTAGAGAAAAATGTACTCTGCAAAATGTACTTTGTAGTGTTATAGAATTTTGTGTATCCTCCAGATCACCTCACTTTAGAAGCGCCGATCTTTTTTTCTTTATTTTCATTTTTAATATAATTTACATATCTTACCCGAAAGCCACAAAGATAGGGTTCCATTTCTTATGCACAATGATCTTCGCAGGCAGGATGGCCTTGGAGCCGGCCTCTTCCTCCACCAAGTTGTGTTTGCCCACAAACACCCTGTAGGAAAGCATCGTGCTGTGGACGTAAACACGTAAACGTGAGGATTTTATCTGAATGCAATTTGAACTTTTACTTACAGCAGTGTGCAACAATCTATTGCATGCATTCATTTGGAATTTGACATCAAGAATTTGCAGCTATCCCTCAACCCATGAATGGTCTGTTGAGTGAGTTTTGCTTTCTCAGGAGCCGCAAATGCAGCTCCCAGCCGGTGAGAATCGAACCTGAGGTCCTTTTGTCACAGGCAAGCGTTCGTGCCAGCTGTCAATGTGGACGCATAAGTGAGTTCCTGTATGTTAACACTCTTACTTGATGCAATGAGCGGCAGTCATGACCCAGTTGTCAGCAATCAGAGAACCCCCACAAGTGTGCCTCCATTCTCCATCCCTCTCATACTGAAGAGAAATCTGCACATGGAACAGACACACACACACATGCACACAAAGGTTTTGGCGATGGATGGCAGCTCATTTCAAAGGCAAACATCTAATTACTGCACTTTTCAGCAGCCCTCGAGTCTGTCAGCTAAGAAGCAGATGCCAAGCGCGTGACGCTTGCCAGCGGATTTAAAAAGTCAGACAGATGTGAGATGTGGACGTGTTAGCGTTACCTGCCAGGGCCAGCTGTGAGGCCTGGCATCTTCGCCGTTGACCACACGGGAAGTCTGGGGATCGATGGGCGGGGTGCCGCACCCGAGGGCTGGGGAAAGAGGACGTATGAAGGGCAACAGGTGGAAGAATTGGAAGAAATTATTAGACTGGTCACGAGTGAAAAAAAAATGGTAGGGCAACCCCTGCAAGCTTTTTTACTGTCTGCTTTCTAGTCATCTAATAGTGCAGTTAAGTTTACAAACGACAACATTACAACAACAAAACTAACAAGAAAAAAAAAAGAGAACGCAGTGCTCAATTCATCAATAAAGAACAACCAATGTACATTTTTACCCATTTCCGTTTTAGCTTGCTAGCTATCTACATATCTAGCTAGATATCTGCCTAGCTAGGTTTCTAGCTAGTGTTAGATATTATAACATTTTTAATACTTCATTTTATTTTATTAACCATTATTAACATTCCAATTCTTTATATTAACCTTGTCGAAATGTTTTGTGTCCTTAGTAGAGCAGAAGGTGTTGATCTCGGTATAATTTGACCTTAAGCTGGGACATACTATTTAGTCTAAAAAAGTTCCTTCTCAGCGTTTTGTGCGAAAACACATTTAGCCCTTGAACTAGAATTTGTCTCAAAAACACCCAACTGACCTTGTTTACGCCATCTGCTCATGGAAAAGTACTCAGAGATATGTTTTGTCTACAAATAAAAGAGAGGAGGTCCTAAAATTATAAAAGCCGTTCGACACCCGGAAGAGACACATTTGACGCTCTGAATCCCACGATGTTTAAGTGATGATAGAGGCTGTTATCTGTCCAGAGATCTCTGATTGATTAAAAATCCTTTTTGCAAAGGTGTATTTTTCTTACATTAAATCTATCTTCATTTTTGGAACACGCAAAGAGGACATAATAATTTATTCCTCTTCACTAGCGGTCTACCTATCTAGCTAGCAAGCTATCTACAATGTACATATCTAGCTATCTACCTATAAGTAGAATATAATTGCTCAGATTTGTTTCTTCATTTATGACACTCATTTGCATAGCCACTTGTTGCTAGGCAAAATTTGCTCTTTAAAAACAAGCAAACCACATATAGCATACCACATGCTCTGCTGTTTGAATGGCAAACTAGCGACTGATGTCAGCAGGAACACATACTAAGGCAAAACTAAGTGAAAATAATATGATAGTTTCCTGGATGTAGATTTTACTGTAACAACTGACTGATTTTACTTTTCTTTTCAGCGTGGCCTTAAAAAAATATGAAGAATATTCTTGTAATATGGAACAAAGCCAGAGTCTGCAAAAAAATAAAAAATAAAAATAAAACAGAAAAGGGGGAAGAACATGGCAACGCCACACAGTCAAACAAATGTGTCGAAAGAAAAAAAAGACCATCAGGGGCCATCTGCTGGATGCGGAGGCAGCGCATACCTTATCCTTAATACAGTCATTGCTCTACCTGAGGCAGCACACCCTACCCCACACCCCCACCCCTCTCACACACACACATGCACGCACACATAGGAGTGAAGAAGGCCAGATGCTCTTACCGGCAGCAATGAGAACCGAGGCCAACACAATAGGGATCATGTTGATTGATGCGTCTCTAAAGAGGCCACTCAACACTCACTCGCTTTTAAACATTCTTCCGCAGGCAACCCCCCCTTTGAGAAAGCATTAACACACACTATTGGTGTGTAGTGCCCCCCCGGGGATGAGTGTGAGCCAATGGCGAAGCTGACCACACAGGTGGATTCTCTGGAACATTTCTCATGACCTTCATTTGGAGCTGCACATCATGTCTACTTAGTAGGCAAAACTTGTACTAAATGCACTTAACTGGGAATGCTTGCTGCTTTTTTCCCTCAATATAATTGAAGTTACATCAATAATATCATATTTGTTCCCAAAATAGACTCATCATTTCTACTGTATGTTCCCTTTCGATGTCAATTCAGTGTAACCTGGATTTAACTGCTTGCATAAGAGCATGAGAAGCAAACATCTGGATGGCTGGCGAGCGAGCATGTTTGCTCTGAAACACAAAATGAAAATCCAACCAAGGAAGCATTAGAATAATAAATAACCAGATGGTGACATTGCTGCAGCTAATATTGACAGTCAGTATAAAAACAAACAAACGACAATTTATGATGAAGCATCATTACGACGCTATTGATGCTGGATTTTTTTTTTTCAAGTGATTATGTTGTGACTTGTTGCAAACATCCTGTCAGAGTGAGGCTTTGCTAATTTTTTTATACATTTATAACTGGCTCCTTGGATTGTTTTATAAAAAAGATTGTAAAAAAAAAGTTTTGAAATTCATTCTTGGTGGCATAATGTGGCTCAAACTGAAGACCTGTAGCATTCCCAACATTTTTGGACAAAAACTGAGGAATGCATAATGTGATGAGGAAAGGATGTGATGATGATTCATATTATTAAACAAAAGAAATAAAGTATCTATTCGGAACCATTCAATCAGTTCACCGCCTTATGTGGCAATTTATACTTAACATGAAAACAAAAGAATATGACTTGAAAATTGTTCCAAAGGAAAGTCTGACAGTTTCCAGTTTCATTTCTGAAGTTGTATTTTGTAAGTTGGACTCAAGCGACCCTTTTCATTTGGCCGCGTGGAGACAGATGAAGCATGACAACAAGAGAATAAGCCGAGATAGTCGGCAGCCCTCTGTGAATTCCGCCGCGGCCCAGATATGCAATTAATTGAAAGCTAATTAAAATTCTTGGTCAAATCTGTAAAACATTGTTGTGCTTATCGCTTCTCGCTGTCCGCAATACACGCGCCCGCCGTTGCCTTGTGATGATTAAACCTCTTGTACTCATTACATTGTTGGTGGGCAGATGCGCTGAGGTGTACCTGCAGCTCGGAACATATGATGGATCTAGCGCAGGCCGTCAGAAAGGCCCCATCTGGGCTTTTGTAGCAGCTTCGTCTCAGCCTGTTTTACCTGTCAGGAAGTACCGCTGAACTCTGGGTGACTCTCCGCGTTTATAGTTGCTCTCTATCTCTTTGTGGCAGTAAACATTGCCTTTCAGTGATAGTTCCTCATATGGAGCAAAGGGAGTGAGATTATGTCGAAATATCGTGAGGACCGGGGCCGGGGAGCATGACTTCAGCACATTGTGCATTTTATCAGCATGTACACAAATGAGACACTCAATCAGGTACAACTCCTCCAATAGAGATCCTGACGTTGACGTCACGGGTCCCAAAATGGCAACCATTTTGGCAGCAATGAAAACTCGTCTGCCACTTTTGAGTAAATGGCAAATGCCAAACAATGATTGACAGCTGTTGTGGACTAGCTGCCACAACGAGAAGAGGCAAAAAAAAAAAAAAAAAAAAAGTATCGAGCATGATCCAGGCTACCAAAAGAGGAACCAATACGCAGCCGATGCTGCACTTTGTACATGGTGGCTAAATCAGCAGATGCTAACTGCTAACATGCAAAATGTGAGAGAAATAATCTGTTTTGTTCATTTGTGCTGCTATGGTTTAATAGATATTACACAGTTGAATTTAATAACTGACCAACACCATCAAGAAGACTTTTTACGGCATAAATGCTAAGTTGCTAACGTACATAAATGCCAACTTCTATGACATTTTGAGCACATAAATAAATAGAAATAAATCCGGATTGCACAAACTTTTAAAGCCTTTGTATGATCAGATTTGCCAGCACTCACCGGCAACAGAGGAAAAAACACTCCTGACACTTCATCGGCAATCCAACAAGTCCACCTCGCGGCTCGCGCAAGTATATCGTGTCCTTCTCATCAAAGTGACCGTCTTGGGCAGAAAGTTGACGGATTAACGCTAGCTTTAGCCTTCCTCGCTGCTCTAGTCCATTAACGCCACGCCGCTACTCCTGCTGCAAGGGGGAATGTTCATAGAAAGTCACGTGACGTCAGGATCCTTATGCAGTTGTTTACCAAGTACCACTAACAAAAAGTCACACAACCAATCGCAGGAAAGTGGTGAGCCGTGACCTGACATGAGTTTTTTTTTTTGTTTTGCACTCACTCACACAAACACGGTCTCCCAGGCGGGGAAGCGAACCCACGCCAACCTGCATCGTAGGCAAGTGACGGTTCCACTCCGCCACCTGGAGCCCGACCAGACATGGGGTCGTTACCTGAGCCCTCAGGCACTGTGATGTCATTTCAGTTGACAGCAAGTGGCTCTACAAAGCAAAATGGCCGCCTCCTGAGATGGATAAAAACAAGTGATTTTTTTCTGCTTTATAATCATATTCCACAAACCCAATATTAATCTGTTTGACATGTTTAGACAAGTGGGGCGCATACAACATAATAAAATTATTTTATTTTTTTTACTTGATTTTCCAAGAGATATAAAAAAAAAAAATCACAGATGTAAAAAAAAAAAGAAAAAGAAAAAAAGTCATTTTTCAATTTTTTTTTTTTGCGTATTTTACTGTCAAATAATTTGCACATTCTACTTCAATCTCTCCTGGGAAAAGCTCATGAATTTAATTGTTGCTTTTGAAAAGAAATTCTACCACACAAGAATTGCCTAGTTGACAGCCTCTTTTTCCCGAATGGACTTTTGACAATTTTCCAAGTTCCAAGGAACTCTGTCAGTTTTCCCAGAAACAGTTGCACCAGGAGCCAACACCAAGTCATTCATTCCCAGTGGGGTCAGGCAGACAAACACCAATACAGTTCAGCGTTCTTTTGCCAACACTTCAACCTTGGCGGATCTCTGCTCTTAATTGAGTATAATTGTAATTCAACAATATCTTTATTGTTGTTGTTGTAGTTGACTTATGTGTAGAACTATGAGGTGTTCCTAACTCATTCACTGCCATTGACTATAGACGTCAAAAATTCATGTGAACTATTTCTATTAGTTTACTATTTCTATTAGTTTACTATTTCTATTAGTTTAACATTTTTTTCATTTCATTAATTTTTTTATGAAAACATAGAATTTTTTTTATTGTACATTTATAACAGATATGAAATTATCATGCGATTAATTACGATTAAACGCCCCTTATTGTTTTTTTTTTTTTTTTAATTAGGCCCGCCAGGCGATTACATTTTTTAATTGTAATTATCACATGACTTCACTAGTTAACTAACGATTAATCACAAATTTTATATCTGTTCTAAATTTACAACAATTTTTTTTCTAGATTTTCATACTCTTGTTAGCAAAAGTGGAAAAAAATGTTAAACTAATAGAAATAGGTTAAATAAATTTTTGACGTCTATAGCCGTCAATGGCAGTGAATGAGCTAATATTTTGCTCTAGGTTTACTAAGGAGTCAGACAATTTCTACACCTGTAAAAATAAAAATAAAAATAAAAGACAACTACCGGCTCCCTCTGTCACTGGCTGTGCATTGGTTCGCCTCTTCGCTTTTGTTATTTAATTGGAGCTCAACATTTGCTGCCATTTCAAGCCTTGAAAGTACACGCAGCACGGAAAAAAGTCGTTTAATTAAATCTTCAGAAGCGCCTCGTGCCCCGACCGGCCTTCCTGCAGGTCTTGTTCCGACTCGCCACGTTTCCACTCCCCTCATGCACGTCAAGAGGGAGAAGGGGAAGCACGGCTGCACGCAGGCTGTCTGTTATGGCGAGTTAATATTTATTTGGATTCCGAGTATGGCTCACGCACCGGGACATTTAATATGAATGAACCTCACTGTGCTTTGTTTGTTTGTTTTATTCCACTAAGAAAAATCTAACAAAAATGGCTTTCTTACCACTGTGTTTCATAACAGTATAAAAGGACACAAGATGAGATATATACTCATGTATAGATTAGATAAAAGCAAGAGAAACATGTCTATGTGTAATAGATACAGTAGAACCTCAGGACAGTCAGACTCATTAAGATTTGGTCTATGTTTCGTATTTTTGAAAAAAAAAAAGTAAACACGTCGATGTATTTGACCAGTACAAAAAACAAGCAAACGCTGCAAAAACCAATATGCCTTCATTCTGTATTCTGACGTGAGAGCTGCAGGCAAGATCCACGCACACACAAATATGCGATGCGCAACTCACAACATGATCTTTGACTGATCTGCAGCTGAGGTCGTTTGTCACACAAAGAATGTAAAGTGTGTGAAGGGGTGCCAATTTCAGCTCCATTCCTACAATCACTTGCTACAATAATCAGTTATATACAGTATAGTTTAAATTATATTTTTAAGATTCTGAAGCAATGAAGTGTCAGGTGGAACTTGACATTCTATACATAATTAAAAAATCATTCATAATGTATTATGTCATACAAGAGAAACAGTAGGAAGAGACTTGAGACATTTTTACGAGCAGTTGTTCGATAGCGTGACTGATGTACCTTTTTTTTTTTTTTATGTCCACCTCTTGAACTCGGCACGGATTCAAGAGTCCAAAGGCTCTCCTCTTCACACTGACTGTAATAAAAGAGCAGTGTTAAGTCTCATTTGATTTGCACAGCAACAGGCCAAGCATGTCCGGGACTACAGAGCCGCAGCCCAGTGAGTAGTCGCCTCGTATATCAGCAAGTCGGAATTGGCAATTTATGAATGAAAGGCACTTTTCTCGGGGCACATTTAATTCATTTATAGCTTCATTTTGACAAAAAGGGGAAAAGGCATCAAGGTATTTGGTTGGCATTTAGGATCAATTGGAATAATAATAGCACTGGTCATAGGGTACGCTTTGAATTTTAGAAACATGCACACATAACAAAAAAACAGGAAGAACATTTGCTTTAAAGAGCACTGAATCACAATTTAAACAGTCTTCACGAGAGGAAATGTTGCTTTTTATTGTTAAAGTAGTCACTTGAATGTTTCTGTAAACTTACTTGTATGCTTTAACTCATTCACTGCCATTGACGGCTATAGACGTTAAAAATCATTTGAACTGGAAATGTTAACTGGAAAAATAAACAAACTCTGAATATCGATCAATGGTCTAACCTCCTCATAAATCACATTTTAATGGAAAAAATATCTGCCTCAAATAAAAACCAAATATCAAAATTTATAGAAACATGGTCTACGTATATAGAATTTTTTAACCTAATTCCGGTTACTTAATTCTGTCTGTTAGCGAGAGCCACTACATCGTGATAACTTACATTGATGTTTCTGCATCTGGCAATTTATTATTATATTATATTATTAGTATGGGATTTTTTTTTAATGGGCTTTAGGTGAACTGATGAATACACACACGCTCGCACGCACGCACGCACACACACACACACACACACACGCACATACACATACTCACCCACATACAAAAAAAAGGGTACATATATATATATATATATATATATATATATATATATATATATATGTGTATATGTGTATATATATATGTATATGTATTTTAAAAAACAACAAAAAAAAAAAAACATTTATTAATTTTTTTTTAATTGATTTGTTGGATTTAAAAAAAAAAAAAAAAAAAGGAGAGCAATGATGATGTCAAATCGAATGAACAATACTGAGCTCTCCTGTAAGAAAAAAAAATAATAATCATTTGAACTATTTCTATTAGTTTAACATTTTTTTCCACTTTTGTTAACAAGAGTATGAAAACCTGGGAAAAAATATAAACAGATATAAAATGTGTAATTAATCGTGAGTTAACTATTGAAGTCATGCAATTAATTACAATTAAAAAATTTAATCGCCTGACGCGATTAAAAAAAAGAGAGACAAGATTATTAAA
Organism: Vanacampus margaritifer; assembly: GCF_051991255.1. Taxonomy (NCBI): domain Eukaryota; kingdom Metazoa; phylum Chordata; class Actinopteri; order Syngnathiformes; family Syngnathidae; genus Vanacampus; species Vanacampus margaritifer. The sequence continues at coordinate 5,730,549 of NC_135434.1, forward strand.
AATTAGGGGCGACAGGCGATTACATTTTTTAAACGTAATTAATCGCATGACTTCACTAGTTAACTCACGATTAATCACACATTTAATATCTGTTCTAAATGTACAATAAAAAAATCTAGGTTTTCATACTCTTGTTAACAAAAGTGGAAACAAATGTTAAACTAATAGAAATAGTTCAAATGAAATTTTGACGTCTATAGCCGTCAATGGCAGTGAATGAGTTAAAGCAACAGCTTCAACTTTGATGGAACCAGTGCACATTTTAAATTAGAAAAATCAAACAAAAAGTATAAACACTAGATGAATAAAGTCTGCACACCCCTCTACATATGCTACATGTTAGTGAGATAAAAACATGACAACAAAACTTTCTCACCATAAGGAAGACACGTATAAGGAATTTTAATTTTGCTGTCTGTTTTGCCTCCCAGTTTTCTTCTCTTTTCATCAATTTTGTAGGGACATTCAGTTTGTAGCAATGTCACCGACTTTGTGCCATATTTTCTCCACTGGATGGTGACTGTCAGCAACAATTTTTCATCATGTTACATGTGATGCCTTGGGGGGAAGAAAAGTTTTGACCCTTCTCTGGAATGACACCTTTGAACAATGACATCCCTCTGATGCTGTGAAAGCTCTTTGTGGACCAGGGCCTGCACTGTAAGATGATTACATAAATGTCAAGACATGCCTCCTGGAAAATTGAATTTTATTTTTGGTTAATCAGAAGCACTTTCAATGGTGGCAAGTGTGCGCTGACTTCCATTTAACATGAGTTTGAATGTGATTAGATCATTTTGAACATAGCCACATCCCGAGTTATAAGAGGGTGTGCACACTTGTGCAACCAAAATTGTCTCAGTAGTTTATTTTAACGTTCGCCATTCAAATACATTTCTTTCTTTTTTTGTCAATTGAGTTACACAGGTTTGAATTCATGATTTAAAAAAAGTTCAGAATTTTTTTTTAATTTCACAAAAATGTGACATTTGAATAGGGGTGTGCAGACTTTTTAAAGTCTCTGCATACTGAAATAATGATCATCCCATCCCAATTTAATCACAAATTTACGAAATCTATTGTTACGATGAAAAAAATGGTAGCAGGTATGACCATTTATGGTAATTGTTTCACCTGTCACTAGATTTAGCTGGCATAGATAAAAAAAATAAATAAAAAAAAATTAAATATATATTTTTTGTAGGCACTAAACTGTTTTCATACCAATTAGATGAAACTGAATAATTTCCGAAAGAACACGATGACCTCTCGTAACACAGTGGTTGGGTAATTATTTTAAAGGGTTATGCACGTACATATATGACTGGAGGCACATACATGACATTGGCATTTTTACAGGCGATAAACGAGGCGAGGCGTAATCATCTTATGTGCAGTTGGTGCAAAAACATAAACAATAAATTAAATACATAAAAAGTAAGGAAACAATGGACTATAAAATGCAAAGTATAAGACTGTTTATTTTAAAGTGTTTATTTAGTTAACATAACGTACATCTTTGTGGAACTCATTGTTGAGACAGTTCCATATAACGAAAGGCTGGGGGAATTTTGATCAGGCAAAGACTTCTGCTACCTCAACGTCCTCAATGCTTGCTGCAGTAATTGCAATTTAACCCCACCTTGTTGACATTGTACGAGTGTGTTATAGCCTGCAGCACTTATCTCGCCATTGCATATGCTTTTGTTTTAATTGTCTGTGTTATTTGCATCTCAGGAACAAACTTAATTTTATTCCCTTTATTCCAATGCTAAGCATCGTCAGAAAGGTGAGCTCAGCACGCATCGTCACACTATTGAGCCACAACAATGATTTGCTTCATGCTTATCATGTGCATCTGAAGAAGTGTAGGGGTTTGTGTGTGTGTGTGTGTGTGTGTGTGGTGACAGCAGGCAATGAATAGGAATTGCTTATTGGTTGGCAGATAAGGCAGCAGATAGAGCAGGTGTCATTCACCGTGCATTACATAATCTCACAAAGCACACAATAGATAATGTTTCCCTCATCTGTGCACTTTTTTCTTTTAGTGGACAGTCCAATTAGAGTGTTGACAGCTAAACCCCTTCAGACCCACATTTTTCTGTTGGGCAAAATTATTATTATTATTATATTTTTTTTGTTCCCGATTTTGACTCTTTTGCCACATAAGAACAATATAGATTTTTTTTTTTTGGGAGGGGAAGTGGGGTTGTCACATGTTTTTATTTGTTATAGTAGACGCCAGGAAAATCTGGCTGTAACGTGTTGTAAACATACCAATCTTATATGCAACATTTTTAACATGAACATAGTAGTAGTGATAGTTAAGATCCAATCATGAACCAGAAGTGTTGACATCATCCAAATTATGCATTTTATTGGTTTAGACAAATATTTCATGTCCACTGGGACCATCTATGGGTCTGAAGAGGTTTTAATAAACAGTCACTGGCGAATTTTATTTGTATTATATTATCATTTATACAAATTCCACAAGTGCCAGCATGCTACCGCAATTGACACACAGATATTATATTTATTTTGGATTGCAATTATTATTATTATTATTATTATTAGTAGTAGTAGTACATTAGCATTACTATTGTTACATTTTAGTATGTATTATATTTTATTGTTAGAATTTAATTTATAATTCCATGTCATTATGATCCTTTTATAAATAATAATACATTTGCTCAATAATAATAACTTTTATTACAGATTCAATGGTCCAGATGAGAGCAAAAACAATACATAAAAAAAATAATACATAATAAAAAACACATAAAATAATCATAAACAACATATTTATAAATAAAGTATAAAGTAAAAACCAAAAAAAAAAAAACTATGAACATATAACTGGTTTTCTTTTCTTACCTAAGAAAAAAAGGGGCGGCGTCTGGCAACCCGTCAGGCTTCCATTCTGTCTCCCTCTGTTGGTCATTTATTTATTTATGTCTCTTGTTAAGTGTTAATTTCCTTTCCTGTACTCGCGATATGTGCGTGCAATGACAATAAATGTGACTCCGCTCCATTCCCTTCCATCATGAATATCATTATCGTGACTATGTTTCCTATTTCCCTCCAGTGTCCAGCAGGCAGAGATGCCCCCAGGCCAAAGGTTTGGAGGGTGTGGCCCCTCTGGTGAGCTCTGTGGAGGAAAGCCCTGATCCCATTCCCACCAACATCAAGGGAACTGTCCCAGCGTGGATCAATGGGAGCTTCCTGAGGAACGGTCCAGGGAAGTTTGAATTTGGCCAAGACAGGTACAGCACATTACACGACTGTAATGTGCTCATAAAAACAAGTAATGAGTCATCCAAGTTAACTTGACAAGGCAGCACATTTGTCTTGAGTCTCATAAGATTGTGCAGATGTCAACCTTTCTCCGCCCCCCACCCCAGATACACCCACTGGTTTGACGGCATGGCCATGATGCACAGATTTCACATCAGTGAGGGCAAAGTGACGTACAGCAGCCGCTTCCTGAGAAGTGACTCGTATGTACGCAACTCGGAGAAGAACCGCATCGTGGTGTCAGAATTCGGAACGCTGGCCATGCCTGATCCCTGCAAGAACATCTTTGCACGATTCTTCTCACGTTTTCAGACGCCAAGTATGTGCAATTCGAATGCTGAATATCAACCCACTACAGTGGAGGTGCCTTTACTGAATCTTAATGTATCCCCGCCATCACTGAATGCATTATTATTAAAACTGTATAGCATGGGAGAAGAAGCACAAGTGAAGTAAAACAGATAAAACACAGATCCTTTTTTGAGTTTATATCCATTGCATTTGCAGCCTTAACAAAAGGTGCAGCCGGTACATCATAATGTGCTTGATTGAAATTATAGCAGCAACACAAATCACAAAATTATAGCTTTATCAGGTTTTGTTTTCTATTTATATGAACAAACCCTGGTATTTAAAACTCTTTGTCATGTATATACAACTGCATTGTGCATTAAAATGCCTAATTTAATACAAATATATATTGCAGTTACATTTATTATTATTATTTATCATTATTTATTATTAATATTTATATTTTTATATATATTTATTTTATTTATTATATTATTTGTATTTATTATAATATCTATTATATGTCGTATTTATTTATTTATACATTATTATTATTATTACAACAAAGAAGCACCATTGATTTCATTAGGCTACAATCCCCAGTTCAGTCCTTAACCTTGACCTAACAAAATTAAATCACCTGATCAGGGGATTTTAACCTACCGCTGCCAAGCATTGCATAACGATCTAAATCATCTTTGTAATCCATAACATCCTTGGCAGGGCAATATTTTAAAACCTATGCCTGGACATTGTTGACGTTGCTCTAAAACTGCGCTCAGAATATTAGTTTGTTTAAAAGAAGGGAGTAAAGCATCAGAGAGGCCAATTTGTATTGTTTGTCCAGTATTATTATTAAGTTTTTTGGTTTGGAGGGCTTCGACCTTCCGTCTCCTACTTCGGAAGTAAAATGCATGGTCTGTAGGGTTTAAGTTTATAGATCAGCGAAGTCGTCTTTCACTTTTGAATATGCTGCAGTTATTTGAACACAGCTGTACGTAACAGTCATTTTTCTGTTGTGAACAGAAGCCACAGATAACGCAAGTGTTAATTTTGTCAAGTATAAGGGAGACTTTTACGTCAGCACAGAAACCAACTACATGAGGAGAATTGATCCTCAAACTCTGGACACCAAAGAAAAGGTAGCGAGACAAAACAGTCTCCGTCTTCATGTTCTTCTGGCGGTTGCATCAAATAAATTTGCGCGAAGATGACTGTTACTTGCCAATTTCAGGTGGACTGGAGCCAGTACGTTGCTATCAATGCAGCCACAGCCCACCCGCATTATGACCGCCAAGGGGCCACATACAATATGGGCAACTCTTACGGGAAAGGAGGTAACACACCCCCGCACAAGTCACACTACACCAAAAACTCGCCGCACGCCAAGTGACTCAGCCTAACGTGACTCAAGTGGAACATTGCGGAAAAAAATCACAGTTCTGAGGCTCTACTTACAGAATATTTTAGTGCCATTTTATTTTTTTATTGAACCACAAAAACATGGCGAGATTGTCAAAGAAGCAGACTGAGAGGAAACTGTCGATAATAAAAGAGAGCGAGTAGACATTTTTGACAGGCTGTTGGCAATAGTTGTACCGAAAATCTGACTTTGATACGAAACGTGGATAAATGACCTCGATACCGGTGCTGAAACGATACCTGAATCATAATTCGACTTCCGGTTCCAAAGATTCGATGGATTCCAAATTCCACTGCCCCGTGTAGCAATGTGGAAATGTAAATTTGATCCCAGGAGATCCAAGTTGCCATTTTGGATTCCAAGTTTTGAATTCCATTTTATGGAGCTCCGGCCAGTGGGGTCTCCGTCGGACTCCCGTATCCGCCCAATATGAGGGACTATTTTCAGGTGAAAAGTCCTGACCCTTGCTGGGGGGCCTGCAGGTCAAATTATTTCCTTCCCGGGATTTGGGGCCTTTAATATAACTGAACCGTTTTAAACACTACTGAGCATTAGCTAGAGATGTATTAATAAGATACGTCTGAGAGAGAACATGCAAACTCCGAACAGGAAGGCTTGAGATAAGATTCAAACCCAGAACTGTGAGGCAAACGTGCTCAGCACTAGTACACCATGTTGCCCCATTATATAAAAAAAACATTATTAAAAGAATATCTCACTGACAGTTTCAACCAAAACTGAGCATCATTATTTTTTAATGGTTCATTTGTGCTGAATCTCATTATAGTGTGCAGATACACCAAATTAAGTGGCTGGTGAGTGCATGTCTTACTTTCCTTTGTGTATTGACTGTATTTAATAAGAATATTAATTATTCATATTATTACTTATTCATGTGTTGATGTTCGCTTGTATTAACTCCAATTCCATGTTCTAAATTCCCCACCTTCTCTATTTCTATAAACTGGATTATTACACCTACAGTATGTGACTTATGCACACGTACACGTTGATGTGTTTGTGTTCCTCCCCAGGTTTCTTCTACAACATCATCCGCGTGCCCCCACCCGAGGAGACGGGGGCGAGCGAGGAAGGCGCAGACCTACACGGAGCCAAAGTGATCTGCTCCATCCGAGCGAGCGAACCCAGAAAACCCTCCTACTATCACAGCTTCGGTGAGATGCAGCACGTCGCCAAAGGGATCAGCAGAATGAATGCATTCTTTAAGGAAGAGCTTTTGGCGCCTGCCTGCTTTGACAGGCTTCAACCTACACTTGACTTTTTTCCCCCTTCCACACTCTTATTAATTACTCATTCAAATTCTAGTCTCACCCTGCTTTCCTTTGTCAATCACAGTGCTTTTGTATCGTGTTCAGTTCTCAGCAGCTGTGCGTGTTTGATTGTCTCTATTCCTTCCAATGCAATATAATAGTATCCTGCACCTTTAGATTTCCGGAATTCACCACATTGATTGAATATTACTAAAAAACAAAAGGAGTTTGTTTTAGTTAAAGCAAAAAAAAAGAAAAAAGAAAATGTGTGTGTGACATGTCACATGACCCGATAGGCCTCCTTCAATGCTTCAAGCTTCTGCGTTTACGTCTGTAAATACACAATACAATTGTGCGCAGACCTCCATGCTATTCCTGGATGGCACAAGACATTTTTTTTTTTTTTTGCCAAGAGTGTGAAGCATTGCAAAGTGGTTCAAGGCGCCCACTTGCATCCTTCGCTAGATTAGCGGCAGGAGCAGAGGATCTGTTTATTCCCACATTCATGTGTTTATATACAAGCACATATTTTAGTCTCCAAATTCCCTTGATTGTGTCACATAAAATTGCTTTGTATTGTTTAGCCAAAGAAGACCTCATTTGGGTTACTTTAGGACAAAAATACTGTATATTGTTTTGATTTTAAAGTCGGTAACAAATACATACGCACTTACATGAAGACGGTCACGCCACAGTAAGCAGCAGTAATATTAGTCATTCTTCACAGAGGATAAAGAATACGTTATTACTATAATTTTGAGTTCATTTAAAGTTCCTTTAACACCACAATTTTTTTTTAACGAGCGATTAATGACCACCCCTTACTTGGAACGCCTGTACTGTGGGAATTCCAGTTGCAACGCAGCAAGACATATCCACGTAAAAATTTGGCAGTAATAAATTTAATAATAATGCATATATTTGTGGAGACTGGGGTCAAATTGTATTCTACAATTTAAAAAATGTGCAGAATTTCACAAGTTACTTTGTGTTAAAGATTAGTTAGCGCTTAATATAATAATAAGAAAAATGCCCTGAGCTGTCACCAATGTCTTACAAACACAATTATGCCATCCAGTGGCAGAAAAATTACCTCATCACAAATCAATATTGCAAATGTTTTTTTTTACAGTACAATACATCTTTTCAATTTTAACTCAAATTTATTAATTATTATGAAATTTCCATTTCAATGACTAAAAGATGCAACCATATTTCTATTAATTTAAAATGTTTTCCACTTTTACGTTAACAAGAGCATGAAAACTCATTTCATTGTACATTTAGAGCAGATATAAAATTATCGATTAATCGTGACTTAACTATTGTGCGATTAATTCAATTAAAATTTGTAATCACCTGACACCCCTAATTATTACTGAGTATTGTTTTGTTTCATGATTTACATCGCTACACTGTTTATGTTCAAATATTGTTTGACGTCATGAATGACAGTGGTTCGGAGTCTAACGTTTTGCCTGGCTTCAGGGAGGTTTGACTTTAGACATTCCACTATAGGCTACATAAAAACGTATACGTACTTCGCTCTGTTTATGCCTCCTACAGTCATGTCGGAGAACTACATCGTGTTTGTGGAGCAGCCCATCAAGTTGGATCTGCTCAAGTTTATGCTGTACCGCATCCAGGGAAAGAGTTTTCACAAAGTCATGACCTGGGAGCCGCGCTATGACACCATCTTCCACCTGGTCAACCGGCACACTGGCAAAGTGAGTCAAAGGTCACACTCGCTTGGCTCCACACACGCAGCAAACACTATAGGCATTTAAGTACTATTGAAACACTTGACCAGGGTAGAGGTTAGCATTAAGGGGTTAGGTTTAGGGATTTGAGTTAAGGGATAGGGGTTTAGGATTGATTATTAGAGTACGGTTTGGGATAAGAATAGAGTGAAAAGTTAAACAAAACTAAACTGTCTTTTTAAGATAAATAGTTCAGATTTAGGAAGAAGGAGTTGAGCCCTAGCCCTGATTTATTAATAATTGATTTAGAACTTCTATACATACTGTCAGACTGTAAAGTCTATGTTAGGGGTCACCAGTATGCTGCCAGTAGCCACCAGGCTGCCACAAAGTTCCATATTAGTAACCCACTGGCCTGTTGTTAAAAAAAAGAAGAAGCCCAGTTAGCCAGTATTAGTGGCTAGTGAAAAAACAATTGCAACAAGTTCTAGAAATAAAATGTTGCATCTTGATATGGATGTTCCCTACCATGTGTTATTTCAGAAGTATGTATCAAACTAGTAGCCCTTCACACAAATCACGCCCAGGAAGTAGCCCTCAGTTTCAAAAAAGGTCGTTGACCCCTGGTCTATATGGTGATGATGCGTAACATCTACAAAACATGTACACAATTATGGGGGACCAAAACTGCCAAAATTCAAACTAAATAAATGAATAAAAGTGAAAATAAAAATTGATATAAAAAATACAATTAAAAAATGTAATAAATATAAATGGAAATAAAAACAAAAATATATGTATCCATAAATAAATAAATAAATAAAAGTAAAAAATTAATACAAAAATAAAAAACGAATGTTTAAATAAATCAAAAAATAAATATATAAATGGAATTAAATATCAATCAATAAATAAAAACACTGCTCTCACATTTATTTCTTTAATGCTGCAGACGCTCTGCCAGGACGAAATGTTATTCAAATTAGGGGGCGGTCCTAAGCGTGTCTTGGGTTGGATTCCGCCGTTGCAAACTATCTTTCATCGGTCGAGTGAGCGGTTCGGTGAACAAGGAAGTCTCGCCGGCTCGCATTGGAGAGCTCCAGCAATGGACGACTATCTTGTCCACTGTCACCACAACTTGCCACTTGAGTTGCTCGACAACAAGTCGGAAATTTATTTATTTTGAATTTTGGCAGTTTTGGTCCTCCATACAAAATGGCCTCTGTAACTGAAGTCCATAGTTGGGCATTTCGGTTTACTTGTATGCTATATGAAATGAAATGACCTGTGTGTGATGTGACACCTGTCGACAGGAGAGTGACGTGAAGTACCGCGCAGCTCCCATGTTTGCGCTGCATCAAATCAACGCCTTTGAAGACAACGGCCTGCTTGTTATGGACATGTGCTGCGGGGATGACGGCGAGGTCATCGGAGACTTTACCCTAGAGAACCTCCGCAGAGGTCCGGGAGAAGAGATGGACAAGGTGAGTTTGTGTTTGACTGTGTGGAACATCTTCATTTTTAATTCACTCATGCATGTTTCCAACAGATAGATAGGGTAGAACTGTACTGCATCATCCATACATTTGAAATAAATTAATAATAATTCACTTTCGATCACTTAAATAAAAAACGGAACTACATGACAATATACTGCTAGTCCTACTACTAACAAAAATATTTGTTGCGATGCATATTTTGCTGTGATAAACTCACATGTGCTTCACTCCTTTGTGTTTTTTGTTTTGTCAGTTTTACAACTCACTGTGCAGAAACCTGCCAAGGAGATACGTCCTGCCGTTAAATGTGGACAAATCAACCCCCCTGGACGAGAACCTCGTGACCTTGCCTAACTATAAAGCCACGGCCAAAATGACCAAACCTGGAGAGGTACCGTACATCACTAAATAATGATGTAATTAACCCTATTGCACTTCACTTTACATTTAAGGGTGAAGTCGAAATTGTAATCAATAAAGTCAATTATTACATCCTGTGAGTAATTACATACCTTGATGAGGATGAGCTCTTGAGCGGGTAGAAATATGAGGAATGACATCGAATTTGAATTAAAAAACTATAAAATGTATTTAAATATCATTCAAAAATAAGGATGGGAATGTGACATTATTAAAGATGCTTTGGTTGATTGACAGGCGAATGTAAAATTGGAATGGATGCGAGTGAACGTTTGACCTTGTCTAGGTTTACATGAGCCACGAGGAACTTCACGATGACGAACTGCTGCAATACGGTGGCCTCGAGTTCCCTCAGATCAACTATGAGCGCTACAACGGACGACCTTACCGCTACTTCTACTCGTGTGGCTTTGGACATGTCTTCAGTGACTCCCTGCTCAAGATGGACGTACACACCAAGGAGCTTAAGGTCTTAAATGATCACAGACTGCTCATAAAACGTTGATGTCAGAACATACCAGAACTTAAAACACACTCCAAAAGTTTTCATATTTTTCATATTTATTCTTCTCAAGACTTCATTTTAGCAAGCATAAAGAGATCTAACTAGTAGAAAGTGAAGAATGTTTAGAGCTGTGACCTATTTTGATTTATTTTTGCTCCTATAGCTATTAGCTTGATTTGACTCTCAACAGGAGGTATTAACTGCAGTTTTATGAAACCTGGCTTTGATTAGAATCTCCTTTGATTGGTGTCCTACATTGGAGTCCATCTGTTTATGCTGTTCAGGGCGCACTGATCAAAGATGTGGACTGCTACCGCCCAAAAACAGAAGAGGATGAAGAATGTTTACTCCTATGTTAGCTTCTTGCAATAGCTAGCTAGCTAGCTAGCTGCCATACGCTAACGTGCCATGCATGTTATAGCAGCTCACCTTATTGATTTTAGCCACAAATGAACATCTCTGTCACACCTGTGATGTTGTTGTCGACAACTTCCACTAGCAATTCAATTTTTGAATATCAACCTCTGTTAAATTTTTTTGTGACAGAACAGTTTAGCCAGCATCGGTGTGTGGTGGGCCTCAGGTTAGGTTATTTGAGTATTTTAAATTGGGTGTGAGTCCAGGATATATAAAGTCCGGTAAAAGGTAAATGGTAAGGGTAAATGGGAAAGTTTGTCTTGAGTGGGACCAGCGTAACACAGTATTGTTTATTTACATCAAAGTTGGACTGGAAAGCAGTTGACCGTGAGCATGTTTTTGATGCAGAGAGCATTTTAATGCCATATTTCCTGTTTAGGTGTGGCGGTATCCCGGCTTGTTCCCGTCTGAGCCTGTCTTTGTTGCTTCGCCCGAGGCAACAGAGGAAGATGATGGAGTTGTATTGTCAGTCATTATCACACCACGAGAAGTGAGTTCAGATCTGCAGAAATAATGTAAACTGTGATGTTTCCCCCCCCAAGCCTCATTGTTTAATTAATACAGAGTCTTGCTATCGGACTATCCATGACACCAGATTGTTGATTATGGTGCCTTGACTTAAGAGTTTAATTCTTTCCATGATCAAATTGTAACCCAAAATATTGCAAATCAGTCCCCATTGAAATGGATGGAAATGGGTGCCTTGGCTAACAGGAAGCAAGAAAGGAAGAAAATCGGCTGAGCACTCATAACTCGAAGCATCACTTCACTTTTACATTTCCTTTACTGACTATTGCGGAGCAAACACTAATGTGTTCCGGTTTTGTTTCCAGGACAAAAGTACGTTCCTTCTCGTTCTGGATGCTAAGACCTTCACTGAACTGGGCAGAGCAGAGGTCCCAATCAATATCCCATATGGGACCCACGGCGTCTTCAACCACATGGCCTAGAAGTTCCACTGGTATGGGACCCATCAACCAGGCCACAGAAACACTTGCCCGTAATATTAATAAACTGTTAAACAGAGCAAGAGAAGAAATTAGCACTCAAATGATGTGACTGGGATAAGTGCAGTCTATATGTGCATGTGGAAGAAGGTTGCCACAATAATTATAACAATGTCAGTCTTTGGAAACAAACATGTCTCAAAGTGCATTTAACTAGATTTGAAGGACAAATCCTTTTCTGAATCACGTCAACAAATGCCAACAGAAGACAATAAAATGAAATCTATTTCCCTCTTTTCTGTTTAAATCTGAAGTGTTTTGGCATCGTGGCTGGCGCTACTTGAAACACGACACTTGCAGCGCGAGCGGAGCGTGTACTTAGGAGACATCAAAATGCATCAGAGCAAATTCAATTTCTGTCAAAGTAATGTGATAGAAATGGACAGCGTGGAGAAATGGCTGGAAAACAAAATGGATCCGACTGGTCGATAGCCTCCCGAGAGTCTGCCGGAGGTCGCCTCGCAAATTTGGGGCTGTTGAAATGAGCAAAACAACGTTGACATTCACTTAAACGCCGACATGTCAGACCTGATGTGGGAACGAGAGCACTTTGATGTCCGAATAACAACAACAAAAACAACCGTAATAGGGAATGTCCAAGGCTAGTTGTAGCGTGGACTGAATATGAAGTAGCTTGTGGCAGTGCCTGTCACTCCACCTTCCTCACCATTGACTCCATTGGCTGTTTTCGCCCTCATATTGATTTCGGCCGACTAGTTTCACCTGACTTCAGGCTCTGCAACTCACACAGGCAACAAAGACTCTCTTTAAATGTTGCATGACTCACTCGTTCGTCTGCAGCCTACTGACAAATGTGGCAACTGGAATTGCTTTGTCTTATCATTCAAAAAATCATTTTCCACTCCACGCCGTTGCTGTGAGTCACAAAGGACCCATTTAGCCAGAGCCAGAATGCAAATGGTCACATCTCATCCATGCAATATTAACGTCACTTGTGACTCTCCAAGAACCCCAAAGTGGCTGACATCCCTTTTGTTCATTACAACTTTATTTCTTTCAATTTCTGCAAGTGTTCTCATTTTAAAAATGATCACTTCTAGAACATTCCAAGGAAATCACAATGTCCCATCACTGGTGAGTTATTTTTTAGAACAAGGCTACTCGTGGTCTTTGACGAGCAACATGTCGCTGACCCCTGACGGAGAACCTCTCGACAATAAGGCAGACGTGTTTCCCAAATTTTACTGCAAATTCCCATTTGCAAAATAAATAAATAAATAAAACCCTAAATCGAGGGCTGAGATTCTGGGTACTGGGGGCTTAATAAGAAACAAAAAAAATTCGCATTAGTTAGATATTTAGCAGTACTTACGACTCTGAGTTGAAAAAGAATACATAGAAAAGTACATTTAACGACATTTAACAAGCTGTTAAAAAGCAAAATAAAGACAAAACATATAAAGTAGCTTACTAAAATTACTAAAAGAGCCAGAACAAGATTTTAAAAATATTTTTGAAAAGACCTTAATCCAGAGGTGGGCAATCTCGGTCCTCGAGGGCCGGAGTCCTGCAGGTTTTGGAGGTTTCTCACTTCCAACACAAGCTGATTCCAATCAACAGGATCGTTATCAGGCTTATGCAGAGCTTGCTGATGAGTTGATTATATATCAGCTGTGTTGGAGAAGGGCAACACGCAAAACCTGCAGGACTCCGGCCCTCGATGCCCACCTCTGCCTTAATCAGATGTATGGGAAAACAGTACAGTTGTTAACCTGGATTTTAAAGCATCTACACTTTATTGGTATGTTTGGAATCTTCAATATTCATTCATAGTATTATCTCTGATAATAAAAGGATATCAGTGGGGGGGGACTGTATTATACCCAAAAACAAGGGTAAAAAAAATAAGTTTTTAAACCAAGGGTGATTTGGGGTCGGCCGTATTATACGCGGGATTGTACGGTACCGCCGTGCAGTTATTTATTGGGCTATTTTGGGTTTGCAGACTACTAAGTGCTGTTGTAGTCTTTTCATGCGGTGAACTCAAAGATGTTTTCTATGTACAGGCCTGCTTGTCTCAATTATTGTTCACAAATCTGTCCAAATCTGTTAGCGAGCACTTCTTTGCTATGATAAACTGTGTCTTGGACTTCCCATAATAAAAGGCTACACTAAACTTAATACTGTAAAATAAAATAAGAAGTCTGGGTTTATCTGTCAGTGTCTAATGAGACCACCATTTGACAAAAACACACACAGACATAAAAAACATTTCTGTAATGAAATAATTTGAATGATACATATCATCATAAAAAGGCTTTTGAAACGTGTTTTTCTCTGAATTTGTTCAAATTAGTGCAGATTATTTGACCTCGCTCTGCTCTCAACTGAATGCTATCCTCCTCCATGACTGTGTCCGTTATACGTCTCATCTTCATTCACTTTTTATTCATAACCCAGGAAGGTCTGAGCGGCGGCATATTGTTGCAATTAATGTAAGGCCACATCTAATATAGTGGGAATTAACAACAGTCTGCTGCCGACCGCGACTGTGTCTCCTAATAAGCATGCTGCACGAGTCTCCCAAGATACGCATTAATTAGCTCATAATTCCTAATCTAATCAGTCATGCTTAACCTCTCCCTGACAGTCTGTCTCTCTGTGTGTGTGTGCGCACGCGTAACGTTCAGTTTATTAGTGCACTGCCATGTGCGTGACAGGCACATCCAACCGACCTTTGACCTCGGTTAACCCCAAGTTTAATTTTACTTAAGCAAAGCAAAACCTTATCTAGTGAGCCGTGCGCACATTTTATTTGAACGATGGGCAAAGAGAATCAATGGTCAATTGAATGTGTTCTTGATAAGTTCTGGATGTTTTTTTTCTCGGGGAATTATAAATAGACACAAAAAAAATGTTGGGTTGTTTTACTAACTCATTTGCTGGGTAGCTGTGGATTGTGCGCAGATTGGATTGGCACATCATTTTGTCCCCCCCCCCCCCCTTTTTTTTCCCCCTGGATTTCCATCATTTTGTTCCCTAACGCAGAGCTGGGTTAGCTATTACACCCAATTTGGGTTACTTTTGACCCAGCAGTGTGAAAAGTGTCAACTCTTGCCCCTCATGTGCACGCCGCAAACCAAATCAACACACATGAGGTGACTATATTTGCATGCCAGCTCGTCTCTCCTGATTTGAAGCCGACACTCATCTCATCTGACCCGCAAGAAGGTCTCAACTGTTGTCGCCGTCATTATTTCCCCCGCAAAGGCATCATGATATGTTCCATATTCAGCACATTAGGCACACTTGTCAGAGGCACGGCGAGCGGGCGTCCTCTTGACGCTGATGTGCTCTTTATTCCCGCACACACACGCTGTATTTATCTTCACCGTCTTCAGCATCCGCTGACGTGCTGATTAGATGCGATTGTGTGTGTGCTTATTCTTACAATAGGGTGATTCCTCCCCCCCCCCCCCCCCCCGCCCACCACAAAAGAATATATGAGCACGGAGGCATGCATGCAGAGTGATGTGTGAGTGCCTCTCTGTGCTGTCCATGTAAAGAGACGCACATGCATGCTTTATGAAGCCATATATTTATCAGCCACAATATTAGGTACACTAGCTCATAATGCAAGAGCTGTATCAAAAGTCTACCTTTGATCCATGCTTTATTTAAATCAGCACCTTTTAACCTTTTTTATGTTCTTGAATATGTCATAAAAATATATCGTCAACCTCTTAAAATAATTGCCTAAAAGTCATTTTTGGGCAAAAATTATTTTTTTTTCTTAAATCATCTCATGATGCAAATGGTTAATTTTTTTGTGTTTCCTGAAAAATCTGAAAAAGGGACTTATTTTAAGAAAGCGGCGATATGCACCATCCATTGACGCATTCAATTAAGAAGGTCAAACAGCAAAAGAAAAAATCCTTGATTTGTCCCAGCAATTCATGAAACATTTTGCTCTTAACTGTACAATGAGTAAACCTCAAGAGATTTGAACATTACGTTTCCTTCAAAAGCAACAGGTTGTATGGCACATTATATGACTAAATAATCCCATAATTGCAGGCCATTGTGTCACAGCTGCCAGTGAGGTAATGATGATTATGGTGTGTGTTTATTGTACGAAGCAAATAAAGCATTCTGTTAAAATGTGGTGCAAATGAGCAATATATTAGAAACGGATCTCAATGGGATGCAGTACAATGCAAACTAACAATAATAAACATAATGTTAAATGAATGCCTCATTAAAACGGAGCATTGTTGTCTTAGTAAAGGCTAAATTTAGTATACAGCTCGCAACTCATTGAGAGTAAAAGGAAAAGAAATCATATCAAGGCAATGCAGTGGGCGACTGGTTAGCATGTAAGCGTCACAATTTGGAGGTTGGGGGTTCAAATCTTGGCTCGCGTTTCCCCCCACATTTTCTGTACTTGTAAGTATGATGGTCTTTCTATGTCAAGGATGGGCAACTTAACTCTTTGACTGCCAGACGTTTTCAGAAAAGGGATGCCGTGGGTGCCAGCCGATTTTAAGCATTTTGACTGACCTTTCAAGGTCCATAGAAAATTATGTGTTTGGACTATGGAAACACACATACTGCCAAAACAAGATTGGACTCTCATCTTCCATCAGAAAAAAAAAGTTTGTTTCTACCTTATTCCGTTTTTGAGTAATCAACAATAGAAAATGGTTAGTTTCAACGTCTTTGGCACTCCTCCATAGGATTTTACGAAACGTTATTTAACGTTTTTGGTAGTCAAAGAGTTAAATGCTGGAGGGGGCGACAATTAAAATAATAATAATAATAATAATTTGTGTGTGTTTTTATTATATTTTTATTTTTTATTTTAATTAGTCAAAGGCCACTCAGTGAGGTAAGTTCACAAGTTGCAACCCCCCAAGTCAGCTGTGGAAGGCTTGAGCTCACCCTTGACCCCCATGAAGACAAGCACTCTACAAAATGGACAGATATAAATATCCATAAAACGATGCCGTTTGTATTGCTGGCTAATAAAAATGTCCCGCCCCCGTTTACGATGCTTCTTGTTGAAATGAAAGGAAACGTTCTAGTTTTGGTGGAAGTTGCTCGAAGAAAACCATTTTGTGATGGAATAGACAAGAGACTCCATTCAAAAAGTGGAGTAGATGATTTGAGTTGCTGCAGTGCCAACGCAGGACACACGGCATAATGTAGCCGGCCGTCGTCATAATGACAAGACCCCCAAACTCTTGGGGGGGAGATGACAAGAAGCTCAGCCCGACCCGGGCGGAATGAAGAATTCACTATTTGAAAGGCAGCCGGTGCTGACAGTCAAGCATCATTATATGAGTCAGCCGCCCGGCACTTTGTCACTGTCACTGTCTTTAAATGGAGACTTTTGTTTTCAAGATTCGTAAAGATTTATGACATTCTCGCCGCCATTTGAGCGATGATGTACAACAAAGTCATTTTGTTTTATGCGAAACCACTTTGAAAAATGGCACATTCCTTGGGCTTGACCGTTCCCTGAGAACAAATACAGTATAATACCATGCATTGTGCCATAGCTTTAATCTCCCTTTCAGTCAAAGGAAACACAGATGCCATTGCCAGGATATTGCCGAAATGAGTGATGTCATTTGGCGAGGCCAACTTGGAAGCCGCTGTAACAAATCTCCTGCGAATCGCTTTGATTTCTTTCTGTCAATCCAAAATGAATTTAATGCGGAGGAAGTCAAAAGTGAACTATAGTCTTCGCGGACACAGCGATACGCTTCATTGACACTGTCAGAAAAGTATTCGCTCAACAATAAGTTTATTATTGTGGTGTAGCTCCGCACTGCATCATACTGACAGTTGTTTCTAACACACACGCGTGGAGCTTCAGAATGTAAATTCACGAAAAATAATTGAAACACCTGATATGACCATTTTGGTCAGACATTTGACGTCTTTCATTTACTGATATTTATACTAATAGAATAAGGCAAGTAATCAGTTAGTCTGTTGAGACTGAAAGCATAAAATAGCCAACAAGAGCCATATACATATATATATATATATATATATATATATATATATATATATATATATATATATATATATATATATATATATATATATATATATATATATATATATATATATATATACACATTCAAAAAGAATGATCTGAAAAGTTGCAATATTAAAGCTAAAATCCAAAGCAACAAAGTTTTCATACGTGTTTCTATCAAGGTTATTATAGTTAACGAAAACTAACAAAATAACTCAAACAAAAATTTGAAAAAATGTTTTCGTTAATTAATGAAATAAAAATGACTGTGTTAAATAAATACATAAATGAAACTACACCTTACACTTCTCAAACTTACTATGGCCATGGTTATAGTGAAAATGTCATTCATTTTCATCTTTCACATTTAATACGAAACAAGGATAACTGGGAAAAAAACCCCAACATAAAATAAATCACCTTACCGGTTAGTGAGCTGAAGCTGCTGGCAACTCTTTCGCCATGAATCATTCTCATTGCTGCGGACAAAAAAATATTTTAGATAAGGACATAAATGAGGACTATGGTGAGGTCTAAGCATGGACTCGCTGCATCGAATCTAAAATCATCTTATACCACCTGCGCCACAAGTTAGACCCAATTTCACCTGGTTTACTTTCTCTCAACAGATTCTCAGGTGCGCCGGGAGTATGTAATAGAAAACACTCTCTGTCCGCCGAAAACGCAGTCTGCCAAATTCCCAAACACGGTAAACTAGACTTGCCCCGGCCCGAAAACGAAGATGCACCAGTTTTTATGCCGAGTGCACGTGCGTCTGTCTACAAAAATAGGTCCCTTATACTTCTTTACTTCCCACCATAAACTCCAGCTCGCCCATAACCCCATAATGAGGACAACCAGATTGCGCAAATGTACCTAATGAAATGTCCCTGGTGTGTATTAGCATAACACATGCTAAGATGATGATGATGATGTCATCTCCTCAGGGTGCATTCTTTCAAGCCTCCTGCAGGCAAAGGTAGAGAGAAGTCTCTCTTGCATTCCACACGTTCTCCAATGAGGTCAGCATCGCAGCGCCCGCCTCCCTCTCAACCACCACACCCCACCCATCCCCTCCACCCACTCCCGCCCCCCTCCGATAAAACGCTCGCGATGCCTCCACACGCGCGCAGTCAGTGCTGCGTTCACTGCGAGGCGCACACTTCTTTGCCAGAGCTCACTTTTCAGCACGGACTTTTTCCACTCCACGCGAGATACTAATTGCGTTGATGAGAGGCGCGCGATTCCACGAGGGAGCAAAATTTGTCTTTGAGGAGGCTTAGAAAGAATGCAGAGAGATGAAGAAGTCTTACTAGTTGGTCGCTGTGAGCGCGCGCGGACCTTGACAAGCTGCGTTCATGGATTGACTCAATGACTGGAATTTGACTTTCCCACCCCCCTCCCCCCTCTCCATTATTTTTTTTTCTCTCCCAACAGTGAGTATAGTTGATCTAAATTTAAGGCAGTGGATTATTATGGCATCGGTAATTTGGAGTTGAATGAGGATACTGAGGATTAACCTTTGGAATAATATCGAAAGATTAAAAGAGCCTAATTGGAAACCGCATCCTCGCTTCAACATGAGGTCCCTCACCGCGTGGATTTGCGTGTGCAGCTTTCTTCTGCTCTTAGGTGAGAGGTGAAATGTGCAAATCCATGTCCTGCAATGTTTAAAGCTGATTTGGTAAATTCTTCTAAATCGTGTGCATAACAATAAACTGTCATGCATTTAAATACATTTAAGGGGTAATTGAGCATTTTGATGGCACAAAAGTCACCGCAGACTGCATGCATGTGGTGACAATTATTTCACAAAGCTGTCATTTTGTTGTAATTGAGGTGAATAATAATTCGATTCAGTGTTATCAACACAAACATATAAAAAGAAGAGTGACCACACAAACACAAGCTTCAACTTCATGTCCCCCGGTCGTACCTGATGATATTGTTTCATGCAAAGGCAGTTGACTTATCAAGATCACCACCAGGGGTCGCTGTTGTCCTTCTACCTTTCCCCACAGCGCGCAGGTGGTAGTTGGCTCGGATCTTGTTTCTTGTGCCATGCGGACGCACCTGAGAGTCTGCCCCTGTGATCCCATCGTATTCCCTGCAAGATACAGTGCAACATTCTGCTATGACATGTGGTTGCCTCAGCAAACGTTTTACGAGATGTTGTGCGGTGGCGGAGCAGTTGCTGGTGTAAAATAAAGCACCGGACAAACAAGTAACATTTCATGCTCTTGCATAACATTGTGACAAATCGGCCTGTGTTGCACACAGACGCCAGTGGACCATGAAAGGTTTTTACAGTCTCGCTTGAGCACGCACAGATGTCTTGTCACAAGCCATCAACCTTTTTATTTTCCAACCTGTTGCCTCCAAAGCCAGAATAAAAACCCTCACGTTAATTTCTAACTCCTAATTTCCAAACCCTCTTTGTCTCCTGATAGATGAAACCGTGTGTTCCTGGGACAGCGCCTCAGCTTTGTCCGTGCTCTTGGCCGACGGGCACCCGGGGTCCGAGGTGGCCGGGACGCCATCGGAATGGGTGGATTGCATCCAGGCGAGCGACATGTGCAACCAGAACCCACACTGCAGCTCCCGGTACCGCGTGATGCGCCAGTGCCTGGTGGGCAAGGAGAAGGAAGCCATGTTGGACAACAACAGGGAATGCCAAGCGGCCCTGGAGGTGCTGCTGGTCAGTCCGCTCTTTGACTGCCGCTGCAAGAGGGGCATGAAGAAGGAGCTGCAGTGTCTTCAGAACTACTGGACCATCCACATGGGACTCACGGAAGGTAGGCGGCGCAACGGCGCATGGTGTCTTTCAAAATGCAAGTGGAAGAGAAATCCCAGCAAAACAAAAAAAAAAAATGTCACAAAAAGTAGACATTTATTGTGAAATCTAATGTTAAATTTGGGTCTGTTTATTTTGGACAAAAAGCTTGTGTTGGATGAATGGCAACAGGTGACAGATTTATTGTCGGTACTGCCATCTAGTGCAAGAGCAATTAATTATCCTGGCTGTCGCGATACATCGCTGGCATAGATAGATCAAAGCTACATTATCTGTAGTGTAAATCAATTGGTCCATCCATCTTCTTGACTGAGTACTAGCCTGATTTGGACTCCATCCCAGTTGACTTCTGCCTCTTGTCCATTGCATAATAACAGCTGTACTCGCATTCACTTAAGTCAGTTTGTTTTTCAGTTTTTCCCATTTATTTTGTCGACCAATCGTGATGTTTTACACCTTTTGATGACTCTTAGGAAACAAACTCATCTTTATTGGCCAAGTATGTAAAAGCACATAAGGAATTTGTTTTACAGTCACAACTCATCCAAGAAACAAACATAACAATTATCACAAGAGGGAGATAAAATGAGAAGCCTGGCGGGTCGCTATTAGCGCCCCCGAGTTTCTTAGATCAAAGAAAGGAGAAAACATGAGGAAGTGGGAGGATATTCCGATTGATATCCACATATGGAAGATATCTAAAAGTAACTGTATTGCTCACATTTCTAGAGATTTTGTTTTAATGTCACATATTGGCAAAGAAAAATAAAATGGAATTGACTTGTAGTATGAACATAGCCCAAGAATCAACAATTTAAGGACAATGAGGGTTTCCTGTATTTACATCTCATTGCTTAAGACTTTTTTTATTTTTATGGAAGAATATTGAGAGCAGCAAGAAAAGGGGGGCAGGGGGGTGGGGGATTGAAGAAAAAAAAAACTATTTTAAAAATATAATTTGAAAGAAAGATTTGTTTATTTTTTTATGGGGGGTGGGGAAAAAAAGTATATATATATATATATATATATATATATTGGAAGAAAGATTTTTTATTTTTTATGGGGGAGGTGAAAGATATATTTTTTTAATTATTATTTTTTTAATAATAATTTTTATTTGCTGTCCAATAAACAGTTGTGCCCCCTTCTGTATTACGGATGGTCCTTTGAATCGCTGTACATAAAATTGATATCCAAATTATTATTACTGTTGGATGCCTCTTGACATTTTCTTGAAGTGGGTGCTTGCCGTGGATGCCCTTCTTGTGATGGATGCCCCCACCACTTTTGCACGCCCCTGGTTAGCATAGGCTAGTGGAACATAACGCTATGATCTGTCCGACATCCGCAGAGTATGGATTGCGTCACACGGATTGGAGTAATTGGGCTCGATGTTGGTTAATACAGGGATGTGATTTGACCAAAGTGAAATTATCTGAAAATTTAGCCGGGGGTCTGGGGGCCGCTGGCACCCAGCTAGGTCTTGAACTATCCCATATAAAATGGCAGTTTTAGTCAACTCAAAATCAGTCACATTCAAAAACATTGGACTGCCTTTGCTTTTAAAAACTATCACTGAGAATATCATCATATCTAACTAATGTGATTACTAAGTTAACACATAAATAATGTTGAGGGGTTCAAATTTCATGAACAAATAATTGTATCATGACCAAATGAAAAGTAACTCATATTAGAGCATACCACAAATGTCTTTGTTATAGCAGAAGATGTTATCTGTCGGAGTCATGTGCATACACAATAAACTACTAAAAAGAAAAAAAAAAAAATCGATTTTTTTTTTGGGGGGGGAGATAAAAAAAAGCGGAATTCCGCGAATTAGCGGAAAAATCACATCCCTGTTAATAAGGCAATTCAGTAGTATTTGAATTAATCTTCCAAGTCAGAGTACCACCTAAAATTTGAAAAACAACTGTACTTTTTAATGTTCCAGTTAACAAACAAATTTAACAATTTTTACCTCAATAAAACTTTAACAAAGAGATCTTATAAAAAAACAAAAATACAACTCAACTGTACTTGCGCATATCATACATTAAGTACTTGAAGCCCCTGAAAGGCTTGTAAGATGTAGACCACCACACCCTGCTGATGCTTCGCACCCTGGTGTCCTCTTAAGATGCTTTGAACCCCGGGGATGAAAATACATGCTTTTCCTGCTGGCTCCATCCTCTCCAAGGTAATGGAGCCATAATGGGATTACATTAGGAGGACCTGTTATGGTAGACTTATTGTTTTTCACCTAAAGTGTTCCATATTACCATGTAATTAGGTTACGCTTGTATAGCCCGATGGCCCTTATGCGTCCACTTACGCGGCACATAAAACAGCACTCTTGTTGTAACCCCCGAACTCTCTGGATTTTACACCGAAACACTTTTAGGGAGTGAAAAAGTCCCTTCACTTTAACTGCCGTCAGTCTGCCGTTCATCCTCCGGGATGTCAGAGGCCTAAAACGACAAGCCGTGGTGGGCTCGCGTGTCGTATAGTTGAGGCTGAAGGGAGATGACTCGGTTTCTCCGCCACGGACCGCAGAGTCAGAGTGGCAGCGTCGCCACGTAAAGAACATGATGCACTCAGCTGTTGTGACGCGCGGGCTAATGGTGGGAATGTCTTGTGAGGATTGCGGACGTTTGCGTGGTGATCCGTGAAGTGATTCCGCAGCTGGGCGAGTCGCAGCACCAGCTTTCGCTTCATCACGATGATGGCAGCGGTGGGTCCCTGTCATGAGTTCAAGGCACATTGAATGCCGCGGATGCTCCCCGGGCATGGCAACTCTCTGCCCGCTTGACGATGTTCTCTTTTTTTTCCCCTTCTTGTTATTTGAATGCATCGCACAAGTTGTCCGTCTGTCTCCGCGTGTCCTTTGCAGAGGTTGTGTTTCATTCCCGAGTCTGCTTTTCAGCACTGGCCTGTTTTTTGGTCCCGTCGCCCTTGGAGATGAGGCTTGAACACAAACCAAGTGCAGTTTTAATCTAATCATCTTCCATTGTGCACTCGAGTATGCTTTTATTAACAACCCATGTAGGACAACACCCTTATCTGGACACTTGCTTGAAATACGCACTCAGAAAATCACTCAAGTGTAATGTTGATTTCATGGTGATTAATAAGAATAGAAAAATAAGATGTTTTTTTGAGTCTGGGTGCTGGCTTGACGACAAACAATGCTCAAATGACACTGAGCTGTGACAGAGGAGATATAAAAACAAATCTAGAAAAATCATGTCTTACATTGATACTGTTAGCAAGAACCTGTCATTTTTCGTTTTTGACTTGGGGTGAGAACCTGAAACTATTGATGTAGATCTATATTAAACAGATAAAAGGGGAGTTAGCAATAATAAAAACAACAACAACATTTTTTTACAAGTTTCACTATGACCTGACAGTAGTTTAATCTGGAAAAAACTAAAAAAAAAAAATGAAAACTTCAAAACTGTTTGTTTATAGCAGAGGTGTCCAAGTCAAGACCTCCAGGGCCACTATCCTGCATGTTTTAGATGATTCCCTCCTCCAACACACCTGATTCAAATGATCAGGATAATTATCGGGCTTTTGCAGAGCTAGCCGATGAGCTGATCATTTGAATCAGGTGTGCCAGAGAAGGGAAATGTAAAACATGCAGGATAAGTGCCCTTGAGGAGCGGAATTGGTGACCCGTTTTAGATCTTTCCCTCCTCCGACACGCATGATTCAAATGATCTCCTCATCAGCAAGTGCTGCAGAAGCCTGTTAACGGTCCTGATCATTTGAATCAGGTGTGTTGGATGAGGCAGACATTCAAAACATGCCAGATAGTGGCCCTCTGGGACCGGATTTGGATCAGCCTGATTTATAATTTTCACTTTATTACAAATAAGTTGATTTTAAATAAATAAATAATACATAATAATAAATAAATGCATGATTTATTATTAATTAATTAAATAATAATACATAATAATAAATAAAACCAAAAACTTACTTTAGTTACTATAAATTGGCCAAGAGAGTGGAGATTAATATTGATTTCAAATATACATTCAACGTTTCTCTGGAGCTTATAGATGAAAACTAAAGATGTACGTCGTCAAAAAACAAATGTTCCGTCTTGAGATTTCAAAAAGAAAACAAAGTTAAGCACAATATTTTGTTCCTAACTGGCATATTGTTGAGTTCAACTCAGCAAACACAATCATCCTGAAATAATTGGCATAATTCAAAAGCACTTAAGGGAGTATAAAATTATTTTTCATGTAGTGTAACTCTGAAAAATGCATGTCTCAAGTAAATAATATATTTTTTTGTTGTACTAATTCGTTAAAACATTTTTGTGATTTAAAAAAATGATATTCTTCTTCTTCATGATATGTTCTCGAAATCAGTAATGTTTCCTCTGAGTACTCTGATTACCAGCTGAAAACATGCATGTTTTGTACATGCGCTCCAGGGTTTAGCCCAGTGGTGTCCAAACTACAGCCCGGGGGCCATTTACGGCCCACATTTTTTCATTTATCCTCAAAATAATTTTTGACATAGCCACAATGTTATTTTTAAAAAGAGGGTGGATGAAACTTTTCTAGCTATGCGAAGACAAATATACATTTCCAGCTGACATAGTAACTGAATTTCTGTTGGCAACACTGTGGATATCAAGATAACTCCGTTTCAGAAACCAAAATGGTTTCATCCACATTCAATTGGTGAAAACATCACATTAATGCTTCTTAAGTGTGGTCATTTTACTACAGATTGTTCTTGTTATGGTTCAGACTGTTGAGTGGTTTAGAATGAGGGGTTGGGATTCAGTTGCTGCTCAGTGGAGAGGCGGATCTATCTAGCCAAAGTCAGCTTTGATTGGCTCCAGGTCAACCATGAACTAAACAGAATAAGTAATAGAAAGTAGCTGAGAGGGTGCTACAAGGACATACTGTAGCTTTACTTTCACAAATGAACATTTTTTGGAAGAAAATGTGCAAAAATTTCAATCATTACGTATCTACGTAACACGCGCTCTTTAAACAAAAAAAAAAAGAGTTGGAAGTGAAAGGTTTGAGTGGTAAGTGGCGCTAAATGCAGGATTGCTTCAACAGCACGGGCTGATTTGTTCCCACAGTTGAAAAGATTACATTTCAAAGGAGCCAGTAACCTCATCATGAACATCTTATATTCTCTAGAACAAAGTGACTTTACCATCTGAAGGAGCAGACAAACATAAAAGCATCTTGCAGATCAGTTCACAGCCCAGACAGACATTCCAAATGACCTTGATAAAGTCTGCGTCCTCCTCAAACGCAACAATTTTCTGCATTCTGTATTTGAAATGACCTTAAGATAACCTCCCAACTCAATTGGAGCGCGACATTAGCAAGCGCCATCACCGGGGAGCCTTTCCACTTCGCTCTGACGATCAAAACTCGCTTTTGCATCTTTTGAGTGGTTTGCCGACGAATGCCAACGTTTGACACCTGCGCCGGGATCCGTCAATTGACTTGCATAAGAGGAATTGACTGTACCATTGTTGACGTCTAAGGGAATACATCGAATGTTGGATGTTTATTGCTTTACCCCATAGACTTTACAGTATATGAGGTGTGTCAGTAAAGTTACAAGACTGCTGTCCCAGACAGTATTTCAAAGCAGATGATCAGACATCATGTCCATAAAGAGATTTAAAAAAAAAAAAACTGTTGTTATATCATCGTCATTTTATGACCATTGAACTATATACTTTTGTTGTAGTAGATTTTCCGGCCTTGCTGGGAGTAATCACATGATTCATTATTCCAATTCAAGTTTAACAAACCTGCTTCCTCCACCTATAAAGGGATACAAATTAAAAAAAACAACACTGCTTCTAATTATCAGCATCACTTTTTTCCAAACATTGCGAATGATATTGGATGTGAAATATCAGCCACGCTTGGCCTTTAAACTGTAGTTGTAGTTGTACTTGGACTACTGCTAACTAGAAATAAACTTAAGCTATCCCTTCTGTGATAATAATCCGTGCTTATTAAAATAAATAATCAGGCTCTCAAAAAGCCCTAAAATTGCAGGATGCGCTCGTAATAGCACGCAAGATTCAGGGAGTCAAACAAGACCATAAACTAACAGCGTAAAGTCAATAAATGCAAGAAGGCGCTTGCAAATAAAACATTTTATAATGGTGAGTTGCTAATAAGAAGAAAGGAGATAATGACACAACTAGCCAATAATGCTATACAATACAGCACATATTATGTCTATTTCCTGGTCAAAAGTGTAATTGAACACTCATTTTGCTAACGAGTATTTCAAAGTACTAAAGTTTGTTCACTAAAGCATGTTGGCGACTTTTTGATAAGTAGCGACTATTTGATATAAACAAAGTTGTTAAACTCCTGAAATTAGCTGTTGGTGCCCTAATAAATGCAATGATGAACTCACACTCGATAGTCTAACTGTACCTTTTGCTTTAGTCAACGTCACAATAATTTGATAATTATAATAAGAATCATTTGTCTGATACACCATAAAGTGTACATCCCTGAATTTGTAAAGTTCAGATGGGAACTTGTAGCAAGTGTATTGGTGTTCCTTAAAAGTTTTTATTCCTTCCTTGTTCCATTTGACACGCCGTATGAGCTATACCGTAAACAAACAAATAATAAACATGAATGACAGTCCTTACAATTGTCAAATATACCTTCAAAACGCTTTCAGTTATACTGTACATATGAAAAGTTTGCTAAAACAGAAAGCTAGTAGCATTAAAAAAAAACACTTAAGAGAAGCTATCGTTAGCTTCACTTCAATGGAAAATAACATACAAAAAAACTCCTTTTCAGTATTTCACGTCATGAAAAATCACAATAAAACAAATTAAAAAAAACACAAATACCTTGTCCCCATTCCAGCTGGGCGCTTACACAGCGACAACGTAACGTTTCAGTCAACAACACGTTGAATCACGGACCTTTTTCTTTCTTTTTTTTTCTGTCTTTCAGTTAGGTGTAAAGACACATCTTGCGGATAGCACTTCCTGGACTGCCGGAAGTTCGCCAAAATAAAAGCACATAAAAATTACGACTCAAAAAATAAAATCAAAATGAAATAAAAAATAAAGTCAAACTTTTTTTTTTTTCACTTTTGTTAACAAGAGTATGAAAACCCAGATTTTTTTTATTGTACATTTAGAACAGATATCAAATTTATGATTATTCGTGAGTTAACTATTGAAGTCACGCAATTAATTACGACGCTCCTAGTTTTTAATTGTAATTAATCGCATGACTTCAATAGTTAACTCATGAATAATCATAAATTTGATATCTGTTCTAAATGTAAAATAAAATAAAAATTCTAGGTTTTCATACTCTTGTTAACAAAAGTGAAAAAAAAAAAAAAGTTAAACTAATAGAAATAGTTCAAATGAATTTTTGGCGTCAAAAGCCGTCAATGGCAGTGAAATTAACAATGTGTTCCAAGAGGAAATGGCAGCAAATGTAACATTTCAATACAACAGTCATCAGCAATTAACAGAAGTGATTACGAATTTAAAAAAAAATGATACACGGTCTCAAGCACCCTGGGGAGTCGGCCACGGTTCCCTTTCACCGGCGCCGTGGGCCAGCCTGGCGTGCATGTGGCCTTGCAGCAGTGCAGCAGAATAGAACATTCAAACGATCACTCGCACACCTCCGACATTGCATTATTTCCTCGGCTTAGCCGTAAACGAGCTTTCACGAGGACCTTTCAGAGCGCCTTAATTAGCTGAGCCAGCTTCCTCTGCAGCGAGAGAACAGACGCTACCACCACCCACATCCACCAACCCCAATCATCTACATGACAACCAAGCTGCAAATTGTCCAAAAAGCAGAGCATCGACGCGCCAGTGCTGGAACTTCACAAACACGCTGTTCCAAAAACTACGGATCTGCTTTTGGCTTGATGTCCCGGATCGACCGATACGACCAATTAACCACTTTTATCAGATATTTCTTCTGCATCTTCCAGACTCCTGTTTCTATGCCAGACAGCAGTACTTATTTTTTTAAGGTCTTTAACCACGCTTGAAGTAATACAAACACATTAAAAAATAGTTACTATATTGAGAGATAGCAAGAGCAATGGGTAAGAGAAAAATATTCTACAGTGTATCAGTGTACCAATCACTGTTTACAGTAAACAAATCCTGTCTTTTCAAAACAAACAAATGTATCTTTCAATATCATGTCTTATAATTATGCCCAATGAAGGTACAGATGTTGCCTTCTGTAGGCGTAAAAAGCAGGATGGGAGAGGACTGAGCCATTTAATATTCTTTCTCTTGAGGCTGAGCTTAAAATAGACCTACTCTTTTTTCATTTTTCTTTCACAATTAAACACAATTGTGTGCTGCCAACTAGTGGTCGACAGTGATGTTACACCCAAATAAACAATATGATTGATTAAATACAGCACAAACAAAAAATCTGTGGAATAGCGGAAACGCAAACCAATGGAGGGAGGTTTACTGTATGTAATGTTCAACCCAACAATTCCATCTAGCTAAAGTCCCCTAGCTTAATGCTAACTTACAGTATATTGTGATTCGTGAAACGCCGCAGGTGTTATGGCAATTATAAACTTTAACCCTGGAGAACCCTTTTCTTCTTTGGAAAATTATGAATTATACATTAAATGACTGCTATAAGTTCACTGAACACCAAAATATATGTTTTTTCAATTTTAACCCTTTTTTTAACTAGCTCAGAGTTGCTAATTTATCAAAATATATATATATAAAACATACTCCTAGGCATTCTGCAACATGATATGAAATAGATTAACAAAAAAAACACAATTTTACCATCTGATGATTTGCTGAGGTGATTTTGTTTTGATTGATTTCCAGCTCAACAAAACAGCATGTTTGTTGCCAGCCATCTTGTCACCACCACTCTGGCTCATGTAAGTGCAATGTTCATCCACTAGAGTGCCCCATGCAGGGGTCAGAAGTGGCACTCTGGACTTTTGAAGTTAAATTTGTAAAAAAAAAAAAAAAAAGGTCTTTGTTATTTGAGTAGTAGTATTTATAGGGGCCAAATTTGACCCCGTGGGTTCTCCAGGGTTAAATAACTTCTACTTCTAAGATCATAGGGCATATTATAACATTACACGCCAGTTTATGTGTATGTGCAAGTTGCTGTGCATTTATATTTATTGATTTAAACAGGTACACGTACTCTACGTTGAAATATGTCTGGAAAACTCTTAAGTGCACAGCGACTTTCCTTCCAAACACTCGCCACACAAAAGTCATGTTGACTTCTTGGTTTATTTTTAGCTTTTTTCCCCCTTTTTTTTTAAAATGTCAACAGTGCAAGGTCACCGTGCGAGTGTGGGCCATTACATCACGTGAATATCACAAGTTTCTTATGACGTGTGATATCATGTTAATATCGCATCGCCAGCTTACAAGGATGCTACGAGGCAGCCGCTCTGACGGACCGAGAGGAAGAAGAAAAAAAATTATGAGGGAGGAGAAGCGAAAAGAAAGCGAGGGGGTGGAGGGGGGTTAGGGTTCCAAAGGTACATAGTATTCCTGTGTGAAACCATCATTACTATGAGCAATGGTAGCAGTCAGCGGCCATTACTTCAGCCATCCACTGTCATAAGCAGAACATTTTTCCAGGCGGCCCCTCATGTCAGGCGGATCAGGAGGGGGAAGCAGCCTCTTGCATGCTGAATACGTACTCCCACCTGCACCTCAACCCCATAGCTGCCCCCCCACCCCGCGGCCGACACAGCTAGCTACTTCATCACCATAAGAAAGAACCTGCCGATAGCTTCTTTTTTTTTTTGGACACGATCAATAAATTCTTTCATAGCGTTTCTTTCTCGTCAAGCCACCTTTTCCGCTGTCGTCTCGAAATGAGAGGATCATACCCCCCCCCCAAGGTGAAGTGGGCAAGGTTCTGTGTTAGTGGCTGGAGGCGGAAGTGAGTGACAGGCCATCGTGCACTGTGAATGCAGTCATGACGGGAGTATTAAGACTCAGTTCTCGCAGCGGCGCTAAATGAATGTGCGTTGCCCGAGTCAACTTCCAGACCCGCAGGCTATCATCACAGCGCGGCTGTGTGCGCGCGCGCGCGTGTGTGTGTGTGTGTCAGGCTGCAGCCACTCGCTCAGCATCGTTAATTGAAATTGCCGCTTGTTGTCGGCGGAGGCCTCCCCTCGCCGCACGGAGGGGTTAAATTATTTTGTAAATACTTTTTCAGCCGGATTAATTATTTGGCGGCTTTCCCCGGCGGGTAAGCGACGCAAGCCATAAAAGAAGCACTAATCATGTTTTACATGAAATATTGAAGGGTTTGATAGCAACATTTAAGCCGTTTTACTTTTTGTAACAACCCACATTTGGTTTTGCTATAAAATGTAAATTGGGAGGCCGATAGGACGAGGCTGCACAGTCGCTTTTAATGATCCGTCTGGATTTTGCCCTTTTTTTTTCTTTTTTTTAGAAGGAAGCCAGTTTTCAATCACCAAGCGCCGGGCATATATAAAAATGGTGATTTCAGCTAAGTGAGTGTGTAACTATTGGTATTACCATTACATGTCGCCCAAGGAAATGTGAGGGGGGGGTCTTCTATTCGCAGGTTGCCGCGTTTCGGATATGTGATTTGAAATATTATCACGGGCTAATCCAATATTCTATTTGTCAGGTTAGAAATTGAGTTTAAAATGTCAATATGACTTCAAAAGCGGCGCCGTAAACTGAATTTATACTCCCGGATGCGTCCGGGGAAGCGGAATTCAAAGAATGACGCACGTGCGCAGCCGGTTGACGGCGTGTTTGCACCTCGCGCTAATGTAATGAAGTTGACATATCGCAGCGCTGTCTCCGCAAAAGCAATTTGACGCTGACGGCTCATTTTGCTTTTTGGAGCTCTGACAGCAAAACTTTTGTCACTTTTGTTGTTGTTGCTTTCTCTTCCAAAGTGTGAGCCACGAGCAGCTAGCCTTTTTTGTGTCACACGGGGCGGCTTCCATTATCCTGTAGCTCAACACTCGTGTCATTTTTCGCGATTGGGCAACGTTGTGACTTTTCCCCAACGTTAGCTTGCAGAAAAACAGAGAATGTGAAATCGATCAAACAAGAGCAAAAAAATAAGGGAGCTTTGAATGACAGTTATTAAAATTGACTTTGCCCGCAGCCATTAAGAGGTTGCCAAGAACGCCACGGAAAATCAAAAGGACAATCTCCACCACCTCGGGAGTTGGGCTTCATTGATAATGCATGCGCGAGGATGACTGATGTCGCGGCTCGGCGCGGGCACGACGGTCTGTCATGCGCTGCGCTGGCAGAGAAAATGGAAGGCAAATGGCGGCCTAATTACAGCAATAAATCGTCGCCCCGCAGCTAAAAACATCATATGACAAAACAGCTGGGAAGACTTTTCTATTGCTTGATGATGATGACGCATGATTGGCTGTGGGTCAAAGAGCAGTGATATTTGAGCACGAGTGATTCATTTGAACGCATGCTAAGGAGTTGCTCGAATTCAGTCGGTGTTTGTACCAAACATGCTTTTTGGAATCCGCTTCTGAAGGAATCTGTTGGGCTTAATGTGATCAAACCGCATTTTCCCTTTGATAAGAATTCTGTCAGCAAATGCACTGTAATTAGGAGGAAATTGAAATTTTTTTGCATTACTTGAAAAAGCTTTTCAGGCGAGATAAATAATGCGACTATGGCTTGGAAATCACTGCAAAATTGAGCATTTGTGAGCAGAATTACTCAAAGTGATGTTTTTAATCCCATAAAGTAGATACTAGAAATAGAAGTAATCCTTTCCGGAGTTAAAAATTCAAATTCAATGGATTTCCATGACCTGAATGAATCTAATTGCCAAAGAAAAAACTTTTTTTTGCAGGGGTGTTCGAATGTCCAAAAAAAAAAAAGAAATGCAGTGAACTCAAAATGACCCACAATGTACTTGGAAAAGTAGTCACTCAAACGGTTAATTAATATAGACCATAATGCATTGCGAGCAGGAAAACAAAAAGGTGCAAGCATCAAAGCGATACATTACACTACATTATTTACTACGGAAATAATTCATTTGTTTTAAATGAAAATATCTACAACAAAGGAAATAAAATACAGTTTAAACCTATTTTTACTCATGATAAATAGTCGCATATCTCACACGTCAGTGCGCAGTAAAGGAACACACAATTCAAAATTCATTTTCAAATATTAGAGGAAAACTTAATATTTTGGATTATATTAACTCATATACTTTACGCTTGCGACGTTAATATAAGAAATTAAGAGATATTTTTTTGTTTAGTTTTTAGGGGTGGGATCTTTGAATGTCTCACGATTCAATTCAATTCCGATTTTTCAGTCTGCGATTCGATTCAGAATCGATTTTCGATTAAGAGCGATTTTGGATTCAAAATGATTTGATTGACAATCAATTTTTGCTTCAATTTATAGATGTGCAAGGAATTGTAAAGATCTACTCCAGTCCGACTCGCTAATGCTAATGAGCGCGCTACTCGCGGCACTTTTGTCACTCAAAAGAACGGCTCCACACTGCAAAAAAACAACTTTTATTGGAATAACGTGATGGTGACTTTTTCCTTCTACTTTCTAATGTGGCTACAACTTAACAGTGTATTAGACCAAGTGGAACCACACTGCCCCTCAGTGGCCAAACCGGGTACAACATAAACAGCGCTCCAAATAAAAGGCACACACAGACAAAGGCAAGACAGTATAAAATAATTTAAATAAAATAAATTTGGGGACATTTAAAATCGATTCTGAATCGTAATAAATGAGAATCGCGATTCTTATGAGAATCGATTTTTTGGGCACACCCCTATTTAGTTCTAGGACAGCCAACCTTTACAACGTTAATATAATCCAAAATATTGCAAGTTTTATTCTAATATTTTCAGACTACGATTAGCACATGCCTACACACATTTTGGTGAGAATCCATCATGATTTTCAGATGTATATGCCAACGTAATGGACCAGTTGCACAGTACAGTAAACGTAACGGCTGCGTTTGTCAGTCACTTCGGCAATAAATGTCTTTTAATATGTTGATGACCTTCAAATGGAACATGAGTGATTGTCGGCGATGGATATAGGTTCTTTGTTCCAGATTGTTCGGTGCAGTACAGCGTGTTCCAGATGTAATTAAAAAAAAAAGCATATTGCAGCGCACACCGAGGATCATTTATGCTTTTATGGAATACACAATATCCGTGTCCATTGCTTGACATGGAATAACGCTGAACGCCGTACGCCGTGCGCGCGCTAGCGCCGAACCTCTTGAAAAGCTTCTCATGTAGCAAAACTTTTGAATGCGAGTATAATTAAACACACTGTGGGATGTCGCCATGTATCCAACAAGCAAGCCGGCAGCCAACATACACTGCCAAACACGCTCAGATATATAATTTGATCAGCATGTACAAACAAAAAGGAGAAAACAAGAAAAGTGCATACACTCCAAACTTTGAGGATTAGAGGATTACATTTTCGCTTCCATTTCTTCCACTCTGCACACACACGCGCGCGCGCGCGCACACACTTAGCGTTCGCACACCGTGCTCAGCTGGCAGTGGCTCCATGAGAGCTTCTCTATCTTGTTATGATTGTCAATATTGATGGAAAGGGCGCAGAGAGCTTCACATAAAGCAATGACTTTACAGATGTGCACATGCCAGAGATTTGTTTTCTTTCCCCTCTGGACACATGTTTGAAAATTCTCCTTTACAGCAACGCCAGTCTGTGGGTCTTCATTTGCTTTTCATCACTTTTTAATGGTTGTATTCAACTTTTACGACTGCGGTTTTTGTGAAATAACACGTGGCTCATGCCATCATTGCCTTGAATTCTGCTTACTGATTTCTTGATTAGGTTTTCTCACAGGAGATATACGAAAGTGAAATGCTGGAAAAGAAAACAAAAATATTCAGTAACAACTGATTGCTTCTCTGATTGTTTGTGCAAGCAGCATATTTTTTTGTCTCTAAACACACAAAATCATGCGGTAAAATAAACAGGAAGCTGCCCATTTACATTTAGGCAGACATTTTCATGGTGATGAAACTCACTTTGTCTCACTCTTCTGAAAATTTGAACAAATAGGACTGAAACTAAACATTATTTAAATAATCGATTAATGCATCAATTATTTTCGGGTTGATTCATTGGAACAAAAAGTTTTTCAAAATGTCCATCCCTTAATTAAAAAGTGGACATCATTCCAAATTGACTGCAGAAAAGTGCATGCATGAACATACCACGGCTCTTTAATAAATTATGATTTAATTTTTTGTTAAAGTTTAACTCAATTTGCAATAAGCCATGGAGTGAAACAAAAAAAAATTCTGCAAAAATAAAAAATGTCATCCTCTGTCACTACACTGTCAACTGCCACATCTTAGATTTCTGCCGTCCCTCTGTAAATCTAGTGACAAAATAATCACATATTCTCATGACCGATTTTTAATTCAATTTCTAAATCTTACATATACGACATACTTTTTTTTTTTTTTTTTAAAAACTTACTTCTCATTTTTTTTTAAATTCAAAGAGTTAAGTTCAGATAACTCCATTTAATATATTTATTATATCCCACCAAGTTGCTGTGACGGGTTTTTCCATGCTGCGAAGAGGCGCTAGCTATTAGCAAGCTCTCAATCTAACCGGGGGTTCCGATTGCCCGACGGACGGGCAGCGGGTTCATCTGCAGGTCCACATAAGTCACCCGTTTTATTAAACA
Organism: Vanacampus margaritifer; assembly: GCF_051991255.1. Classification (NCBI taxonomy): domain Eukaryota; kingdom Metazoa; phylum Chordata; class Actinopteri; order Syngnathiformes; family Syngnathidae; genus Vanacampus; species Vanacampus margaritifer. The sequence goes on from NC_135434.1 coordinate 5,765,966, forward strand.
CACTGCGGGTTCTGTTTCCCGTTCATTACCGTTCCGGGATTTAATAGTTGGTTGAGGATTCCAATGCAAAACTATTGCTCACTGGTGGGTGACGGGTTCTCAGACACACCGAATGGTTGTGAATGTTAAATGCGGGATTAGGAACGACACAGACGCACACGAGAGGCTCTTCGCCGTGCTAATTAGATTCTTTGAATTCTTTTTTTTTTGTGTGTTCTTTTCTAAAGAGTGTCTATCTTGTAAGCAAAGAAAAATGTGCTGCCACTTATGCTGCACACCTACATCAAATGACGTCCGGAAAGAAAAGCACATGACCGTGAATACACTTTTTTCTTTCTTTTTTTACCAAAACATTGGTCAGACACACTAAATCTTCTGTGGAAATTCAAGGAGAAATGTCCCTTTATGAAGATTTAAACAGGATTATAAGTGGCGTCAACGAAGCGCTTTAAACATTCGTTCTGTCCTTTCAGATGGAGACATGGACGACTCGTCCCCCTATGAACCTGTCGCGCCCGGCCGACACCAGGATGCATTCCGCTTGGCCTCCATCTCCTCAGGTAACCCGGCCGAGGACACTAATTGACCTGGAACACGAACATTTAACATGTTTATAGAGTGATTCTTAAAATGTGGTACAAGGGCTCCCTCTAGTGGTATGCAAAAGAATAACTGAATTAAATTTGAACTGTGCTTAATGTGTCAAGGTTAGGGGGCACGTTTTTGTTGTTAAGTATAGTTCAGTTGTGCGTGTAAATTCCTCTGGGATGAAAAGGTCTGCAAGGTCAGCCGTTGTGTCGTTTGCCGCTTATGTTGCCGGCTTGTTGGCGTGTGAGGTAAACCGGAGAGCAAGCCCACATTGTATTGATTTTGCTTTCTGTTTGATTTCCTCGTTACTAATTAAACAGCTGGGGCGCCATAGAGTTAATGATTTAATATACCGGTTATCACGGTGCCACTAATCAATGCAGGTCCTCCTTTCAAACAAAGCCGCACGGGTTGACGGCGCTGTTCTGTAGGTTGAGGATGTCTGAACACTGCAGGCCTACAAGCTAAAGATCCGCACATCCAGCGGTTGGCTTTCATCGTCTTCTGTCAAGACATTACCGGAGGATGTTCCTCTCTGTTGTTTTTCGCCAAAAGCAATCTAGAAACACTAAAGGCAGCACATTTTTTCCTTGCTTGTTTCTCGCTTTGTAGGGATGTACCACAAAGGCACGCTTTTTTTGCATAATCCCCTTAGCTTGGAATCAGCGGTGCATCACTTGGTCTCGCATTAAATGTTTGCGTGGCAAAATGGAGGAAGAAAGATGATTGGAATAGCTACAGGAATGCAGGCATTGATTATTCTGGAATTAGTGGAAATGAAGGCGACGTACACACTCAATTGTCTAACATTTCTGCAAAGACAGTTTCGAAAAAAATGATCGTCATGCAAATTTCAGAGAATCTTGTGAGCTTTCAACTTCTCAAGTAGTGATATATGAAAGAATCACTTAAAGGGGAAGTCAACCTTAAACATTTCTTGACAACATGTTATATATGACCTCACTAGTCTAAACATGACCAGTGTTTCCCACACCATGTTAACTCTTTCACTGCCATTGACGTTTATAGACGTCAAGTAAAAACCTACGGAGCACTGCCAATGACGTCTAAAGACGTCATCCAATTATTATTTTTTTTTTTTTGAAACGGGTGCGGGCAAGGCTTCCGGAGCTGTGGTGAAAGTTTCCAGCCGGTCTGTTGTGCCTAATGACTATTTTTGGCCCCTAGAGGGCAGCGATGACTCTCTTTTGACAAGATTGGGTGGGCGTCAGTAGAGGCGGAGCTAGAGCGTCGAGCAGGAGATGAGAATGGAAGACAAAGGAAAAATGGCGGCCGGTCGCGAGGAGCTCATGAGAATTTCGGTGAAAGTAACCATTTTCTATTGTTGATTACTGAAGAACGGAATAAGGTAGAAACAAACTTTTTTTTCTGATGAAAGCTGAGAGTCCAATCTTTCATTTGGTAGTATGTGTGTTTCCATAGTCCAAACATAACATTTTCTGTGGACCTTGAAAGATCACTCAAAATGCTTAAATCGGCTGGCAGTGGGGACAACCCGTTTCTGAAAACGTCTGGCAGTGAAAGAGTTAATACTTGGGTGGGCTACCACCCAAGAAGTTTTCAAGAAAATTGAATATATATATATATATATATATACATCCAAAAAAAAAAGAGGAAAAAAATGTGTTGCCACCAGATATACCACATGTAGCGCATAGTACGCCGTCACTCACTAGAGGAGACGCAAGTAACACGACTGAGAACCAACCCACCCCCACCGGAGTCCACCCACCCAAGTAGATTTCAAATCTGTGGGAAACACTGATGACATTTTGATTAATATTACATTTGTGGAATATGAGTTAGGAAGCAAAATCCAGCCATTTTTATGCATCTCAGGCGGCGGCCATTTTGCCACTTGCTGTCGAACGGAATGTTGATAAGGGTTCAGGCAATGACCAATCACAGCTCACCTGTTTTCTGAAGCTGAGCTGTGATTGGTTGCTACCTGAGACCTGGGCAACACTGGTGTCATCTTCAGTCAAAAGCAAGTTTTTTTTTCTTTGGTCCTTCTCTTTGGTCTCCTGACGGCCTCACGGCTCTGGCTGGGTTCTCAAGTATTCGGTTTAGGTGAACGGTATGGGATTTTTTAATAGGTTTTAGGTGAACTAATGAATACACACTCAGACGCACACACACACACACACACACACACACACACGCACATGCACATACAAAATAAAAATAAATAAATAAATAAATAAATAAAATAAAATAAAAAGAGAGAGCAATGATGATGACATGATGAATGAACAATACTGAGCTCTCCAGAAAAAAAAAAAAAGTGGCAAAATGGCCGCCCCCTGAGATGGATAAAAACGTCTGGCATTTGCTGCTTAACTCATATTCCGCTAACGCAATATTAACCAGGATTAAATATTTAGACTAGTGGGGCTGCATAGAACACATTTTAGTGTAACGGAAAATTTTGACTTGACTTACGTTTCAACCATGACCATTTTAGCTGATAATATATTTTCTGCTATTTTGGCTGAAAAAAAAAAAAAATCAAATTCAGAAAAAATTCACAAGTTGAACAGTGTCCTGGAATGGATTGTTCTGACTTCATCATTTGGTTTGAAAATGCCCTTCAAGGATCCTGCATTATAATTCTGTGTATGATTTATTGGTTATTTATGAATGAAAAATCAAAGTACTGCTCGTGTCTACAAAGGTGTGAAGTCCTCTGCCTTGATGATCACAGCCAAATGTTGTGATAATCGCAAGCCAATTTCGAGCCCCGCCAGTTCAAAACAAAGCATTTGCTACAGTGTGCTTGGTTGATTAAGATGTAACAGGGGAGTCATTAACTCAGCCATTTTGATTCCGCTGTTTTCCTTCATTCTCCCCAAGGTGAAATATCGGATTTGCTCGCAGGAATCTGTTACGCTGCCAGCTTAGCTCATTATTTATCATTTCTGAGCTCACGTAGTAATTGATTGGGGGGCCTGAAAGAAATCCACTGGAAAAAAAAAAAAGTAGGATAGTCATTTGACATTGTCTTTTAGGATTGTGTTGATAATATTTGTAAATGAAACTCAATACAATACATGATAAACTGTCCTGTCAGTTTTTATTTATTTTTTCCTGGAGAGCTCAGTATTGTTCATTCCGTAATTTTACCGATTTGACATGTCATCATCATTGCTCTCTCTCTTTTTTTTTTTTTTGTATGTGCGTGCGAGTGTGTGTGTGTATTCATTAGTTCACCTAAAACCTATTAAAAAAATCCCATACCGTTCACCTAAACCGAACACTTCCAGCCAGAGTCGTGAGGCCGTCAGGAGACCCGAGGAAGGACCAAAGAAAAGAAAGGAAAAGTGAACAACTGTCGGTTGTTTTTAACGTTTTGGTTACCAATCTTCCATCGATTTTGAGGCGCAAGCTGATGCTGTTCTAACAAAAATAATCAATAAAACCAAATCA